>NC_133537.1:144246890-144620223 GCF_048544455.1 Silene latifolia | reverse complement strand
ATATCGACCGTAGCCGATCTGCGCTCGCAGAGGGACACCAGGGCAAGTCCTGCAGAACCCGCCTGGGCCTTATCACAACATCATCATCACCACACCACGTCACCACAACATCCTCCATTTCCAATGCATATGAATGCTCAAGAAATTAATGCAACACAATTTGTTTATCATTGAACTGGTAAATCATAGAATCATGTCGGTTACCGAATGTTGTGATAATATAATCAATACGATCAATTCGGTCAAGCACATTCCAGGATATGAATCCTAACATGAATCAACAACCACGAATCAAGTCAACGTTCACAGTTTGGTCATATGAAACACCAACAAGTCAACACAATTCAACAACAACGATAATAAGTCAAGTGTATTTCCCTACCTTTTCGCAATCCAAGCACACAAGCAATCAATTATGATCCTTCACATATCCATCACCTACATAACATAATTATGTATAATTACCACCTACTCAATCAAATAATCATGCACATAACCTAGACTCATCATAATTTAATAGGAATATCAACTTAAAGAACAAACACGATTTTTCCTGATTTTCCAGCACATGACAGACTCGTAATAAAATACATAACTAATTCCAGAAACATCAAATTGATACAAGGCCAATTGGATTGGAACCCCATGAGTCTTAGCTACAAATTATATCTAACGTGTTTTTCTCAAATTCCAAACTTATCAAGGGTTTTCAGACTGATTTCCAAAAACTGACAGAAACCGTCGCATAAAAAGTATTGATTCATAAAACGAGTTTAAAACCTTATTTTGCAGTAATTACAAATCCTATTATCATCTAGACTATACAAAGATGATGTATGAAGAAGCCTCATAACTGAATCGACATAAAAATTAGGGTTTCAAATCATTTCCCACAACCAAATCAGATTCGCGGACTTTTCAGTGACATGTTCATAAATAAATCACCTAGGACAAACCATAAAGAATTTGACTACGAGATTTTATCTGCATAAACTAGACATCAAATAAATAGGATTCTCTTTTCAAACTTTTTGAAGACGAACACTTTAAAACAGTATAAACAATGGGATGAAATCAACTTACAAACAGGGAAATCGAATTAGGTTGGAATCGATGAGAAATCTTCAATCAAATGAAAGGCTCGACAATTCTTCTTCCTCTCCCTTCTCTAGGTTTAGAAATGGTTTTATGAATGATAAAATGAAAAGAGGGGAGGGGGAGAGCGGCTCTTAGATTAGGTTTAGGGTAAATGGTGGTTACATGTTCCGGGTAAGGCAAATGGGTTAAACGGGTATGGTCGTTGGGTAAATGTAGATGGGTAAATGGGTGATACGATTCTTGACCCAAAAGACAAAATGTGATGTAGACCGACTCAACATATACGATATAAACCCGACTTAATAACATTCACGATATTACGATGCAACCAATATAAAATGTATAATAACTAGTATATAATAATATCCGTTTAATCGATTATATAAAATACGGGGTATTACACCAACTCCTTTGGTCCCTTGAATCTTCAAGTGGCACGCCTCCCTAGAACACCGTCTTTGTTGGAACGCCTTTCCGAATGGCACCGTCTTAAAGAAACTCCGGAGTTACAAATAAGATGTGATCAATATTTGAGCATATTTAGTCCCCGAATTAACCCCGTTCCTATGCTTTTTAAAGCAAATTTGGGTCATTTACTATCTTTAGTCCTTTGTTTTGCATATTCTTTGAGGTTTTGTTTCCTTGGTAGGAGAGGAATGCAAACCTTGCGATTTCATGGCAAAATAGAGCTAAATTGATCGAATCTAATGATCAAGCATCAAAGAGAAGACAAGACTAGAAGGCCTTTGTACATAATGTAGTAGATGGGAAATGATGAAGAAGATCCTTGCATCTCTGACAAAATCCCGGAGGATTGTTGGAAGTAGAAAAGAAGAAAAGAAGAAATGGCACGCTGGACTAGGATTCGAGCGTCTCACCTATCGGGACGCTCGTCTAGAAGCTCCAGAATCCGAGCATCCAAGCTGCCAGGCCGTTCGTCCACCGCCTACACAATCCGCTCGTCCCGACCTTTTGGACGCTCAGATTGTCCTCAAGTGCAACACGTCCTCTTCTTTCTCCATTCGAGATGCACATATTTTTGAAAGACTAGCTAAAAGGAGACCCGCATCTTTTCTTGAGAGGAGCGATTCCTCAAGGACTTAATCGTCATTTAAGCCCTTAGTAACCCTAATTTGTGCACCTAATCCCCATTAAAAATACTCCATTAGTCTAATTAGATTATCGTGTTCTTCTTATCAATCTTTAGTGTAGTCTATATTATTCTAATCTCTCTTTAATCTTGTAATCAATTTTTAATCAAGCATTAATACAAATCTCATTTCCTTAATTTCTCTATTGTTCATCTTTTATTTTGGGTAATTGAAGATTATTTGGGTTTATTGGGAGATTGACAACCTTCCATCAATCATCAAGTACTTCTGTTATTCTTTGCATTATTATTTTGGAATCATCATTAGGTATAATTCTCTTAATCCCTTTTTAGTTATTGTTATTCATCTTTACTCATTCATCATGTTTTGCTTTGTTGATATGATTGACAACCTTGTTAACATGTTAAACTTGATAATGAGTGAGTAGTTTCCTTAACTAGGGTTAATGGAGAATTAAGGGAAACCAACATGGGGGATGATTCATGCTTAATCTAATATGTTCACATAATTTATTTGCTTGCTTGTTGTGATCTCAACTTATGCACATGTTATGTTTGATGAAATGCGAGCCTATGAATCCTTGCATTTTTTATCCATCACTTACCTTTTCAATGAGACTTGTAAGACATAAACCAACTCGAGTCTCATTAGACCTTGCATATAGTTGAGTAGGGAGGATTAAGTCGACTTGTAGGTGTTGTAGAATCTAATCGATTCGGCTCTGGGACCCAAACCTTCCTAGGATTGAAAGATATAAACCAACTCGATTCTATCACAATAATAATTGCTTGCTTATAATTTGAGAATATGTTTGTATGATCAATTCCCATGAATCCCCTATGAACCCATGACACCATAGTCCTTTTAACCAATTGTTTACATCTCATTTTAGTCATCTTGCTTGTTTACTTTTATTCTTATTTAGTTTAGTGATCTTCATATCTCAACCCAAATTGTGACACCCCTAGACAATACTACTTAGCAATCGAAAATCCTACATCAATACCCGTCCCTTGGGATCCGACCTTTATTTGCCTCTTTACTAGTAGTAGAGTTGTTTGTGAAGTTATAAATATTGTTTTGTTCTAGGTGCTCCTAACGACAAGTAACCGAAATCTAAGCTCAAAGCGGACCGACCAAAAATGGCGCCGTTGCCGGGGACGGTGTTAACTTGATTTGATTTTCTTTGATTGTTATTAGTTGTGTCTTTCTTTGCCTTGGGGAAGTAAAACCCCTCAAGGTTTGTTCTAATTGTTTTCGAGTTGTTTGATATTTTGCATATCTAGAAGATCACAAGGTAACTTATTACCCATTGATCACGAAATTGAAAGGACTTTGACAACCAATAGAAGATTTGCTAGAAATACATTGAAAGGTATTGGTGAGGTTGTAGATATTCAACCAAATACTATTGAGTTCATCAACCCTTTTGCAAGAGAAGGTGAGGAAAACCCAACACAAAATCAACCACACAATCATCCCACAATGCCTAAATTTCATCACATTCCGTACCAACCGAGGAGAACCTACCCAATGGAACTCCCACACCACAACACTTAACCAGAAATTTCATTGCAAAATCCGCATTTATCCAATTAGTCGAAAGAAGCCAATTTGGGGGGATGCCTAGTGAAGACCCTCATTCTCACATGGAGACTTTTTGTGACTATTGTGATGCGATTTCACAAACCGGAGTGACTCAAGACCAAATTCGATGGGTCTTATTTCCTTTTTCTCTAATTGGTACTGTGAAACAATGGTTGAAGAGCCTTGATAAGGCTACTCTTGGAATTGACTCTTGGAAGAAGTTGGCTCTAGCTTTCTACAAAAAGTTCTACCCTCCGGAAAAGACTAACAAGCTAAGAGCCCAAATCACGGGTTTTAAATAAAGGGACGAAGAATCTTTGTATGAAGCTTGGGAGCGATTCAAAGGAACTTGTCGCTCATGTCCTCATCATGGACTTAGCGAGTTGTTCTTGGTACAATAATTTTGGAATGGTCTTTATGAAGACTCAAGAAACATTCTCAACATGGGATCAAATGGTATGTTCACCGAAGTTGACGATAATCAAACTTGGAACAAGATTGAGGAAATGGCGGTCCATAATTCACAATATAGTAGACCTCGCAAGGCTACTAGAGGAGAAAAGCATGAAATGGACTCTATCACTCAATTGGGTGCTCAACTTAGCGCTCATTTTGATACCATCAACTTGAAGTTTGAAAAAGCTATGGCTAAGCTTGAAGAAGCCTCAAAATCACCAAAGCAACATGTTAATGCCATGGTGGCATCTTCATCAATCCCAAGTGGGATATGTGAGAATTGTGGAACTTTGGGACATGACAAAAGTGAATGTAGGGGAACAAATGAGCAAGTGAATGCCTTTCAAGCATACAAAAGTTGTACCCCTTATTCCAACTATTACAATGAAAACACCAAATTCCATCCAAATCACTCATACAAAAGCCAAAATGTTCAATACCCTCAACCAACATACACCCCACCTCCCATGAGAAACCAAAATCAAAGACCCTTTTACAACCAAAACCAAGGTTATCAAAATCAAACTCCATACAATCAACAAAATGACCAAGGTTTTGATGTTCAAAAAGCGGTCCTCCAAATGCAAAAGAACCAACAAGAATTTTTCACTCAAATGCGAAAAGATAGACAAGCAAAAGACATCGCCATCAACAACATCCTAGCCCACACAAAAATGTTAGAAACCCAAATGACCCAACTATCATCTTCAAGCTCTCAAAAACAAAAGGGGCAATTACAACCTTAAAGTAATCCCCCAAGACATGAAACGGTTAGTGCCATCTACTTGAGGAGTGGTACAAGATATGAATGGCCAAAGAAGCAAGTTGAGGATGAAGTTGTAGAGGCTAGTGACAAGGAAAGAGTTGTGCAAAACTCTAGGGAACAAGAACCCACCAATCAAAAAGTTTCAAAGAAAAATGAAGAAAAGGCCAAAGAGAAGGAGCCCATCATGATTAGACTTCCATTCCCGAGTCGTCAAGCTAAGCCTAAGTTTGATGACCAACTTGGAAAATTTATGGAGATTGTGAAGAATTTAGAAGTCTCGATTCCTTTCACGGAATTGATCAATCACGTTCCGGCCTATGCAAAGTACATAAAGGACATCCTTACTAAGAAGAAATCAATCCGGAAGCTTGAGACTATCGCCTTCACTAAGGTGAGTAGTCCCATACTTCAAGGACGTTAACCTCCAAAGCTCAAGGATCCGAGATGTTTCTCCATTCCGTACACTATTGGTGACACTACAATCAACAAAGCTTTATGTGACCTTGGGGCAAGTGTTAGTGTCATGCCATATTTGGTTAGCAAGAGGCTAGGAATGGGAGAACTCAAATGCACCAACATCACGCTTCAAATGGTGGATAGATCGACAAAGACACCTTTTGGGGTATGGGAAGATGTTGCCGTGAGAATTGGAAAATTCTTCATCCCGGTGGAATTCGTTATTGTTGATATGGAAGAAGACTCCAACATTCCTATTATCTTAGGAAGACCTTTCTTTCACACCGCGGGAGCGGTGATCGATGTGAAGCATGGAGAGCTCACCCTTCAAGTGGGAGATGAAACCATCACTTTCAATCTTGACAATACCATGAAAGCTACCCGATTGCATGAGCCATGTTTTATGGTTGATCACTATAGCCGGAAGGATGATAGGAAGAAGTTGGAATTTCAATGGAAAAAGAAAGTGGATGATGCTCCATCAAAAGAACAAGGAAATTACAACAATGAGAGCTTTAAAAGCTCACCCATGACAAGTGAAGAAGATGGCCCCATTGGCCAAGACAAGAAACAAGGAGAGTTGTCTCTATCAACTCAAGACATTTTTAGTGATCAAGTAGACGAAGTTTGTGGTCTTTGGGATGATGAGTTTGAAGGGATATTCAGTCCTTCTATTGGTAATGCTATGAACTAAGACCATCATAGAGAACAACAAGTGCAAAGATCTATTAAGGACCTTTATCATGATAATGAGCAAGCTTTCGACTACTTCTTCGAGGTGTTGAGTAACATCAACAACACCTTGAACATGCCCCCTTGACATCACACATTGGAATGAGAGTTTGGTGGAGTCCTCCCTAAACCACCATTTGTAAATATTCTAACTCACTAACTTGCATTTCAATTATTACATTGCATTTTTGTCATTTTTGGATTTATATTTTTGTGCCTTGATCAAGATATTCATCATTTTGAGAGAAGTGAGGGAGGGACTTATGATTTTATTGATGTGTAGTGCTTTACCTTAGTGTGGAGATAGCAATTGCCTAGGCAATTCATGACTTTGTAGTGCCCCTACAATGCAGAACACGAGAATTGAAGAATGAAAATGACACGGGTTACGAAGTACCCATAGATGGACCTGAATCGATGTGGTCAAGGAAGAATCCGAGTGGCCAAATGGACAATCCGCTCGTCCTGAAGAAACCCGAGCCTCCAAGTTACCAAACGCTCGTCTGGTAGAGCTGTAGAAATCAAAAATCTTGTCTGACTGTGAATCCGAGCGTCTCAGCTGAGAAACCGCTCGTCTCATTCTGGACGGTCGTCCTTCAAGAAAGACGCTCGTTCTTTTGCTGCAAAATTTTGGGATTTTTTACTGTAAAGGAATCCGAGCGTCCACCCAGAAAGACGCTCGTCTCACCAAGAAGAATCCGCTCGTCTTTCCAGGAATCCGCTCGTCCTGTGGCGTCTTTTCCTGAGCCAAATTTTGATGAATCCGAGCGTCCCGACACCTTTTCCGCTCGTCTTCCCTTGCAGTTTCAAATGTAACGGGTCTTTTTAAAACCCTCTTCTCCCATTCATTCTTATTTCTTCAACATACAAACACTACCCAAAACCCAAAAACCCCAAAACCCTCATCCTCTCCATCAACAAAAACAAAATTCCTCAACCAAACTCAACCAAATCAAATCCAAACTTCCTCACAACAAAAATTAATCACTCCTTTTGCAACGACAAGTGATTCAAACACCAAAATCTTCAAACCTTTGAGTCGATTTTCAAGATACAAAGCAACATTCTTTTCATCCTAAATCGATTTGGGTATCATTAAAAATTGAAGATTTTAATCTTTCATTGGTGTAATCAAGCAAAGGAGAATGGCAAGAACTAAAGGAGGCAACAAGGCACCCCAAAAGAAGACACTTTCTAAAAGGCAATTGGCTCTTCAAGCAAAACAAGTATCAAAGGCATTGATAGTCCATAAGGCAAGGTTGGAGGTTCAAGAACAAAATCCCCCAATGGAAGCTCCTACTTTAACTCCGGTCATTGAACAATTATCCAATTATCCGGAGGTAATTTTCACTTCCGACTCTCATAGGGGGAAATTCATTCTCTTTGCTAAGAAAACCATCATGCCTACTAAGTTTATTTGCGAAGATGCATTGTCAAAGTTGGGTGTCCTTGAACAAACCAAAACCTTCTTTGAGTTTATGGGATTGGGTAAATTGTTTACAATGAAAGAATTAACATACCCCTCCCTCACCTTGGAATTTTTAAGTTCTTTAAAGGTCACAAGAGTGGAGACTCGAACCAACATCGAGTTTCGTCTTGAAAATGTTGATAGACGCATAACTTATGGCGAATTGGGTAAGATATTAGGCCTTAGTGATAACCCGAAATATACAAAGATTCCTATCAAGTATGACCCCGCTCCTCTTTGGATGACAATTTCCGGAAAGAAATTCATACGCCTTCATGATTATCGTGCTCTCTTAGTCCACCATCCGGGCATTAGAGTATGGCATAAGGTCATTGAGAATACTTTAATAGCTAGAAATGGCACAAATCATCTTACCAAGCTCGATTGTATTCTTCTTGAGTCGGCCTTGAACATTGGGAGGGAATTTACCAAGCCATAGAATGCTCTAAGACTTTTGGTTGAACGATGGCTTAATGTCGATTGTGACAAAGAAGGCACCGCCTTTATTGTCAATGGAGGACTACTTACCCATTTGGCTAAGAATTTTAACTGGAATTTCAATAAAAACAACACTTATGTGCCGGTTAAAGGAGGCCATCTTATTGATATGGACACCATGATTCACAAGTTTAAGTGGGTCAAGCACGACACTCTTAACAACAAATATGGGTGGTTAACAAATGAAGCTAGATCCTTCACCTTGCCTTCCAAAATTTGCTGATTGAATGTTCACCGATCAAACTACCTTCTCCCACTCTCTGAAGAGACCGAGTATATCATTCAACAACAAAGGGGCGAAATTGCCGAGCCCTCCTCCTCCATTATCACCCCACCTTACCCATTTGAATACCACGAGTTCAAACCCAAAGATGTCGAAGTAGGAAATGATTACTTGACTCTACTCATGAGGGAAATGCATAAGCAAGCTTACAATGATAGAGTGGATCCTTACAAGGCCCAATATCTGCCCCTCCTACATCTAGCTAGGCAAGGACTTATTGATCCGTCTTATCCTTTGCCTAGTTGGGAGGATAGGGAAGTATTCTTTCCTAGCATTTCTAGTGGTGGTAGACTGGGTGGAGAGGAAATGGTTGTTGAAGAGGGTGCTGACCAAGAAGGAGAAGAAGAAGAGGTTCAAGAAAAAGAAGTCCAAGAAGAGGAAAGTGAGGAAGAACAGGCAAGTGAAAGTGAGAGTGGACATGATTCCACATCTATGGAGGTTGATGATGCCTCAAGAGAGGAAGATGATGATGATGATGATATGATGGGTGAGGATTAACAAACTTTGGAGGCTCCTACATTCTTACACCTCCCTTATGGTTTGTCTACTTCTCTTGTTTTTATTTTATCTTGATAATTTTGTGGAGTCCTAGCAACATTGGAGGACTAACACCTTGGCTTCATTAAGGTGTTCATTATTATTGTTCCCGACTTGTAAAATCCAAAATGACAATCTTTAGTTTCATGCATTGCATTCCATGTGCATGAACTCCCCCGAAATTCATGACTTTAGAAATATGTCTATTTTGGTTTGGGGAAGTCCATGCATATGCATTGGGAGCTAATTTAAATTATGCTCTCCGCCATAACAAAAACACATGCATCATGTAGTGTAGTTTAGTATAGTTTGCATTTAGTTTAGAAAGCATGCATATTCATTTCATAATTTCCTATCGTATTGGCCATTGAGGACAATGCCCATACTAGTGTGGGGATGGGAAATTCTAACTTAACTTTTATAAAAAATCCAAAAAAATCAAAATTGTTTTCGAAAAATCAAAAAAAAAATTGAAAATTTGAAAATCCAAAAACAAGTTCATTTCCTTTGTAGTATAGTCTTGTATATATTGTTCTCTATATATTGTGTTTGTTCATCCTTGTTCACATTGATTGACTACGCCACATCCGAGACATGAGGATATTGAAGACCGCATGGTATGATCTTTCCAATCTCCTTTTTCCTCTCTATGTTAATGACTATGTGGCTTTATTTTAATTTATACGGTATAAACAATGTGAATTTAGGACTTGCATTTAGATTATTTGGCATACTAGTTGGTAGAAGCATATGCATTAGGATGTATATATGTTAGTTGCATCATGGCATATAGATTGCATGTTAGGAAACTTTTGTGAAACCGTCTATTTGGGAAGCTTGACAAGTATATATAGGCCCTAATAGATGTTTTTTCTTCTTAAAGACTTTGCTTGTTAGAATACTTGTAAAACACCTTAGGATGTGTCATGCTAGTATCCTTTGACCCATGGATTAAGGCCTAGTCAAGAGTACCTTGTGGTGTGATAACTCCTTGGCTACCGTTTATTCCAAGGTGACTCTTGAAACCATGCAACCATAATTCATCCATGTTCTACCATATATTTTGTCATCAAAGGGAATGGGCAAAAAAATTATTCAAATTTGAGTTCAAGAAGTGAAATGAAATGTCAAAAAGTTTGCAAAATTGCATCAAAAGAAAAGAGGAGTAACAAAAATGAAAATTCCTATGCTTTAAATATAAGCACCCTCCCTACAAATGGGGTGACTTTGAAAATGTTCGAAAAGAAAATGCGAAAAGTTGAATGTTGTCAAGTATTGAAATGCCAAACATCAAAAGAAACGGCAAAAAGAAAGTGTTCTCAAATGTCAAATGCCACAAGAAATTGGGGGGAAAACAACAACAAAATCAAACTCCCAAATAAAACTCAAATCCTATTGATCCTTTTATCCATCGTATCCATTTTTGTGCATGGTAGAGAGGGGACGACCCTTCTTCTTGTCTAGGCAAGAAGGGAAATTCCGCGAACCTCCAGTGTTTCTAACACCATAGGGAGTCTACTCTTGACAAAAGCATTTAACGATTGAGGACAAAGGTACACTAGCTTGACACAACTTGGAGGTGATTTATTGGTATCCTTCTAGGCTTAGTTGTTTAAAGAAACCATATCTATGAAGGAGTGTGTACCCTTAGATTGCTTTCCCTTTACATAATTTCCGCCACTTAGATGAGGAAAGTGACTATTCTTTTTGTAGATGCATCCATTACTTGATTTTGTGTGCTTTAATGATTGGTTGTGTCACCATTTTGGCAAGACCCACCTTGCCATGCAAGAAGGCATCCTACCTCATGGTTGTCTTGTTGTGAGTAGAAGGGGCGGAGTGAGACCCGTTAATTGTCTCATACCGGTAATGTTATTAGGTTAGTTTAAATAATGATCCTAGTCTTTGTCACCTCTTTACTCGGGACGAGCAAAGGTTCGGTTTGGGGATATTTGATGTGATCAATATTTGAGCATATTTAGTCCCCAAATTAGCCTCGTTCCTATGCTTTTTAGTGCATATTTGGGTGATTTACTATCTTTAGTCCTTTGTTTTGCATATTCTTTAAGGTTTTATTTCCTTGGTAGGAGAGGAGTGCAAACCTTGCATTTTCATGGCAAAATAGAGCTAAATTGATCGAATCTAATGACCAAGCATCAAACTGAAGACAAGACTATAAGGCCTTTGTACATAATGTAGTACATGGGAAATGATGAAGAAGATCCTTGCATCTCCGACAAAATCACGGAGGATTGTTGGAAGAAGAAAAGAATAACAGAAGAAATGGCACGCTGGACTAGGATCCGAGCGTCTCACCTATCGGGACGCTCGTCCAGAAGCTCCAGAATCCGAGCGTCCAAGTGCCAGGCCGCTCGTCCACCGCCTACACAATCCGCTCGTCCCGACCTTTTGGACGCTCCGATTGTCCTCCAGTGCAACACGTCCTCTTCTTTCTCCATTCGAGATGCGCATATTTTTGAAAGACTAGCAAAAAGGAGACCCGCATCTTTTCTTGAGAGGAGCGATTCCTCAAGGACTTAATCGTCATTTAAGCCCTTAGTAACCCTAATTTGTGCACCTAATTCCCATTGTAAATACCCCATTAGTCTAATTAGATTATCGTATTCTTCTTATCAATCTTTAGTGTAGTCTATATTATTCTAATCTCTCTTTAATCTTGTAATCAACTTTTAATCAAGCATTAATACAAATCTCATTTCCTTAATTTTTCTATTGTTCATCTTTTATTTTGGGTAATTGAAGATTATTTGGGTTTATTGGGAGATTGACAACCTTCCATCAATCATCAAGTACTTCTATTATTCTTTGCATTATTATTTTGGAATCATCATTAGGTATAATTCTCTTAATCCCTTTTTAGTTATTGTTAATCATCTTTACTCATTCATCATGTTTTGCTTTGTTGATATGATTGACAACCTTGTTAACATGTTAAACTTGATAATGAGTGAGTAGTTTCCTTAACTAGGGTTAATGGGGAATTAGGGGAAACCAACATGGGGGATGATTCATGCTTAATCTAATATGTTCACATAATTTATTTGCTTGCTTGTTGTGATATCAACTTATGCACATGTAATGTTTGATGAAATGCGAGTCTATGAATCCTTACATTTTTTACCCATCACTTACCTTTTCAATGAGACTTGTAAGACATAAACCAACTCGAGTCTCATTAGACCATGCATATAGTTGAGTAGGGAGGATTAAGTCGACTTGTAGGTGTTGTACAATCTAATCGATTCGGCTCCGGGACCCAAACCTTCCTAGTATTGTAAGATATAAACCAACTCAATCCTATCACAACAATAATTTCTTGGTTATAATTTGAGAATATGTTTGTATGATCAATTCCCATGAATCCCCTATGAACCCATGACACCCTAGTGCTTTTAATCAATTGTTTACATCTCATTTTAGTCATCTTGCTTGTTTACTTTTATTGTTATTTAGTTTAGTGATCTTCTTATCTCAACCCAAATTGTGACACCCCTAGACACCACTACGTTCAATCGAAAATCCTACATCAATACCCGTCCCTTGGGATCCGACCTTTACTTGCCTCTTTACTAGTAGTAGAGTTGTTTGTGAAGTTATAAATATTATTTTGGTCTAGGTGCTCCTAACGACAAGTAACCGAAATCTAAACCCAAAGCGGACCGACCAAAATAATAATAAAAATACAAAGCTATCCCTTTTATACATTTTTAATATGAAAAACTAGTAAAAATAAAAGTGATACGAGATCATATTAACTTACAACCGAATCAATATTCCCTTTCATTACGAGTAATATCGATTAAAACTATGGCCATACTAAGATAAAATTACATAAATCAAAATTATATAAATAAAATATGACATTCAACAATGAAATGTACAGCATTATAATATGTGTCAATCATGCGAAATTATGTGCCAAGTCGCCCTATTTAACTTATATCTATTATATAACCCGGTTTTATGGAAATGCGGGATAATAACTTATTAAAATCACAAATCAATACTTATATCAAATTTAAGCTCAAGTCAATTATCCTAACATTCTTAGGTCTCAAAAATTAGTCATCACTCAATTTTTGACAATAATTCAACTTGATTTAATTTTATGCTCATTTTGGACCCTAAAATCATAACATTTATAAAATATATCCAAATTAAATTACAATAATTTTAAAATTTGAATTTTAAAATTTTAAACATTCTGGAATATATCCATGACATTCATAATGTCAAAAATCATGGTTAAATTTTTCGAATTTATTTCGAGAAAAATAAAGTTGCGATTTATCGGTTTTATCAAATAAAACATCTAAAGTATACAAAAATTAATCCAATTAATTTTACAACTTTTGATATGATAATTAGTATATAAATGCAACCTAAAATAATTTTCCCATGCCCTGCAATTCGTTTTAGCTATTTATGCTAAAATAGTCACTATTTATGCCATTTTTACACTAAAAATTCATAAATCATGCAAAATGAATCAAGTCCATCTTAAATTTTACACACAGTGAGTAAAATATGTATGTGACAACATATTAAAATTTCATGGCCTATTTCGAAGTTTAACTATATTTAACCATTTTACCTCCATTTAATTCATTTTTATCTCATAAAAATCATAAATCATGCAATATTAATCACATTAATACGAAATTTTACATACAATAATTAAAATATGCATGTTATATCATATAAAAATTTCAAGGTCAGAGACTTAGTTTAACTATTTTGCAGCATTTTAATTTCCATTTTAGTCATAAAAATGTAATAAAATAACTAAAAATCATTAAAATGAGCAATAAAATACCATAAATCATAAAAATAACCTAAAAAACATTTTTGGACTAGAATATACAGCATGCATCAATATTTTGTGGCTTTATCTAATAAATCACAAATTTTTAGTTTTAATTATGTTATTAATAACTCGAAAAAACTATAAATCGATTATGCATGCAACATCCTATGCTCTAATACCAATTTTTAGGTTCATATACCTATTATTAGAATCTTCTAATAGTTAACTAATTAACATTTTAATATGAGTTCTTTAGATCTAGTGCATGCATAACTAAATAAGAAATAAAATGAGAAAAACAATATTCCTTACATTGTTATAGTTCGAAAATAAGGGCACAAATAAGGTTACCTTCCTTATTTGTTCTTGAGCTTAAATGTAAATGGAAGATCCTCCAACCTTTGTCTCAATAGTAGAAACCCTCCTCAAGAGATGCACCCAAGATTAGCCTTTATCACTACTAGATAATATTTGCTAGATATTTATTTAGTAGTTCATCTTTCAACTGACTACTAACACTCAAATATTACATTAATAATATTATTAGTGTTAATGAATAATCTAGATTAAAACTTCTCAAGTTTTAGAGAAGAGAAGCTAAGTATTAGAGAGAATTTTATGCATGTGAAGGAACGACAAAAAAATAAGAGAAAAAATTCTCCTCAAATAAAGAGGAAAACCGGTGGGGGTGTATAAGAGCCAAGCCAATGCATGCTCTAACCTTTTCTTATTTTATCTTACCCAAAATTGTAGAGTAGCTTTTTAGGTTTGGAGGTTATTATGGTGTTTTTAACAATTAAAAACAATAAACCTCAAAACCCTAAAACACCCACTATAAAACCGGTTTCTCCCTTATATATATGGACCTCCATTTTATTTTATCACTTTGTCATTTGTCACACAATATGTCACATGTAGTATGTAACATGTTATTAATTAATTTAATGCATATTTATCAAATAAATATCATTTTATACATTAATTAAATTACATATAACAAATTGTCTAGTGATTCTTGATCACATAAATAAAATGGGTCATGTAATTATAATTCACAACATTTTGTAATTATAATTAACCATTCATTCTTATCTATATTGTTTCATAAACAATAATCAATTTTAGTAATAAAATCTTTTAATTACTAAAATAAATCTTATTTAATCAAATTACAATAAGATATAAAAATTCTCACTTACAAAAGAATTGTTCAAATTTAAGGAATTAATTAACTTGTATCAATATATAACTAATCAACTTTA
Source organism: Silene latifolia (assembly GCF_048544455.1). NCBI lineage: Eukaryota > Viridiplantae > Streptophyta > Magnoliopsida > Caryophyllales > Caryophyllaceae > Silene > Silene latifolia. Next base: position 144,605,140 of record NC_133537.1, on the reverse strand, counting down.
CTGATAAGGGCATCATCCTATTGGTGTGACCTTAAGGGATCAACGGACCACCATCGTCCTACGACAGTAACGTCAAACTCTAGCAAGCCAATCGTTACTGATTAATGTTGATTAGTTGACTATATAAATGAATCATTCCTTACGTATTCTTATTATGAGATTTAATTATGATTTTAAATCATGTGATCGCCTTATTGTTGAGGACACATACTCCAATAATCTCCCACTTGTTCGAGACAAGTGTGCGTCACCAATTCTCTTATCCTATTACAATCTCCAACTCAATGCAAGGTGTCTTGTAGTTCGTACTTGCATTTGATCATGTCTTGAGTGGTTTCTCGATCTGAAGTGTAACTTTCTGACCAGAATTATCTACCGTAGATACCTTCCGAGCGTGGCCACGCATTTTTAGTCCACTACTCCTCGAGTGGCCCTGAGATTTCAAACAACCCTGACAAGGAGGTGGACAATTCCTATCGCACTATTCCTTTCGTATAGCCACAGTTTATCATGACCCAAAATATACTCATTTGACTTCAGCTACGACAGTCGTAGAGTATAAATCAAAACCATTCAGAAATTTATGCCAACTTGGGCGAATAGTCTGTAGTCAAAAGAATCGACTCATAAGAATACTATAGTAGCTCTTGCCACGACCAGGCTTTATGAATTTCCAGAACTCTATAAGCGGTCACTGCTCGATAGAGTGTTCCATACAGTCGGTCTATGTGATCAACTAGTCATGCCATATGATCCTATGGAACTTGAACTTGCCATCAATCGCATCACACTCTAGTTACTTCGAGACGTCACCTCCTATAAGTAACCAGAGGCGCAGATTATGTCAATCCAGTTCACTTCAATGGGGTTCAATATTGTCTCAAAGTGTGAGTTTTGGTTAAAGGAAGTTACCTTCTTGGGTCATGTGATATCTCGCGATGGAGTTATGGTTGATCCGTCGAATATTCGAGCTGTGGTCGAGTGGAAGAGTCCAAAGAATGTGAACGAGTTTCGGAGTTTCCTTGGACTTGCTGAGTACTATCGTCGGTTTGTGCATGACTTCTGTAAAATTGAATGACCGATGACTCAGTTAATGAAGAAGGAATCCAAGTTCATTTGGACTGAGGCTTATGAAGCTGCCTTCCAGAAGTTGAAGAAGAGGTTGACTACTGCTCCTATGTTGACTCTACCAGAAGACGGTGTTGAGTTCGATGTTTTCTGCGATGCATCAATGTTTGGGTTAGGTTGTGTCTTGATGCAGAAGGACAGAGTTCTGGCTTATGCTTCCCGTTAGTTGAAAGTTCACGAGATGAACTATCCGACTCACGATCTTGAGTTAGCAGCAGTGGTGTTTGCGCTTAAGTTGTGGCGACACTACTTGTATGAAGTCTCTTGCAACATTTATACGGATCATAAGAGCTTGAAGTATATCTTCACTCAAAGAGACCTTAACATGAGGCAGAGACGTTGGTTGGAGCTGCTTAATGACTACAAGGTTGAGCTGCAGTATCATGAGGGGAAGGCAAACGTGATTGTCGATGCTTTGAGTCGCAAGGTGTGTCATACCATGAGATCTATGTTGGTGTTACCTGATGACTTGAGTCGAGAGTTCCAGAAGATGAGCCTTGAGGTAGTTCTTCCTGGTACTTTAGATTTGAGTGCGATGGTTGCTGAACCCGAGATCCTTTATGAGATCCGAGTTAAGCAAAGAGAGGATGAATACTTAGAAGAAGTTCGAGTCGCTATAAGCGAAGGACGCGCCAGAGACTTCGACGTTGGACTTGATGACGGTCTGCGATTCCAAGGTCGTTAGTGTGTACCTAGCTGTGAAGTCTTAAAATGTAAGATTCTCAAGGAGGCTCATAGTACTCCCTATTCAGTTCATCCTGGTGGTGATAAGATGTATAAGGATCTGAACCTAAGGTTTTGGTGGCCGGGTATGAAGAAAGAGATCGCCGAGTTTGTGAGTCGTTGCCTAATCTGTCAGAAGCTCAAGTTCGAACATCAGAGACCTGGTGGTCTACTGCAACCTTTGGAGATTCCCACATGGAAATGGGATCCGATTTCGATGGATTTCATTATGGGTTTGCCGAGGTCGCCGAAAGTAATGAATGCGATTTGGGTCGTGGTTGATCGTTTGACTAAGGTCGCACATTTCATTCCGATGAAGGAGACTTGGAGTCTCGAGGAACTAGCGAATGCTTATCAATGTGAGATCATTCATATTCATGGTGTTTCCTAAGGATATCATCTCCGACCGTGATCCGAGGTTTTTTTCTCCATTTTGGAAGAAGCTACAGGTGGCTTTGGGCAGTGAGCTTAAGATGAGTACGGCTTTTCATGCTGCAACTGATGGTCAGACTGAGCGTACGATTCAGACGCTTGAGGATATGTTTCGAGCTTGTGCTTTGGAGTTCCAAGTTAGTTGGGAGAAGAGTTTACCGCTTGTGGAGTTCTCCTACAACAACAGTTACCAAGCTAGCATTCAGATGGCTCCGTTAGAGGCATATTATGTAAGGAAGTCTCGTAGTCCTTTGTGTTGGGACGATTCTAGTGAGGCAGTCGTTCTTGGTCCAGAGTTGGTTCAGGAATCGATTGAGCAAGTGAGGTTGATCCGCGAGAAGCTTAAAGCAGCCCAGGATCGGCAAAAGACATATGCAGACTTTTGGTGTAGGCCGATTGAGTTTGAGGTTGGCGATAAGATCTTTCTTAAGGTTTCGCCAATGAAAGGTTTTAAGAGATTTGGGCTTAAGGGCAAGCTTAGTCCTAAGTATATTGGACCGTATGAGGTGCTCGAGAGAGTTGGCGAGGTAGCCTATACGTTGGCTTTACCTCATAATCTGTCGAAGGTTCATGATGTTTTCCATGTGTCGCAGTTGCGTCGTTATCGCAGTGATCCTTCTCATGTTCTACATGATGATGTTATCGAGGTTGAGCCTAACCTGACTTATGAGGAACGTCCTGTTTGTATTTTGGAACGTCAGGAGAAGAGGTTAAGGAATAAGGTTGTACCTTTGGTTCGGGTTCTGTGGCGGAGTCAGACGTTTGAGCAAGAGACTTGGGAAACCAAAGCGTCTATGCGAGAGAAGCATCCACATCTTTTCGAGTGAGGTAGTTCTCTTATCAAGTTTCGAGGACGAAACTTCTTTTTAGGGGGTTGGATTGTAACACCCCTAATTTCCGTAATATAATTCTTTAATTTTATTTTCCCATATTTAATATTTTATTTTCCGGGAAAATATCCGTCTCTTGTCTTTTGGGCTCGTTGGGCTCGAAAACAGTGAAGACCCGCTCCTCCCTTGGGTTTTCACGTGATTCTTGGTGTAGATGGGTAAGTTTTGGGCCTAAGCTTGAAATAAACCCATGAGTTCTTCTATAAATAAGAAAGGAAACCAAACCCCTGCTTTTCTTTTCTCATATTTTTCACAAAACCCTAAACCTAATTCTCTCCTCTCTTCTCTCCCTTGTGTCGTGTGTCCAGCCTCTCTAGGGTTTCGTGACACGCCTCCTTCCTCTTCCATTCATCATCTTTCGTGCTTAGATAGATCCTACTCCTTGGATCTATCTATCTTCTTCGTAAGTTTTTATGTTTCGCGTAGGTTTTTATAGTTTATATATATATATATATATACATATATATATATATACATATATATATATATACATATATATATATATACATATATATATATATACATATGTATATATATATGTATGTATATGTATATGTATATTAGTATTTATTAGATTCGTTATCTTTGGCACGTGGATGATTCAATAAAGGCGTGGAGACTGCACCTAGAGAAGACGTTTATATCGTTGAAGATGATCTTTAGGAATATTTGCTTAATAAGGTAACTAGGTGTTTCTCTTTTAATTGTGTTTATGCCAATTGATGTAATTAATGTGATTTAATGATTGATTTGTATGATTGGTACATGTTTGATTGTTTAATATCATGTTAATAATGTTTTTCGCATGTTTGTATATATTTTAATGTCTTAATAATATATCATATGTTGTTTATGCGCTAAATATAGGTGTCATGAGCGTAATTAGGGTTTACGAATAAACCCTAGTGGCGGCATGATAGGCGGCCAAGAGTGCTCTCCAAAGTCATAGCTAAGGCTAGTATAACCTTGATGATGATTCGAGTGTTATAGCTGAAGTTAGTACAACTTTGGGTTGTTGCTCTAGTTATGGCTGTTTGAGTTATAACCTTGGAAATATGAATTCAAGATTATAGCTGAATCTACTATAACATTGGATACGAGTTAAAGTTATATACTGAAACTAACGTACCCTGAGATTTATGGCTCAAGGTTATGGTTGGAACTAGTATAACTTTGAGTTTCGTGTCAAGGTTATGGTTGAGGTGAGTATAACTTCAAGTTATATATATTGAAGTTATAGTCGAGGTTAGTATAATCTCACATCCAGAGTTCATGTTATGACTAAGGTTACTATATTCTTGGTTGTTTATACTTGTTTCACATGTTGTGTTATGTTCAGTTATTATATGACAATATGTGCATGTGTCGTTGGTTACTCTTGTGCATATGTTTGTAGGACAGTTAGATAAACTGTTCTACTGTGTTTAGTCGTGATGTTATTCACGCATGAGTTGTACAGTCAGTTAAACTGTGCATTTGCATGAGTTGGACGGTTAGTTAAACTGTTCTTCTGAGTTGAGTCGTGATGTGGTTCACGCATGTCGTGTGCAGTCAGTTAAACTCTACATTTATTTGTTGGCTGGTCGAATAGATGACGGTAGTATCACTTAAATACTATTGGAATGAATCAAGAGCTGCTCTTCGGAGGTTTATTGGTCTATGTTTGGGGTGGCCAGATTCGTCAGTTAAACGTTCTGAGTCCCGAGTGTCGTTCGGTGTACAGTTAATGCATCGAGAGGTCTGGCCAGGTCTTAGGCATATAGGCAGTGGTGATACGCTATACATAGTACCGTGGAGTATCAGTTAAATACTTCACAACCGATGGTTCGTCAGTTAAACGTTCCATCTGCTAGTTCATCAGTTAAATGTTCTAGCGGCGTTCGCTCTATTCGCTATGCTTTATTGCTAGCTTTGTGCCTTATGTGATGTGGATCGTGTCTACTTTGGTTGTAGGTGTCCATGGTCTAGTGGTTGCATATGGTCTAAGTTCATATAGTCTCATCCATCTAGTGTTATGAATGTCATGAGTAGTAAGTCTGAGTTTGATTATTTATGAGTATAGATGATCTCACATGTTTACTGTTTATGCATTTCAACCGTTATTGAGTGTTGGTTATATTCAATTGTTGTAAACATGACTATGAGAGCATCTAGTTACTCCCGACTGATTGTCGACCCCCATTCTCAGGTTGAATGCTCGTCGCTGTTTGGAAGATGTTGGGATGCATCGAGGGGCGAGATGAATAATAAATTAGGAGTTTGTTTTTTATGTTTTGAGAACCTTTAATAATATATTAGTTTGGTTTTGGATTTAGTAGCAAACCGGATTGGTCAGGTGTTACCGCCACCTGGACCCATTTGTTATCACATACTCTGATAATATCTTTATATCATATGTTTTTCCTTTATTTTATAATCCGGGTTGTCACATTTGAGATTGATTAAGCAATAAACTACTAGACGTATAATAAAGATGGGTGAATTCAGTTGATTAAAAGGCCTTGAGTCAACAAACATCCACTATCAACAAACTAAGTGGTCTTTGATTATCTTTAATTCAATTACTCTCAAGTACTTTATTGTGGAAATACAAGTTTCCTTCTTCCTCTTAAGTTTAGTCAACTAACTCGAAACGCGATATTAGAAGACCCTAATTATTGAATTATGAACCCCCGCTATAACCGCGGAAAATATAACTTATAAATTCAAATGGAAATTAGGAATTTTTTTGAAACTTTTAAAGTTTAAAGCGCGGGTTCATTAAAACCTAAAACATAACTAGAGAATGCGAAAATAAATATTTAAAATATACAAACGTGGTAGTCAAGGTGAGGAAAAATATATCCCTCGAATGACAAATGATAAAAGGTGAGTATAAGCAATTCTACTAAACCGACTACTAGTCCAAGGTGCTCGCTAGCCCACACGTCTAAACCCCACAAATGCATCTTCACAAACCTGTCATTCATGTAAATATGAAAGCCACAGTCAGTGGGGAGTAACTCAGGGTTCTCCCAGCCACATTATGTCAAAACGAACATAACAAAGAACAGGAACAAATAATCATATTAGATAAGTTATGAGTGAATCGACTTATAACTAAACATAGGATCATACGTGCTTAAACCAACAAGGATAAAAGAAATGATGGAATAAACAAGTAAGTAAGGCATAAGCAACAACAAAATAAATGGAGAAGAAAGACAAGGAAACAGACACGACCACTTAGCCACGAGCACGTATTTCAAGGAGATATGACCAAAGTAACCATCCAAATAATGCAAGACATTTACTACTTTTAGACTATAATTTCCCCGGGTTGGACTACAATAATGATACGGTCCTAGTCTAAATCTGCAGATTCTCGGGTGTACATCCCGATTCGACGTGCGCCAGCACAACATGCACCCAAGACTCGACTACTAATGGAGACAGAGTACCCCAATCGCCAAAACAGCACGAAAGTGGTGGAAAGACTAAGATAAGACTCACTTGCCAGCACAGCACAAGTGGCCCAAAACCACACTTGCCAGAACAACACAAGTAGGCCAAACCCGTACTTGCCAGATCAGCACAAGTAGGGCGTAAATGCATGTCAAGCACATACGATTGTATTATGGCATTTCTAAAAGAATACGACTCACAAGTGTAAGACCAACACAAAGTGTAGACGGAGTATCCGACTCAGAGGCTACCTTGAAAGCATGTTCGAGATACCGCACACAAAACTACATCCTAGACTCCAAACTCCTTATAGGACGACGATCATATTGCAACTAGAGGGCTTATAGCTCACCTCTTGTATTCGATAGGACCAAGACTCAGAGACGGGATTATTAATGTCACATTCATACTTATGGCTTGCGTCTCACCATAAGTACAAATGGGAACATCAACCCGGACGATCATATCATAATTAGAGGGCCTATGGCTCACCCCTAGTGTCCGACAGGACCAAGACTCACACAACCGAACAATACTAGACATTATTAAGAATACGACTCACTGCAAGTAACTATTTATAATAAATATCTCATACTTGCATTATGTTAATAAATATTTCATTTTATAATTTAACATGCCGGTTAAATACAATATAATAAGTGATAATAACTAATTTACGTTATGTGAAATCTACAGGATAAAAGTGACCAACTCAAGCGACTCATTTATGAGCCCATCAAACAAGTCATAAAAACCCAATACTTGAAGTCACAGGAAATCCATCAAGTTAATCATGCAAAGTCCAACCATGTAATCATGTGAAGTCCAACATTTAAAACATAACAAGCTCAAAAGAAGGAAGTATGTAAATTCCCCATATTAATTATAGTGCACCCAATCTATAAAATATAATGAGCGGTAATGAATAAACGTTTCATTTCTCATTTACATGTTACTTGAACAAAGTATAAATAACCGATAACAAATGAATTAACTAATACGGGACACGAGGCAAAACGTAAACAAACCAAAATCCGAACCACCCATAAGCTTATACGAGTCAATAAACCAAAATCCGAATCAAGTGATTCAAGTGGCTAAACCACCTAATTTTTTGACGCCGGTCCATCTATCGTCTTTTCTGTGGCATTGGAAGTCGCACCGGTCAGATACGACGGGTTCCAGGCCAACATGGGTCACCCAAAATAGTCTAAAAAATGCAACATTAGCAAGCTAAATGGAACCGTCTCAAAACTGAAACTTTAAGCAAGTAATGATACTAGTAACATATAACAACAACCACATCTAATTACCCGTCTCATAAGAAAGCCAAAGATACCATCTTTACTCAATTTAAGCAAGTAAAACCTTGTATACATCCATCTTAAACAACTACACATATAATTTCATAAGAATCACAATTACTAGCTTATAACAACAAAACATAACATATAAACATACAAATGATATAATACCGAGTAACCCATCACCGTTACCTCATTATTTCATCAAAATGCAAGATTCCGACTCAAAACCATGCCGGTTGCCCAAAAGAAAGCCCAAGAACCGAGTTCCCAAGTAAGACCTCGAAAATCGTGGCACAAAAGTCATGTCCAGCAGCAAGGGTGAGGGAAAGTCACGATCTTTCTTACCTAGGAAGAGGGAGGGCGGGGAGAGGAAGAGATAGGCGCGAAAATCGTTGAAAACCGATAAGAAACGAAGGTTTTATGGCCATTTTAGTGAAGGAGGTGGAAGTTGTGTAACAATGGTGTTGTAGTTGTGTGTTTGTTGCTGAAAAATGAATGGTGGAGGGAGAATATAGGGTTTAAGCTCTTATATGGGTGGAGGGAAAAGAGTAGGATGAAGGCCCAAAGTTATCTTAGGGTCAAACTATCATTTTAAGTCGATTTTACCCTAAAATACAACCCGGACCTACTACAAACTTAAGACGTATATTTTTTTTATCAACATTAATATTATTTTACATGTAAAGCCGTATTTTTATAAAAACGGTTTTAAAATACAATTAAAATAATAAAATGGCTAATTAAATTATAAATGCCAACACGGAAAATTCGTGGGTGTTACAATCATCCCACCTTTTAAAAAGTTTCGTCCTCGAAACTTGAAAGTTGAAAAAGTAAGACCGCAAAGTTGTAGTCAAATATTTCAAAGTCGACCATCCAAAACATTTACAAGATTTTATGCCCTAAAAATTTAGTGTTTCTTAAAAAGGTCTCATAAAGAATTTTATAAAAGCCCATGTTTCTCATCAAAGGAACGGGAGAGTTTGCGCATTCAAGAACATCATCATTCCAAATCGAAGACAAGGTAAAAGACAAAATGGTACGTCGATATGCGTAGAACCCGTTATTAGACGTCTCTAACAACAAGTCCTAACATCCGATCAAACGTTAAAATAAATTAAAAAGATAATCCACTTCAAAGTTTCTAAAGACGTGACAAATTAAAAGCGAACTTTTGTTTCCAAACCCTTAAAATGAGTAAAGTTTTTCAATAGTAATGTGAGATTTAGACAGAGAATTTCAAACGGGTAACTTAAAATGGGTTGAAGTTGCACAAGATGGAAAACAAGTTAGGCATCATAATCATTAAGTATGATAACGGGGTTCAAACCCAACAGACCAAAAGACTAAGTCGAACTTCTACGGGTAGGAAACTGAGGAAAAAGTCAACGAGGAGGATAAAGGGTATTGAGTTTCATGAGTCACTAGCTTCAAGTCCAAAGGAGAAGCACAGAGAAAAGCGTAAGAGGGGGCACGAACGGTAAGGCTTACAGTCAAGGCAGAGAAGAAAATTATGGAGCTTAGAATTGCCACAAACACTTTAGAAAAAGTTGCACCCTTATCCAAAATTGTCAAGTCAACAAGTCTCTCTATTATTTCTCCCACAACGGATTCCCAAAGGCAAAATTACACCTAATTGAAACATCATTTCATTACCTCAAATACTCCAACAACTTCAAAGTTTCGAAACCACAGGATAATTAAAGACTTCTCTATACTAAATTTCTCTCAACTCAAAACTCCTAGGAACCAATTCAAAAAATTTCAAGTCTTATACTCAAACTATTTATGGTTATCAACATTCCCCAAAGTGTTTCTTTCAAAGTCCACATCTTAGGACATTATTTACCATCAAGCTCTCAAGAATTCAAGGCTTTAGTTGTAACAACACTTCATCATCACTTCATATCTCTATACTCTAATACCACAAGGTGAAACCATATTCACCACTTAACAATTGGTGTCAACTATACCATTACCTCTTATGACTTCCAAAACAAGCGCTAAGACTCTCCAATAACGCAACTTAGTCTCACTGTGATCTCATACCTTGAGTAGTATTCAAATTTACTCACTTACAGTGACTAATAATCCAACAACTCCTCTAAGTCGCTAGAAGAGGCTCTAAGGTACTCAATTAAGGCGGCTTATGCTCATGAAAGTCCTTCATAATATAAACGGTTTATAGTTTTGTTTACAAGTAGTATGAGTAAAGTCATTTCCCAATAATGGTATCAACAAAAGTTTTAGCAATAAGATTTCATTCATATTATTTGTATTATAATCAAAATATTATAATTTAGAGGTAATTAAAAATTATACAACTTGATAATAAGATTTATTTTGATGAAAACGGAAACTTTAATGGAAAGATAAAATATACCAAAATACATTATAATTACCAATTTCTTATATAGTTAACACACTTAAATGTCAATAATTTTCTTATTTAAAAAGATGTAATTTTGTTGGGAAAACTTAGTTTGCTAGCCTATTATTTTAGAAGATAGGGAATTACTCACAAGGTAGTTCTCTCCCAATTATACTCTCAAATCCATGTATGTTCCATAACGTCAACCACAACTTCAAAGCTCTAGTCTCACATATAACTCAAACTTTACGCAATCGATTGTTTAGTTAAATCACACTTATTTCAAATTAAGCATCTAAACTCTAAAATACTCAAGTACGCCAACTCACTTTCCAAGAAGTTAACCGCTCATCACAGGGGTTGGGGTTCAAAACAAAACGCTTTCCTCAAAACAATACTCGACCAAGGTGAACATCTCACAAAGGAAAAAGGTAAGTGCCTTCAAAAGGGTATTATAAAAGGGGGAGATACAAATGCTAAGTTGGAAGGAAAGATATAAGAGTCATTAACAAGGGGCGAGAGTCGAGGTAAGGCCAACAACGATGTCAAAGATAGAGTTTTATAGGTTACCATCATCAAATATAAAGAAGGAGCACGACGAAGTGAGGAACAGAGGTATGAACGGTATAGCTTATGATCAAAGAAAAAGGGAAATTAGACAACAAGGAAACGTCGTATGCTCAAAACTCAAATAACAACATCATTTTAAACGGTTCCTAAAACTTCCTAATAAAATCAATCTTACAACCACATTACCTTCAAGGATTCCTCAAGATAACTTACGCTACTTTACATCTAAGCTAATCTATGAAACAAAGTACTTCACCACACATGTGATTCAACAATTCCCAATCACTAAACATTCACAACGACTTCTACAAAACAAGGTCAAAACTATTAACAAGGCTATACTCATACCCGACAAACGTCAAAAGGCAACAACAATCTATGTATAGCTATCAACATCCTAAAGGTATCTCTTTCCAAACTCAAATCATAAACATTACTCCATGTTTACTCCTAAGGTAACAACGCTCAACCTACTAAGCTTTAAAACCTCAAACATAAACAACAAAGCCAAGTTCTATAACCTTAGTATTATAGGCAACTCGCACTTAACACACAGAATCCACCAATCAATTAAACTCACTTTATCAAGGAACTAGGTATAAGAATCACTAAGTATGTCTCATCACACTACCTAAGTCCTTCTAAAATCACAACCCCTAAACCAAGGTTATGGGTCAAATACAACCAAACTCCACAAATTCGTGGGTGTTACAGAATAATCTAAGTCAAGCGTCTATATTTAATACAACAACAGCATTAACAATCCAAGGAAGCAATAAAGATAATGATCTTTAACACACGCGTTTGACGATTCGAATTATATGTTTAGTCTCTACTTCGTCCTAATACGATGAAACGCATACAAATTATTAGGATAAAGTTTGCTACGTTAGTCTAGATTAATTGAATAATTACGAATTCCATTTCTAAACATGCAATAGATTAATGAAAGCAATCATTAATTGATCAGATCAGCAAAATAAATAATAATCATAAAATTAGAGCAAGGGACATAAACAATACTTGAGAAATAAAGAAACAAAGAACAATCTCACAATTAATTAGTCGATAGCTTCAATTGTTGATCCAAGAAAGGGATGATTAGTTCCTCATAATTTTCTAAGTAAAAGCAATTAGGGTTCTAAGAGTTCTTCCCAAATTACAATTTATGAATGATAATATGAATGATAAAAACTAAGTAAAACAAATAGGTCTTTTATTAAAACAAAGTAACGAAACACGGAAAAGCCAAAACCCGACTTCAGCACCTGGGCGTCTCGCCCAAGGGGTGGGCTACTCTCCTACCGCTCTCCTCCTGGTTCTGATTCAATTGTTTTATTCGGAAGCTCTCCTCGGCAATGGCGGCTCGCCTGGCTGCTCGCCTTCTACCTTAGGCGGTTCTCCTAGCTTCTTTATCTTCTCTAATTCTTCTCTTTGCAAACTTCATTTCACTTGGCTATTATCACCAGCTTGAGTCATTTTCCCGTCACGTCTCTTATACTCGGAACTCATCTTGACAATCACGGTGGGATTACTTGATAAAAACCGAGTACAGTACGAAATAACCAATTGATGAACCGGTCGATAAATGTAGCAAATGACGTGCTAGAAGGCCGCTTTTGATGCTTATACTTCCACTTAATTGACCCAAAAACATGTACGAATACCGTCTTATCAGTGTTCCATCTCAATGGGTAGATGGCAAGCCTTTTCATAGACCAACTTATACAGTGAGGTACCAATAGGTGTCTTATATGCGGTACGGTAGGTACACAAGGTATCATCAAGCTTCATACTCCAATCCTTCCTCGACTTGGCAACAACTTTCTCAAGAATGGACTTGATCTCAAGATTAGAGACCTCTACATGGCCACTTGTTTGTGGATGGTAAGCCAAGCCTCGTCTATGGGAAACCCCATACTTTTATAGCAATGCATCAAGTTGTTTCACACCAAAGTGAGTACCATGATCACTAATGACCGCTCTTGGCACCCCAATTCTCGGAAATATGATCTTCTTGAACAAGTTGATTACGGCTCGGGCATCATTAGTGGGAGTAGCAATTGCCTCTACCCATTTAGAGACATAATCAACGACAACTAAAATATACCAATTCCCTTTGGATGAAAGAAACGGTCCTTGATAATCAATTCCCCACACATCGAATACCTCCACTTCTAAGATACCAGTTAAAGGCATCTCGTGCCTCCTTGGAATAGAACCCGTCCTTGGCAAGCATTACATGCCATCACGAAATTTTTGGCATCTTGGAACATAGTAGGCCAATAGAAGCCGGATTGCAACACCTTTGAAACGGTCTTGGATGGTCCATTATGACCACCATAAGGAGAAGAATGACATCCTTCTAGCACCCCTTTCACATCCAATTGTGGGACACATCTCCGGAATAGCCCGTCGGAGCAATGTTTGAATAGATAAGGATCGTCCCAAAGGAAGAACTTGGCATCATGTAAGAACTTCTTCTTTTGTTGATATAAAAGGCCGGGTGGCAATTCCTTTCCAACTAGATAGTTGGCTATGTCGGCATACCAAGGAGTACGGGCTTCCAACATCATTAGGGCATCATCGGCGAAAGAATCATTAATAGGTATATCAATACCTCCATCATTATACTTCAACCGGGAAGAGTGATCGGCCACAATATTTTCGGCCCCCTTCTTATCTTTAATCTCGAGATCAAATTCTTGAAAAAGCAAGATCCATCTTATCAACCCTGTCTTAACCTCTTGCTTGGTTAGGATAAGCTTTAGAGCGGCATGATCGGTGTGAACAACAACTTTGGAGCCGATCATGTAAGAGCGGAATGTTTCTAAGAATTAGAGAATGACAGGTAGCTCTTTCTCTGTAGTGGCATAGTTGATTTGTGCCGCATTCAAGGTTTTGTTAGCATAGTAGATATCATGGAGAACCTTGTCCTTTCTTTGTCCTAGCACGACACCTACCGCATTGTCACTTGCATCACACATGAGCTCAAATGGCAAGTTCCAATCCGATGATTGGATGATAGGTGCGGATATTAAAGCCTTCTTGATCCTATTAAAAGACTCAAGACAATCATTAGTAAAAACAAAATGAGAATCTTTTAGAAGAAGCTCCGTAAGGTGGTTTGGCAATTTTAGAAAAATTCTTGATAAAACGGCGGTAGAATCCCGCATGGCCTAAGAAACTCCTTACACTTTTGATATTTACCGGTGGGGGTAGTGGTTCAATAACTTGGATCTTAGCACGGTCCACTTTAATTCCTCTTTTCGAGACAATATGACTAATTACCACTTCCTGCATGTTAGTATTTAGTCGTCTTTGACCTTGGACACATGGTTTATGATCTTCCTCAAGATAATATATACGCATGCAAAATTCGGGGCTTATGCCCTTTAAATCATCAAGTTTATATCCAATGGCTTTCTTGTGAGATTTTAAAACATGAAGCAGTGAAGACAATTGAATTTCACTCAAATGAGCACTAACAATTACCGGACACATCACTTTATCATCTAGAAAAGCATATTTGAAATTAGAGGGGAGGGGCTTAAGTTCGGGTTTTCGTACCTCAAGGTCTTGATGTGCAGAAAGCAAACCTAGAAATTGTGAGCTTTCCTCCAATGATAGTTCTTCTCCATCCAATTCAAGCTCCAAAGCATCAATCTCCTCACTTCCAATCTCATCATCACCTGCAAATGATTCCAATAGCAAGAGTTTCTCCAAAGGATCTTTAGCCAAAGATCGAGGTATAGAGTCTTCTATGACAACATCAACAATATCCAAAACGTCAATAGAATAACAAGACTCTTCTATTATTGGACTCTTTTTGGCATTATTCAAATTATATGTGACCTTATCGTCACCCACTTCCAAGGTCAACTTACCATTCTTGACATCAATTACCGCACTCGCGGTATATAAAAAGGGTCTTCCCAACATGATTGGGATTTGGGCATGTTCGCCAATGTCAAGAACAATGAAATCAACCGGAATGAAAAACTAACCAACTTTCATGGGAACATCTACCAAAACTCCCTAAGGGCGTTTTATAGAATGATCCGCCATTTGCAATGTGACACTAGTACATTTTAAGACTCCCATGTTTAGCTTATCACAAATTCAATATGGCATTACACTCACACTAGCACCTAAATCACATAAAGGTTTATCAATTGTATATGTGCCTATGGTGCATGGAATGGAAAAGCTACCGGTATCTTTTACATTAGAGGGGACTTGTTTTGCAAAAGAGAACTACACTCGGCGGTGAATGCTATAGTTTAAACATCACCAAAAGTCCTCTTCTTAGTTAAAATGTCTTTCATGAATTTAGTGTAAGATGGAATTTGAGTAATTAATTCGGTAAAAGGAATGGTTACCTGGAGATTCTTCACGACTTCCATGAACTTACCGAATTGAGTTTCCTTTTGATGCTTTGCCAATCTATCAGGGAAAGGCACTTTGACTTTTTCCGGCACTTTTACTTCAACATCTTTCTTGGGAGGAGCATCCTCCACATCTTTGACTTTCTTGACAACAATTGGTTCATCCACTTTCTTTGGAATAGCTTCACCTTTCTTAGCATTTGGAGAAACCTCCAATTTAACAAGTACCTCCTCATTTTCTTTGGGCATGGGTGGCTCATCATATTTCGTACCACTTCTTAAGGTAATAGCAATGACGGTGTCATGTGGTTGCTCACCTTGGGTGGTAATTGACTCGTTTTTCTTTGAGAGCTAGATGAGGCTAATTGAGCAATTTGATTATCTAGCATTTTGATTGCGGCATTGTGAGCTCGGTTACTCTTTTGCATTTGAACCAACATTTCTATTTGGGTCTTAGCCATTTTCATCACCAAGGCTTCAAGTTTGCTCCCCCCTTAGTTGTTTTGTTGGGCATTTCAAGGTGGTGAATCTTGGTTTGGTTGGAAATTTTGTTGAAAATTTTGTTAAGGTGGCCTTTTATTTTGGTTTCGGCTTTGATTTTTATTTTGATAGCCCGTTGGATAATTGAACCTTTGTTGTGCTGGAACATAGGCATTTTGTTGTTGTGGTTGAGGATGAGGCACAAAAGTGTTTTGTGATTGAGGGTTGAGCAAATTGTTGCTTTTATAAGACGAATTCGGGTGAAACTCTATGTTTGGATTATATGTATTAGAAAAAGTACCCGATGGAAATGAACTTTGTCTAAAACTTTGAAAATCATTTACCTCCTCAATAGTGGCTTGACATAGGGCGGTGAAATGTCCCGCACCTTCACAACCTTCACAAACAACAATTTGTCTTGTAGAAAACATGGCATTGACTTGTTGAAGAGAGGAAGCCGGCTTTTGAGCCTCCAATTTTTCTTGGAGCAATAAGATTTGAGCCTTCAATACGAAAGGATTGGAAGCTTCCTTTTTACCTTTGATTGGTGCACTCCGGGAAATGACAAATTGGGCATCATGAATCGCCATGGATTCAATCGTGGCACGAGCAATATCGGTGTCAATTTGATCAAACCGCCCATTGTTGGCGGAATCAAGAACTCTTCGAGACTTGGCACAACATCCTTTGTAGAATGTTATAGCAAGAAACCAAGGATCGAACCCAAGATGTGGGCATTGTCTTTGCAATTCCTTGTATCTCTCCCAAGCTTCACACAACCTTTCTAGAGCTTGTTGACGGAATCCCGTGATTCGGCTCCTCAAGGTTTGAGTTTTCTCCGGTGGAAAATACTTTTAGAAAAAAGCAAAAGTCAAAGTCTGCCAATTGGTAATTCCCATAGATTCTCTATCAAGGCGTTATTGATCCATAGCTTAGCCCTGTCCTTCAATTAAAAAGGGAAAAATATCTCCCTCATTTGAGCTTGTGTGACTCCCGTTTGCCTAATCATGGAGCAATAGTCACAAAAGTTTTCAACATGCAAATTAGGATCCTCCAAAGGACTTCCCCCAAATTGTCTTCTCTCCACAAGGCCAATGAAAGCCGGTTTGATCTCGAAATCCGTGGATCCTATTTGGATAGTAGTGACACCCTTTCGAGCATGGCCGCGGTGGGCTTGGAATGATCAGACAACTTCACCATCTTTTTTATTGGAGATGGTGGTGACGGTGGAGATGATGAACTAGAACCTTCTTCCTCGTCACGGATTGGGAAATTTGTACGAATACGACCCAAACCGCCGGGACTAGAAGATGCGTCAAGCTCCTTGAAATAATTGAGTCGATGATGGAACATTCTCTCGGGCTCCGGATCAAAGCGAATCAATTCTCCGATACGAGGGGACCTGGGCATAAGTCAACAATCTACAAGAAACGTGTAACTAACGGTCTCAAGGAACAAGTGTTCCTCAAGACAAAACAAAACAAGATAAAAATCAATAATTCTAAACGCAATAAAATCATGCTCCCGGGCAACGACGCCAAAATTTGATAGGCTATCACAACCTAATCAAAGATACCCTAAACATGGCTAAAAAATTAATGTAGTAAGGTAGGGGTCGAACAGAAGGAGACGGGAATTGTGTTATGAAATGCTATAAATAGAATTCTATCTACGTCGATTCAATTCGTTGGTTGGTCTGGTTTGATAAATTGCAAATAAAACGTTGTAAATATTATATGATAAAAGAGTCTAGGCGAGACGGGTCACAAATGCAATTAAATAGATGATTATGTTAAACTAGGATTAGATAATATTGTCAATTGTTCAGGTCTTATGACAACCACCTCTCGCTTTATTGTCAACCACAGAACGGGTCCTAACGAGCTCTCGCTATGGCTAGGTCGGTCTACTAAAACATGCTTAGTCCAATTCATTTTCGTGCCTCTCGACTTATAAATGTGAATTAACAAATTAATCGAAGATAGTGATCAATTATCAAAGATTATCAAATAAATCAAGCATGTGATAGAAACTATTAAGCAATATTACATCATCCTAATTTAACATTTACAAACACTAATTATGCATGGCTTCCCTAATCCCTAGACATATTAAACTACTCACTCATGATGGAAATTAAACTAATAACAATATATGAAATGATAAACATGATAACAATGGAATTATAACTAAAAGAAATTATAAGAACTAGAATAACACTAAATGATGATAACATAAATAAAACAACTAATATGATAACAAATGATTAGTGAAATGACTTATGATAAGAAATTGATGTGACTCATTTTAGAGCATATTTAGTCCCTGAATTAGCCTCTATCCTATGTTTTTTAGTGCATAATTGGGTCATTAACTATCTTTAGTCTTTCGTTTTGCATATTCTTTGAAGTTTTGATCCCTTGGTAGGAAAGGAGTAAGAACCTTGCATTTTCATGGCAAAATGGAGCTAAATTGATCGAATCTAATGACCAAGCATCAAAGGGAAGACAAGACTAGAAGGCATATATAAATAATGAAGTAAATGGGCAATGATGAGAAGATCGTTGCATTGCCAGCAAAATCCTTGAAGATTTTTGGAGAAAGAAAAGAAGAGAAGCTGAGTGGCTAACGATCCGGGCGCACGGGACGAGCGTCCTGGCCTGCTACAATCCGAGCGTCTTGTGGCCAATCCGCTCGTCCTGGCCCCTCTAAATCCGAGCATCGCCCTCAGCAAGCCGCTCAGATTCCTCTCCAGCAGGCCATCCCTCCCTCAAGCCGCTCGGGACGAGCATATTCCATGAATACCACAAAAACGGATATGCGCATCTCCTTCGAGAGGAGCACTTCCTCAAGTTTTCTTAAGGGTCTTAATCGTCATTTAAGCCCTTAGTAACCCTAATTTATGTACCTAATCCTTAGTATAAATACCTCATTGTACTAATTAGATTAGCATGTCCTTCATATACTCTTTTTATGCTATTCTAATCTCATCTTAATCTTGTAATCAACTCTTAATTAAGCATTAATACAAATCTCATTTCCTTAATTTCTCTATTGTTCATCATTTATTTTGGGTAATTGAAGATTATTTGGGTATTATTGGGAGATTGATAACCTTTAATCAATCATCAAGTACTTCTATTATTCTTTGGTTCTTATTTTGGAATCATCATTAGGTATAATTCTCTTAATCCCTTTTTAATTATTGTTAATCATTTCCATTCATTCATCATGTTTTGCTTTGTTAATATGATTGACAACCTTGTTAGCATGTTAAACTTGATAATGAGTGAGTAGTCTCTTAACTAGGGTTAATGGGTAATTAGGGGAAACCAACATGGGGAATGATTCATGCTTAATCTAATATGTTCACTTAATTTATTTGCTTGCTTGTTGTGAACTCAACTTATGCACATGTTATGTTTGATGAAATGCGAGCCTATGAATCCTTGCATTTTTTACCCATCACTTACCTATTCAATTAGACTTGTATGACATAAACCAACTCGAGTCTCATTAGACCATGCATATAGTTGAGTAGGGAGGATTAAGTCGACTTGTAGGTGTTGTACAATCTAATCGATTCGGCTCCGGGACCCAAACCTTCCTAGGATTGTAAGATATAAACCAACTCGTTCCTATCACAACAATAATTGCTTGCTTATAATTTGAGAATATGTTTGTATGATCAATTCCCATGTATCCCCTATGAACTCATGACACCCTAGTGCTTTTAATCAATTGTTTACATCTCATTTTAATCATCTTGCTTGTTTATTTACATTGTTATTTAGTTTAGTGATCTCTTATCTCAACCCAAATTGTCACACCCTTAGACACGACCATTTGCATTCGAAAATCCTACATCAATACCCGTCCCTTGGGATCCAACCTTTAATTACCTCTTTACTAATAGTAGAGTAGTTTGTGAAGTTATAAATATTGTTTTGGTCTAGGTAACTTTTGACGACAAGTAACAAAACTGACGAACCATAAGTGTAAAGGGAATTACTAGAGATAAACAATAGTGATAATAACTAATAATGAAATGTAATGACTAATAACAATATGAGAATGCTAATAACAATAATATAAAATATGAAATAACAAGAATGAAAACTATGAAATAAACTAGAATTGAGATTACCGTAACAAGGAAATAGAACTCGAATGTAGAAGAACACAATAGAAACCCAACAAACTTGAATGGAAAGATTGTATTATTAAGAACCAAATGCTTAAGTAAATTGTTTATGACAAAGGAAATGCTTAACAAAATGTGAACTAATGAAAACTAAGAGAATTGTGTTGCTTAGAGTATTATGAAGGATGTAAAAGAGTGTAAAAGATATCTCCTAATGACGGATTAAGACCCCTATTTATAGTGAAATAGGGGAAAAACATAAAATTCAATGGGCAAGGGCGCCCCGATTGGGGACAGGCCAAACCCGATCGGGGTTGTAGGATTTCCGATTTATTGCTTTAATTCCTTGATTAATTACATGAGGAATCCAATGTTGCGTCATTAAGCCCCTTAATTCTTCCGGTTTAGAGCATCATTTGGCATCCTATGCTTCCAAGCTTGACTTAGTCTTTGGACTTTGCTAGCAAGGTTGTCAATCATACCAACAAAGTAAAACATGATGAATAAATGAAGTGATTAACAATAATTAAAAAGGGATTAAGAGAATTATACCTACTAATGATTCCAACAATAAAGCAAAGAATAAAAGAAGTACTTGATGCTTGATTGGAAGGTTGTCAATCTCCCAATAATAACCCAAATAATCTTCAATTACCCAAAATAAAGGATGAACAAGAGATAGATTAAGGAAATAAAACTTGTATTAAAACTTGATTAAATGTTGATTACAAGATTAAAGAGAGATTTGATTGATATTAACTATATTAAAGATTGCTAAAAAGAACATGCTCTTCTAATTAGACTAATGGGGTATTTATAGTGGGGATTGGGTACATAAATTAGGGTTTACTAAGGGCTTAAATGACGATGAAGTCCTTGAGGAATCGCCGGTCTCTAGGGAGACTCCGGTCTCTTTTTTGCCGGTCTTAGAAAAACATGTGCATCCTTCCTTGAAGCTTGTAGAAGACGAAAGTAGTGTTTGGGAATCCGGGCGTTTTTGGCACAGGACGGGCGGATTTGGAAGCTTCTGGACGGGCGTGTAGAGGGAGAAGACGGGCGTCTTGTGGAGGTTTTGCACGGGTGTCCAGCTGAGGAAGACGCTCAGATTGTGGGTGAGGGACGGGCGTCTTCAGGGCAATCCGCACGGATTGTCAAACAGTTTCGTTCCTTCTTCTTTTCTTCCTTTTTTTTCATAGAATCCTTGAGGATTTCCTCGGGGATGCAAGGATCTTTTCTCATCATTGTCCATCTACTATAGTATGTACAAAGGCCTTCTAATCTTGTCTCTCCTTGATGCTTGGTCATTGAATTTAATCAATTTAGCCTCATTTTGCCATGAAAATGCAAGGTTTGCACTCCTTCCCTACCAAGGACACAAAACCTCAAAGAATATGCAAAACAAAGAATTAAAAACAATAAATGACCCAAATATGCACTAAAAAGCATGGGAACAAGGCTAATTCGGGGACTAAATATGCTCTAATTATGGTCACATCAAATATCCCCAAACCGAACCTTTGCTCGTCCCGAGAAAAGAGGTGACAAAGACTAGGACCATTATTTAAACTAACCTAATAACATAGTCGATACACTACTACAGATACAGGCTATAACAACGGGTAAAAACTGTTGTTATATAAAATAGCGGACGTTGTTAAAGCGTCCGTTGTAAAAGGTTTTAACAACGGTTGGTTTTCTTAAGCAACCCGTTGTTAAAACTATTAACAACGGTTTTAAGTATCAAAACCCGTTGTTGAAAGTGTGACTCAATTTTGGTGGGAAAGTTATAACAACAGTTAATTTACAAGGAACCATGGTTATAACTAAAGACAACGGGTTGTATCTACATAACCGTTGTTGTTTGTTTTTACAAAATAAAAAAAAAATTAAATTAAATATTACTAGATGCATGCATAATTACGGGGCCCGTTATAATTCCGATGCATGCATTATTACTGCCATCCCTGTACTGTGCATATGAATGGACAATATATTGAATGAGAAGGGTTTACATTAGATTTGAAGCAGGCAGATATGATGATTGTGGCACAACTTCCTAAACATGCATATATTATATTAATTAAAAAACAACTCAAAGGACACATTACTTAGTATAAATACATACATTATCTCAACCACCATTCCATTATCTCACTATCTTCAAACCCTAACTGCTAAAACAATCTCCAACTCCTAATTAATCTTTCAAACTAACAACTCCAAAGTTCATCAACAAAATGAACGATTACATCTTTAAAACTCTTACTATGACCGAGCACAACAACAGCTTCATCCGCCGGTTGCTCCACATCGAGGACAGTTTTAGGAGCTATCTTGTGGATGCTCAAGCCGCACTCAAGGACGCCAAAATAAATGGCTTGACAGAGCAGCAGTTGTTGCAGCTATATGATGATATAGCAACTGCTGAACGAAACCTCCAAATAGCTAAGGAGGAAAGGAGGGATATTATAGAAGAGAATAAGACTCTCTATGAAAATATAAGAATTGCATTTTTAGAAATGTAATTCTTTTTGTAATTTATGTATTTATATATATATATATATATATATATATATATATATATATATATATTAATGAATTATTAATTAAGTTTATCATGCATTCCTCTTTATCATCTTGCTTCTTCTTTGTTTTATTTTATTTAATTTGTTTTACGAGCTAATTAAGCGAATAATAACATAATAATGATCGATAAAAACCCATCATATATACATGCAAATGAAATAATTAATAAAAGAAAACAATGACGATGAAAGACGATGAAACCAACAAAGGATGGCGAGATTTACCTGATAATTAGAGAAAGTAAGAGACAATGAAACCAACAAAGGACGGCGAGATGATAAAGCGACGATGAGAAAGAGAGAAAGAGACGATGAGAAAGTGTGTTTGCTGTGTTTGTGTTTGTGTTTGTCTGTGTTTGTGTTTGTGTTAGATTATGTATGTGTTTTGTGGCTGTAGCTGATTTGTGTTTGTGTGGTTTATAGTATTGAAAGTATTGACAACGGTTGTTCAACAACAACCGTTGTTAAATAAGTTTTAACAACGGTTGTAAATCAACAACCGTTGTCAAATAAGTATTAACAACGGGTTTAAAAATACCCGTTGTGATTACTTTTCACTAACTTTGCGCCAATTTTGCGCCAAATTATTAACAACGGTTGTGCAAATTTAACCCGTTGTTAAAACTTATAACAACGGTTATATAACCATACCCGTTGTAATTAAGTTTAGTAAAAATCGCGCCATACATTCTACAACGTCTATTGTGATTTTCGTGCATAAACGTTGTTAAAGGGGCGTTTTAGTTGCCTGGATTTGTAGTAGTGATATGAGACAATTAGCGGGTCTCACTCCGCCCCTTCAACTCACAATAACAAGACAACCATGAGGTAGGATGCCTTCTTGCAAGGCAAGGTGGGTCTTGCCAAAATGGCGACACATCTAAACATAAGCACACAAAATCAAGTGATGGATGCATCTACAAAAGAATAACCACTTTCCTCATCTAAGTGGGGGAAATTATCTACAAGGGAAGCAATTCAAGGGTACACACTCCTTCATAGATGCAATTTCTTCAAACTACTAAGCCTAGAAGGATACCAATAAATCACCTCCAAGTTGTGTCAAGCTAGGGTACCTTTGTCCTCAATCGTTAAATGCTTTTGTCAAGAGTAGACTCCCTATGGTGCTAGAAACACTGGAGGATCGCGGAATTCCCCCACTTGCCTAGACAAGAAGAAGGGTCGTCCCCTCTCTACCATGCACAAAAATGGATACGATGGATAAAGGGATCATTAGATATTTGAGTTTCACTTTGGGAGTTTGCTTTTGTTTTTGTTTTCTCCCAATTTCTTGTGGCATATAACATTTGAGAATACTTTCTTACCATTTCTTTTGATTTTTGGCTTTCTATCACTTGACAACTTTTCAACTTTTTGCATTTCTTTTTGAACATTTTCAAAGTCACCCCATATGTAGTGAGGGTGCCTTATATTTGAAGCATTAGGAGTCTATTTTTGCTCCTCTTTTCATTTGATGCAATTTTTGCAAACATTCTTTCACTTTTCATTTCATTGAACTCAAATTGATTTCTTTTTGTGCCCATTCCCTTTGATGACAAAAATGTCATAGAACATGGATGATGGATGGATGCATGGTTTCAAGGGTCACCTTGGAATAAACGGTAGCCAAGGAGTTATCACACCACAAGGTACTCTTGACTAGACCTTAATCCATGGGTCAAAGGATACTAGCATGACACATCCTAGGGTGTTTTACAAGTATTCTAAAAAGCAAAGTCTTAAGAAGAAAAAGCATCTACTAGGGCCTATATACACTTGTCAAGCTTCCCAAGTAGACGGTTTCACAAAATTTTCTAACATGCAACTACATGCCATGATGCAACTAGCATATAAACATCCTAATGCAAATGATTCTACCAAGTAATATGACATATAACCTACATGCAAGTCCTGGATTCACATTGTTATACCGCATCAATCAAAATAAATCCTCATAGTCATTAACATAAAGAGGAAAAAGGAGATTAGAAAGATCATACCATGCGGTCTTCAATATCCTCATCTCTCGGATGTGGCGTAGTCAATCAATGTGAACAAGGATAAAACAAACACAAAATATACAACAATATATACATGACTACACTACAAAGGAAATGAACTTGTTTTTTGGATTTTCAGATTTTTCAAATTTTTATGGTTTTTCGAATTTTTTTTTTTTTTTTTTGATTTTTTTGGATTTTTGAATAAAAGTTAAGTTAGAATTCCCCATCCCCACACTAATATGGGCATTGTCCTCAATGGCCAAAATGATGGGAAATTATGCAAACATGATGCATGAATTCTACACTAAATGCAAGCTATAGTAATCTACACTACATGATGCATGGGTTTTGTTTATGACGGAGAGCGTAATTTAGATTACCTCCCGTTGCGTATGCATGTACTTCCCCAAACCGAGATAGACATTATTTCTAATGTCCTAAAGTTGGGGGTAGCTCATGCACACAAGATGCAATGCATGAAACTAAATTGTCATTTTGGATTTTCAAAAGTGGGAACAATAAAATAAGAACACCTCAATGGGGCCGAGGTGTTAGTCCTCTATGTTGCTAGGACTCTCCAACCATGATCAAGATAAAATAAATAAAACAAGGAAAGAAGTAGACAAACCTCAAGAGGGTAGGAGCCTCCAAAGCTTACTAGTCTTCCACCATATCATCATTGTCCTCATCTTCCTCAATAGAAGTGGACTCATCACCACTTCCCTCTTCACTTCCTTGCTCACTTCCTTCATCATCTTCTTCTTCTTCATTAGTCTCTTCTTCTTCATTTACCTCTTCATCAATGCTTTCATCAACAACCTCATCACCGACAACCTCATCGTCACCCGGTATCTCACCCCTAGATGCACTTGGAAAAAAGACTTCCCTATCCGCCCAACTAGGCAAAGGACATGAAGGATCAAGTAGTCCTTGCCTAGCTAAATGAAGGAGGGGTGGATATTGGGCTAAGTATGCATCTTTCCGATACTTATAAGCTTGTTTGTGCATCTTTTGCATAAGTAGAGTCATGTAGTCATTGCTTGCTTCAACACCTTCGGGTTTGAACTCTTGATACTTGAATGGATAGGGTGGTGTGACAATAGAGGAGGAGGGCATTTCAATTTCACCCCTTTGTTGACGGATGATGTATTCGGCTTCTTTTGAGAGGGGAAAAAGGTAGTTGGTCCGATGAACACTCAAACGGCATATCTTGGAAGGCAACGTAAAACATCTAGCATCATTGGTGAGCCACCCATATTTGGTGTCAAGAGGGTTATGAGTGACCCACTTGTACTTGTTAATCATGGCATCCATGTCAATGAGATGACCCCCCTTTTTCGCAACATACTTGCCATCCTTGTTGAAATTCGGATCAAAGTACTTAGCCAAAAGAGTGACTAGACCTCCATTTACAATAAAAGCGGTGCCTTGCTTTCCACAATCAACATTGAGCCATCTTTCCACCAAAAGCCTTAGAGAATTGTAAGGCTTGGTGAATTCCCTTCCAATATTTAAGGCCGACTCAAGTAGAACACAATCGAGCTTGGTAAAGTGGTTAGTGTCTTTTCTTGCAATGATAGTATTCCCGATGACCTTGTGCCACACTCTAATGCCCGGATGGTGGACTAATAGAGCGCGACTAGCATGATAGTTCTCAAATTTCCTCCCGGAAATCGCCTCCCAAAGAGGAGCGGGGTCATATTTTTCGGGCTTCTTGTAATAACTAGGTGAATCACTAAGACCTAATGCTTTACCCAAGTCATCAAAGGTGATGCGCCTACTCACATTGGCAAGGCGGAACTCGATGTTTTCTCTAGTCTCTACCTTAGTTACTTTCAAAGAACTCAAGAATTCTAAGGTAGGAGGGGTATGTCAATTCTCTTGTAGCAAACAATTTTCCCAACCCCATGGCTTCAAAGAAGGCTTTTGTTTGTTCAAGGACACCCAATTTATTCAAGGCATCTTCACATATAAATTTGGTGGGTAGAAAGGATTTCCTAGCATACTTGGCAAATGTATCCCTATGGGATTTAGAATTGAAAATTACCTCCGGATAGTTTGGTAATTGAGCAATTTCCGGAGTTGTTGATGTTGTTGCTTCCAAGGGAGGAATTTGTTGTTGAACTTCCAAGTTTGAACTAGCTACCACCATAGCCAATGAGGCTTTCTTTGCTTGAAGACATTGTTGTCTTGTTGAGAGTGCCTTTGCCTTAGGTGCCTTTGTTGATCCTTTTGTCCTTGCCATTGATGAAAATACCAAGAAAAGAGTGAAAATCTTCAATTTCCAAGTATACCCAAATCGATTTTGAGATGAAAGGCTTTTCCTCTGTAATTTCAAAAATCGACTCAAAGGTTGAAGATTTTGGTGCTTGGTTTGATTTTTGTTGGAAGATGAGTGATTAATTGTTGTTAAAAGGAAGTTTGGATTTGATTTTGTTGAATTTGGTTGAGGAAATCTTGTTTTGGTGATGGAGAGGATGAGGGTTTTGAGTTTTGGGGTTTATGGGTAGTGTTTTGAATGAATGAATGAAGGAATGAATGTGGGAGGGGTATTTAAAATACCCGAAAATTTTGAAACTGCAGGGGAAGACGGGCTTCTTTCCTTCGGGACGCTCGGATTCTGCCTATTTTGGGTTCAGGATTCTCACCTAAAGACGGGGGTCTTTCAGCTGGGACACTCGGATTCTTTGACTGCGGGACGAGCGGATTCCTCTGAAGACGGGCGGATTCTGAGACAGCAAGCTTTCTTGTTTTACACTAGCAAAAAGACGGGCGTCTTCTTGCAAAGACGGGCGGATTTCTGAAGACGAACGTCTTCTCTACCAGGACGCTCGGATTCTTCGACAGTCCCAAAATTTTAAATTTTCAGTTAAAGTGGACGGGCGGATTCTGGCAAAGACGCTCGGATTTCCTGGAGACGAGCGGATTCTTCTTGAAGACGCTCGGATTCTCCCTGTTTTACCCGGATTCAGTTCCATCCGTGCACTTGCATATCCCTTGTCATTTTTCATTCTTCAAATCCCGTGCTCTTCATTGTAGGGGTACTACTAAGGCATAAATAGCCTAGGCAATTCCTATCCCCACACTAAGCTAAAGCACTACACATCAATTAAATCATTAGTCCCTCCCTCACTTCTCTCAAAAATGATAATTATCTTGATCAAAGCATAAAAATCCAAAAATGACAAAAATGCAATGTAAGAATTAAAATGCAAGTTAGGGAGTTAGAAATATTTACAAATGGTGGTTTAGGGAGGACTCCACCAAACTCTCATCCTTAGTAAGATGTCATGGGGGCATGTCCAAGGTGTTGTTGATGTTGCTCAACACCTTGAAAAAGTAGTCAAAAGCTTGTTCATTATCATGATAAAGATCTTCAATAGATCTTTGCCCTTGTTGTCCTTCATGTCGGTCTTGATCGATAGCATTACCAATATAGGGATTGAAAATCCCTTCAAATTCATCGTCCCAAAAACCACAAACTTCATCTACTTGATCACTAAAGATCTCTTGAGTTGATAGAGACAACTCTCCCACTTTCTTGTCTTGGCCAATGAGACCATCTTCTTCATTGCTTGGCTTTGGTGAGCTTTTCAAGCTCTCTTTGTTACAATTCACTTGCTCTTTGAATGGAGCATCATCAATTTTCTTCTTCCATTGGAATTCCGACTTCTTCTTATCATCCTTCCGGCTATAGTGATCAACCATAAAACATGGTTCATGCAAACGGGGAGCTCTCATGGTTTTGTCAAGAATGAAAGTTATGCTCTCATCTCCCACTTCTAGAGTGAGCTCTCCATGCTTCACATCAATCACCGCACCCGCGGTGTGTAAGAAAGGTATTCCTAGAATGATTGGAATGTTGGAATCTTCCTCCATGTCAACAATGACAAAGTCCACTGGGATGAAAAATTTCCCAACTCTTACGGGAACATCTTCCCAAATCCCTAACGGTGTCTTCGTCGATCTATCGGCCATTTGGAGTGTGATATTGGTGCATTTAAGCTCTCTCATCCCTAACCTTTTACTCACCGAGTACGGCGTAACACTCACACTAGCCCCTAGATCACATAAGGCTTTGTTGATCGTGGTGTCGCCAATAGTACACGGTATTGAGAAGCTTCCCGGATCTTTGAGTTTTGGAGGTGAACTCCCTTGAAGTATTGCACTATTCACCTTAGTGAAGGCGATAGTCTCAAGCTTCCGGATTGACTTCTTCTTTGTGAGGATGCCTTTTATGTATTTTGCATAGGCCGGCACGTGATTGATTAATTCCGTGAAAGGAATCGAGACTTCCAAATTCTTCACAATTTCCATAAATTTTCCAAGTTGGTCATCAAATTTGGGCTTGGCTTGACGACTTGGAAAGGGAAGTCTAATCACAATGGGCTCCTTCTCCTTGACCTTGTCTTCATTTTTCTTTGAAATTTCTTCTTTTGATGGTTCTCCATCTTTGGAGTTTTGCACAATTTCTTCTTTGTCACTAGCTACCACAACTTCATCCTCAACTTGCTTCTTCGGTGCTTCATACCTTGTACCACTCCTTAAGTGAATGGCACTAACCGTTTCATTTATTTGGGGATTACTTTGAGGTGGTAATTGCCCCTTTTGTCTTTGTGAGCTTGAAGATGCTAGTTGAGTCAATTGGGTTTCCAACATTTTGGTGTGAGCTAGGATGTTGTTGATGGTGATTTCCTTTGCTTGACTGTCTTTTGGCATTTGAGTGAAAAACTCTTTTTGATTCTTTTTCATTTGGAGGACCGCTTTTTGAACATCAAAACCTTGGTCATTTTGTTGATTGTATGGAGTTTGATTTTGGTAACCTTGGTTTTGGTTGTAAAAGGGTCTTTGATTTTGGTTTCTCATGGGAGGTGGGGTGTATGTTGGTTGAGGGTTTTGAACATTTTGGCTTTTGTATGAGAGATTTGGATGGAATTTGGTGTTTTCATTGTAATAGTTTGAATAAGGGGTACCACTCTTGTATGCTTGGAAAGTATTCACTTGTTCATTTGTTCCCCTACATTCACTTTGGTCATGTCCCAAAGTTCCATAATTCTCACATACCCCACTTGGGATTGATGAAGATGCCGTCATGGCATTAACATGATGCTTTGGTGATTTTGAGGCTTCTTCAAGTCTAGCCATAGCTTTTTCAAACTTTAAATTGATGGTATCAATGTGAGCACTAAGTTGAGCACCCAATTGAGTAATGGAGTCCACTTCATGCTTTCCTCCTCTAGTAGCCTTGCGAGGTCTACTATATTGTGAGTTATGGACCGCCATTTCCTCAATTTTGTTCCAAGTTTGATTGTCATAAACTTCGGTGAACATTCCATTTGATCCCATGTTGAGAATGTTTCTTGAGTCTTCATAAAGACCGTTCCAAAATTGTTGTACCAAGAACCACTCGCTAAGTCCATGATGAGGACATGAGCGGCAAATTCCTTTGAATCGCTCCCAAGCTTCATACAAAGATTCCTCATCCCTTTGCTTAAAGCCCGTAATTTGAGCTCTTAGCATGTTAGTCTTTTCCGATGGATAGAACTTTTTGTAGAAAGCTAGAGCTAACTTCTTCTAAGAATCAATTCCGAGAGTAGCCTTATCAAGGCCTTTCAACCATTGTTTCGCGGTGCCAATTAGAGAAAAAGGAAATAAGACCCATCGAATTTGGTCTTGAGTTACACCGGTTTGATAAATCGCATCACAATAGTCACAAAAAGTCTCAATATGAGAATGAGGGTCTTCACTAGGCATCCCCCCAAATTGGCTTCTTTCGACTAATTGGATAAATGCGGATTTGGCAATAAAATTTCCGGTTAGATGTTGTGGTGTGGGAGTACCATTGGGTAGGTTCTCCTCGGTGGGTACGGAATGTGATGAAAACTTAGGCATTGTGGGTTGATTTTGTGTTGGATTTTGTGTTGGGTTCTCCTCACCTTCTCTTGCAAAAGGGTTGATGAACTCAATAGTATTTGGTTGAATATCTACAACCTCACCGATACCTCTCAAAGTTCTCCTAGCAAGTCTTTTATTGGTTGTCAAAGTCATTTCAATTTCGTGATCAAAGGGTAACATGTTACCTTGTGATCTTCTACACATGCAAAATATCAAATAACTCGAAAATAATTAGAATAAACCTTGAGGAGTTTTACTTCCCCAAGCAAAGAAAGACACAACTAATAACAATTCAAGAAAATCTAAATCAAGTTAACACCGTCCCCGGCAACGGTGCCATTTTTTATCGTGGTCCCTCGTGGGGTTTAGTTTTCAGTACTTGTCGTTAGGAGCACCTTGACCAAAACACAATTTATAACTTCACAAACAACTCTACAATTAGTAAAGAAGTAAGTAAAGGTCGGATCCCAAGGGACGGAAATTGAAAAGAGATTTCTATTGCAACTAGTGGTGTCTAAGGGTGTCACATTTGGGGTTTGAAGTAGAAGATCACTAAACTACATAGCAATAAAAGTAAACAAGCAAGATGAATTAAAAGGGGTGTAAACAATTGATAAAAGGCACTAGGGTGTCATGGGGTCATAGGGGATTCATGGGAATTGATCATACAAACATATTCTCAAATTATAAGCAAGCAATTATTGTTGTGATGGATCGAGTTGGTTTATGTCTTACAATCCTAGGAATGTTTGGGTCCCGGAGCCGAATCGATTAGATTGTACAACACCTACAAGTCGACTTAATCTTCCCTACTCAACTATATGCATGGTCTAATGAGACTCGAGTTGGTTTATGTCTTACAAGTCTCATTGAAAAGATAGGTGATGGGTAAAAAATGCAAGGATTCATAGGCTCGCATTTCATCAAACATAACATGTGCATAAGTTTAGATCACAACAAGCAAGCAAATAAACTATGAAAGCATATTAATTTAAGCATGAATCATTCCCCATGTTGATTTCCCCTAATTACCCATTAACCCTGGCTAAGGAAACTACTCACTCATTATCATGTTGAACATGCTAGCAAAGTTGTCAATCATACCAACAAAGTAAAACATGATGAATAAATGAAAGTGATTAACAATAATTAAAAAGGGATTAAGAAAATTATACCTACTAATGACTCCAATAATAAAGCAAAGAATAAAAGAAGTACTTGATGCTTGATTGGAAGGTTGTCAATTTCCCAATAATAACCCAAATAATCTTCAATTACCCAAAATAAAGGATGAACAAGAGAGAGATTAAGGAAATAAACTTGTATTAAAACTTGATTAAATGTTGTTTACAAGATTAAAGAGAGATTTGATTGATATTAACTATATTAAAGATTGCTAAGAAGAACATGCTCTTCTAATTAGACTAATGGGGTATTTATAGTGGGGATTAGGTACATAAATTAGGGTTTACTAAGGGCTTAAATGACGATTAAGTCCTTGAGGAATCGCCGGTCTCTAGGGAGAATCCAGTCTCTTTTTCGCCGGTCTTAGAAAAAGATGTGCATCCTTCCTTCAAGCTTTTAGAAGACGAAAGTAGTGTATGGGAATCCGGGCGTTTTTGGCACGGGACGGACGGATTTGGGAGCTTCTGGACGGGTGTCCAGAGAGGGAAGACGGGTGTCTTGTAGAGGTTTTGCCCGGGCGTCCAGCTGAGGAAGACGCTCGGATTGTGGGTGAGGGACGGGCGTCTTCAGGGCAATCCGCACGGATTGTTAAACAGTTTCGTTCCTTCTTCTTTTCTTCCTTTTTCTTCATAGAATCCTTGAGGATTTCCTCAGGGATGCAAGGATCTTTTCTCATCATTGCCCATCTAATATAGTATGTACAAAGGCCTTCTAATCTTGTCTCTCCTTGATGCTTGGTCATTGAATTCAATCAATTTAGCCTCATTTTGCCATGAAAATGCAAGGTTTGCACTCCTTCCCTACCAAGGACATAAAACCTCAAAGAATATGCAAAACAAAGATGGGTAAGTGTGCTTGTGATGAAATGCGAAATGACGATATTGTCTTGAAAAGCAAAGCTGTGTTGGAATCGGACTCCGCAATGGAATCGGAGTAAAAAAAATTGGTAAGGAAAGAATAGCTAAAACCGGAATAGGAAAGATCCCCGCGGAAATAGCAGGGAATAAGGGTGGGGAAGAGGCGCAGCATGAGCTATGGTGCTTCGAAAGGGCGCAGCATTTGCTGCATTATCTCTCCAGTTGGTCACTTCCTGAGCGAAATTAGAAAAGGCCAAATAGTATAAATAGAGGCCTCGGGCTAACTTCTATTCTCATAATTCTCCTATCTATTACTCCGTATCTTTGAAAATATAATTATCTTCCTTTAAGAAATATTTCCAAAAAAATGATTCCTTCGAATCCCGACTCAAAGAATGGACCAATGAGTTTTCGAACGTGTAGAAGAATGACATGGGCATTTTTGGATCAATCATCAGTTTTAAACAAGTAAAAGTGGTAAGACCACTTCTTGATGCTTGTCTTGAATATTGGAACCTGGAATATCATGTTATCGCCATTCCGGGAGGTGAAATTTGTCCTTTTTCCGAAGAATTTGCAGCAATTAGAGGGTGGGATATAGAGAATCTTTCAGCTTTACC
This sequence comes from Silene latifolia, assembly GCF_048544455.1. Classification (NCBI taxonomy): domain Eukaryota; kingdom Viridiplantae; phylum Streptophyta; class Magnoliopsida; order Caryophyllales; family Caryophyllaceae; genus Silene; species Silene latifolia. Next base: position 144,572,118 of record NC_133537.1, on the reverse strand, counting down.
ATCTACTTCCCAAGGATATAAGAATAAATTTAGGGACCTTCTAGGATTGATCAAAGTTGAGGTGGACCGTCTTGTAACCTCTAAGGGTGTACGAATGTTTGACTTTGTGGACCGTTTCATAGATAGGGAAGACCCTTCCATTTCTTATTCTGCGAGACGCAGAGCTTTTGGATTTTTCCTTCTTCACTGCTTTGTCTTAAAGGGCCATGTTGATGCGGAAATGAGAGATGACCCGCGATTTTTAGGTATCATTGAGCAAATGGAGCTGCGCAAGAGACCAGCTTGCTTGGTATTAGGAGAGACCATGTTAGGGTTGGAGAACCGAAAGGTGAACCGTGAGATCCCGTATCTTGGAAGTCCTATCATTTTACAGGTAAAATGCCACCGTCTCTTTTTCTCTTTTTTTTTTTCTTTAGTTTGCCCGTTTTTTCTTCGTTTTTTGTTTTTCTTTTTTTGCTTCTTTTTTTGTGTAATTTTTTACATGAGACGAGGAACATTAACACTTGTCTCCCTTTTTCATATTTGGCAAATGGAAAGGCTGCGATTGATCGAGCCCCCAGTTGATGTGCCTGGATATCGATCACGATCGATGGTGATGAGGACAAGGCTATACATGGTAGATTTTACTCGAGTTTGCAACTACTGGGAGAACAAACTAAAGAACGAAGGAGGTCTGTTGATTAAATAGATTGTCCCTTGGTGTCACATCAAGGCGTTGACAGGAGTGTTATCCCTTGATCCTACTCTATCTATTCGCATCCCAGGTTTGGAATTCAAGGTCCACATTTCCCCGTAAAGGCTGATGAGGCAAGTTCGCATGAAACAAAAAATCCCTAAACTTGAAACCATTCCGCAGACTGCTTTAGCACACACTTCTGAGACTTGTCGTGAATGGGCATTGCGTTAGACCCAAAGGAACATGTGGCTTATGCCTGTCCCAGTTGGTTCGTTGTGGGTGTCGGGTTCTTATTTGCAGTGGGCCAAGGCTAGCACCTCGGAGGAGCGCGAGAAGCTGAGAAAGCATGAGCCGATTAATTACAAGATCCGTGAAGTGGCGAAAGCGAACCATAAATACTTGACCAAAGAAGAAGACGGTGGATTCCGAGTCATTTGCCCGAAGAAGAAGTCAAAGAATGTTCCTGTTGAGAAGATGATTGTGGATCGAAATGGGAAGACTAGGCCTCGAGAAATACCATTGGTGATTAGGTCAGAGATAACACAAGAGCATCCCCCTCGAGGTCGAGACAAGAAGTGTGACAAAATTAACATAGGAAAAGGGAAAATGGAAGAATAGAAATAACCTAAGTCTTTATTAATTATTAATTATTTTTGTAATAAATGGCCGGATTTTTTGAATCCTAGCCTAGCATTTTATTTCAGCATTTCTATATTATTTGGCGTATTAGTAATATATGAATAAACTGATTGTTTTCAGTTAGGAACGTAGAATCAATTTCCTTTATTTATTATTTCGAATTCCAAGTGCTGAAACAAATATCTTTCTATTTACATTTTTGATTGGAAATTGATTAGGTTGTATCCTGTGAAGGATTTCCTACGTATTCATTGAAAATAAAATCAAATCCAGAACGTAGTTCGAAATAGAAAATGTAAAGGAATAAATGTTCCAAGCAAAAGCTTGTAATGATCATTGGGAATAAGCATGGTGCTTTACTTACTCTTAAGAATGCAATTAAGTTATGTTTATGATACTGAGGATAAAAAAAGAAAATGCCAAAACGCAAGAGCGAGGTGGCATGAATCTCGAGGTTGGTCGTGTCATGTATTACGTGCCGCAAGAGCGGCATGTGGATCTCTCTTGGCGTGTTTTTGAGGTCTATTATAAGGGTAATATCGCTTGAGTTAGTCTAGATTAGTGGGATTTGAAAACTAATTCCCGTCTAAGTCTGTAATTCTAACCGCACCCCATGAGAGTATAAATTCGACAACATAAGGACCGACCCAATTAAGCTTGAATTTTACTCTTGGATTGACTGGTAGAAGAGCTCGGACAGATTTGAGCACTAGTTCTCCCTCTTTGATATTTCGGGGTTTGACTCTCTTGTTGAAAGCCCTTCTAATTCTTGCTTAATACGTTTGAACATTATGCAAGGCATGTAATCTTTGTTCGTCTAAGAGGACTAGTTCTTCATACCTATCCCTATTCCATTCCGCTTCTGGAATTTGGCTTTCAAGTATAATGCGTAGAGATGGGATCTCTAGCTCTACTGGTTGTACGGCTTCCATGCCATATGTTAAATAGAAAGGAGTAGCCCAGTGGGCATCCTGACTGAGGTTCGATATCCCCATAACGCGAAGGGTATCTTGCCAGGCTAGTCTCGATAGTTGTCAATCATTTTCTTGAGGATCATGATGACATTTTTGTTGTCAGCCTCTACTGCACCATTAGTCTGAGGTCGATAAGGCGAAGAATGATGATGCTATTTTGTACATGGCCAACAACTGTTCGGTTTAGGCTTGATAGTGGGACCCATTGTCACTTATTATGTCATGTGGGCACCCATATCGACAGATGATATTGGTTTGTATGAACTTAGCCACATGTTTGGATGTTAGAGCAGTATATGATGCCGCTTCTACCCATTTTGTGAAGTAATCGATGGCTACCAGAATGAAACAATAAACACATGTACCAGCTGGAGTGATCTTTCCTATGATGTCAATTCCCAAAGTAGAAAACGGCCAAGGAGATGTCATCGTGTATAGTAAAGAAGGCGGGACGTGTTGTACGTTCCTGAAGATATGGCAGTTGTGGCAATGTCTTACGTATTTGATGTAATATGTTTTCATCGTCGTTCAGTAGTATCCTAGACGTATGATTGTATTTGCCATCATTGGTCCATTCATATAAGGACCACATTCTCCATCATGGACTTCTTCCATAACTTTCTTTGCTTTTAAATGATCAAGGCAAAGAAAAATGACGCCCTGTGGCGTTCTTTTGTATAACTCCCCTTGATTTAGGATATATTGAGATGCTAAAAGACGAATCGCTCGTTGTCCCCTCTTATCCATAACGGGTGCGTATTTGCCGTTGAGCTTGTAATTTAGAATGGATTGATACCAAAGCTCCTCCTAATTTTCGTTTTCATCGATAAGGAAATGCACATAAGCAGGTTCAGACCATCGTTAAATGGATAATGGCATTTCTATCATGCTGTCGTGCATGTTGATCAAAGATGGAAGTTTCGCAAGAGCGTCTGCAAACTAAGTTTCTTCTCGAGGTAGATGCAAGTAGACCACCTGGTCGAAGAACTGAGCCACTTGATCTATTCTGGCTTGATATGGTGTAAGACTTTCACTCCGGATTATCCAAGATCCAATGATTTGATTGATGATTAATGATGAGTCGCCGTGGACTCGAAGTCTCTTGATACCTAAACTGACTGCTTCTTGTAAACCGATGAGGCAGGCCTCATATTCTGTGGCGTTATTAGTTACCACGAAGTCGAGTTTTACAAAAATTGGTGTATGCTCGCCTTCAGGAGAAATAAGCAACACCCCTATATTGTACCCTCTTAGATTGGAAGCTCCATCAAAATAGAGGTCCCATGATTCTGCATTAGTGTGTAGAATGTCTTCTTCCGGAAATAACCATGTATCTATTAATTGGGTATCGTGAATAGAGTTGTCTGCGAAGAATTCGGCTACTACTCGTCCTTTATTAACTTTCAAAGGTACGTATTTGGGATCGAACTCCGAGAGCATAAAGGTCCATCTTGCCAAACGTCCATTTAAGACAGGTTTTTCGAAAATGTATTTGACACGGTCCATTTTTTAGTACACCTTGATGGAATAGCTAAGCATATAATGGCGTAGCTTCTTGGTTGCCCACACAAGAGCGAGGCATGTCTTCTCAAGTAGTGTATACTTAGTCTCATATTCCAAGAACTTCGTGTTAAGGTAGTATATAGCACTTTCTTCTTTTCCGACGACTTGTGCGAGCATAGCCCCCATGGCTGTTTCTGTGAGTGTGAGGTACAGAGATAGCGGTTGATCTTTCTGAGGTGGCATTAAAACAGGCGGCTTGTCCAATATCTCCTTGATTATGTCAAATTCCTTTTGACAATCGTCGTCCCACATGGTGTGGTCGTTTTTTTGAGCTTTTTGAATATAGGTTCGCAAATCATAGTGAGCTTTGAAATGAAACGGCTTATGTATGGTACCTTGCCCAGGAATCCTCGAACTTCCTTTTTTGTCTGCGGTTGTGACATCTCGATCAGAGCCTTGATGTGGGATGGATCAATCTCTATTCCTCTCAGACTGACTACATATCCCAATAGCTTGCCGGATGTGACTCCGAATGCGCATTTCTGAGGGTTAAGTTGACATGGATGTTGCAACCATATCAAAAATAAACATAACTGGCTCTAACTAATGTAGCAGAGGTAAGTCGGGTATCCTATTTCACAGGGGGGCTGCTTGTAGTTTACTTGTCTATCTCGGTCTGTCGATGTCACTAGGTGGTTTGTTTGTTTGAAGTACTAAAATAAAACAAAAAGTAAAAGCAATAGAATAACTAAAATCGTTATAAAAGTAAGATGTAATCAAATAAGAGATAGATGCTAGGATTGTCGGTTCTACATGGTTTTCTAGGGATCCAATCTAGGGTCAAAGGTTGGCATAAACTCGGTCCGCAGGGTAGTAAAAAGGTCCTTCCGGTCCGCTATTCGCCCTAAAACATTAATAACTTAGCTTCCGCCCTCATTAGAATGCCCTAATGTTCACTACAGGTCTTACCCCTCCCAATCTTCCGATCCAGGTCAAGGTGTATCAAATCAACTAGCTAAATGCGTCGACTCAAGCAGCTAATTGCTGTTAAGTGTGGTGATTAACAACATAAACCTAATTCAACCAAGCCTAATCACCTAATCTTAACCTACCTAATTACCATGGTTCCCCTATATCCTTGCACAAGGGATTTAGCTACTCATAACTATAGATAAGACATTAACAATAGACAAAACAATATTAAACATGGTATAAAGAATAAATAACAGACAAGAGAATTAAATGCTTGCAAAAGGAATTAAAACAATGAATTAAAGAGAGTAAGGACTTACACAATTGAGATCCGAAAAATTGAAAGCCACTTTAATTTGAATGATGAAAGATTAAAAGGTTCAAAAAGATCCCTAAACCTAATTAAGTCTCTCTTATTTATAGGAAAGATATTTATTAACCTAAACACCTAACTTAAGATATTAAGTAAATAAGGTTTACGCAATAAAATCTTGCGTCAGATAAAAAACTACTCGATCGAGCACTTTGAAGCAGCTCGATTGAATATTCTCCAGCCAACACCTCTCGACCGAGCATAAAGTCTACTCGATCGTGGAACACCAAAAAGGCACCTCTCGATCGAACACAGCAGGGGTTCGATCGAGGACTGTTCAGCATCCATAAAGTCTCGATCGAGCAGATAAGTCAGCAAAAGCTCTCGATCGAAGGATATGCCACTGAACCAGCCACATGACGCTTGCTTTAGCTTCCAAGCCAACTTCACGCATTCCAAAGCGGTAGTATTCTCGCTCCAATTCCTCCATCTCCATAAATGCAAGCTAAAGGGACAATAAAAGGCTCAATTCTGCTCCTTCCAGGTCCATTTCTGCAATTAAAGCCAAACGAACCAAAGTAGACTATTCGGGGCATTTCGTAGCCTAAAACTACGGAAATTGCATAGAAATGCGTGCAAATAAGGCTCAGAAAGACTATATAAAATGCACGCATCATAAGTCTCATGTTGTAGTTGCGCAATCTGAGAAAGTGCAAAGGTTGGCGATGTGACCTTGCCTATCCTTGGACGTGACAATCATGTCATCTACATATCCTTCTACTTCTTTGTGCATCATGTCATGCAATAGGGTAGTTGCGGTGCGTTGATATGTTGCTCCAGCATTGATCAATCCGAACGGCATAATGGTGTAGAGGTACCCCACCGAGTGACGAACGTCATTTTATGCATATCCTCTTCAGCCATTTTGATTTGATTATATCCCGCATATCCATCCATAAAAGAGAGGAGTGCGTGATCCGCTGTATTATCCAACAGTATGTCAATGTGTGGGAGTGGGAAATCGTTCTTTGGACTGGCCTTGTTCAGATCTTTAAAATCAACACAAACCAGGATTCGCCCTGTTAGGTTCATATACCTATTATTAGACTCTTCTAATGGTGAACAAATTAACATATTAATTATGAGTTCTTTAAATCTAGTGCATGCATAACTAGATAAGACATAAAATAACAAAACAATGTTCCTTACATTGTTAAATGGTTCAAAATGGGCACAAGTAAGGTCTCCTACCTTCACTTGTTCTTGAGCTTAAATGTCAATGGAAGATCCTCCAACCTTGGTCTCAAATGTAGAAACCCTCCTCAAGAGATGCACCCAAGATTAACCCTTATCACTACTAAATAATATTTGCTAGATATTTATTTAGTAGTCTACATTAAAAATGACTACTAATACTCATATATTACATTAATAATATTAGTAGTATACATGAAAAATTTGGATTAAAACTTCCCAAGTTTTAGAGAAGGAAAATAAGTATGAGAGAGGTTTTCCATGTATGATGTTTTGAGCGTTGGTAAAGTAATAATAATAAGAACAAAATTCTTCTCCTCTCTCATGAATGAACCGTCCAAGATGCTCTCTTATGGAGCATTTTTTGGTTTTTCACATTTTGTCATATCAATCCACTTTTGTGTAGGTAGTAAGCTATAATATAAAGTGTGTCATAAGATGTTGGAGCATCTTTCCAACAACCAGATGACAAAACCAAAAACTCCACCATCTTCACACTTTGGACGGTACACTTGTGCCTATATAGGTCCATTTTTGTCTTTTAATATTTGTCCCACAAATGCTTATAAGTCTTATGTTTAATTATCTTACATAATTAAATATTATTTTGATCATACAACAATTATGTGACAAATTAATAAACATATATTCACTCAACTTATTGAGTAATATTTTACCATTATATCAACATATAATGGGTCCCATAATAGCTAGTTAGTTAAAGTTACAACCTCTTGTAAATGTAATTAACTAATTTCCTCTACCTAGAAATATTTATTAAAACCTCAACATAATTTAGTGAATTAATATATTAATCCACTAAATCGAATCTTATTTAATCGAATTACAATAAGATACATATTTACTTTCATAAATATAAATTGTTCTTATTTAAGGAATTAATTAACTTGTATCAATATACAATTAATTAACTTTACTGATTAGGGCATCATCCTATAGATGTGACCTTAGGGGATCAACTGACCACCACCGTCCTACGACAGTAACGTCAAACTCTAGCAAGACAATCGTTACCGATTAATGTTGATCAGTTGACTATATAAATGAATTATCCCTTACGTATTCTTATTATGAGATTTAATTCTGATTTTAAATCATGTGATCGCACTATTGTTGAGGACACATACTCCTGGGAGACAAGTGTGTGTCACCAATTCTCTTGTCCTATTACAATCTCACACTCTATTCAAGGTGTCTTGCAGGTCGTACTTGCATTTGATCATATCTTGAGTGGTTTCCTCGATCTGGAGAGTAACTGTCTGACCGGAATTATCTACCATAGATACCTTCCGAGCATGGCCACGCATTTTCAGTTCACTACTCCTCGAGTGGCCCTGAGATTTAAAATAACCCTGACAAGGGGGTGGACAATTCCTATCGCACTATTCCCTTCGTATAGCCATAGTTCATCATGACCCAAAAGATACCCATTTGACTTCGTTTACGACAGTCGTAGAGCGTAAATTAAAGCCAATCAGAAACTGTGCCAACTTGCGCAAACAGTCTTTAGTCAAAGAATCGACTCATAAGAATAATATAGTAGCTCTTGCCACGACCAGGCTGTATATGAATTACCAGAACTCTATAAGCGGTCACTGCCCAACAGAGTGTCCCATACAGTCTGCCTATGTAATCGACTAGTCATCCCTTATGACTCTATGGCACTTGAACTTGCCATCAATCGCATCACACTCTAGTTACTTCGAGACGTCACCTCATATAAGTAACTAGGGGCCAATTGTGGACAGCGGCCCGCCCACGGGGGCGCTTGGTGAGAAACGGGGAACAAGCGTTTGCATTTTGTAAGGAGTCGCCACCAATTTTTATGGGAAATTGGAACCGTTCGAATACCTCGTGTCATGTCAAGACACAAAGTAGTGACATGAACACTAAGCAATCGTTACCCTTAGCATTCTATGTCTAGAATGACTCTCGTGGATGCCAATGAACACGGGTGCTCACGGAGATCTGGAGTAAGGGGTGAGGGTACGTATTAGGAAGCTCTTTTGATCGAACACCTAATCCCGCCCGCCTCGATAGCGGCCTCTACTAATGATTAGGGAAGTTATTCGTACTCGATATATCGTCGGCTATATGCATGCAATGCAACATCCATAGATTAAACCTAACATGTGAAGAATTAACTAAGTCGGTTGACACGTAATTAGCATACAATTGGGTCGAAGTTGGATTTAATGCTCATTTACATGTGAAGGGATACAAACAATAAAAGCAATAAATACAATGAATATAAATTACAATAATGAAAATTACAATGATTACATTGGAATAGGCGATTTATGTCGAAAATACCGCTAAAACGGATAATTTGAGAAAAAGAAATAAAAGGAATAAAAGAAATAAATTAACGAACGAAACAGAAAGTGATAATACGGATACTAGTTAGTAAATACGTAGACTAATTAATCTATGTCAAGGCAGAAAAGGAGTTCAGGGACAGAACTCATCTCGAACAAAGAGAGATCGCCCTCTGAAGAGGCGCAGCGATTCTTGCGTCTGTTCAAGGGTGAGTTCGTGCCGTGAAGCCGAATCGCAAAATCGTTAATGTTAATCGTTAATTTTAGGGATTGATTTGATAATTGACTCGGATGAAAGTGATTAACAGATTATTTAGCATATGAATTAGTCATAAAAACAGTAGAACATGAATGAGGCGGATGCAAACGGATTAATTATGTGAAGGGGCGATGTTAATGAATAATTAATTAGCGACATCGGTGAATGGAACAAACTAAACATGATGAATTGATGACAAATTAATGACGAATTAATGGATAAACAGACGAAAACTATATCAATGACGAATTCCAGAAACTCAATATGAACGAATTGAATCTCTAAAATCCGGGTTCGAATATTAATAACGAAAACCCGCAAATATGGATTACTTGGGATTTAAGGTCGGATTTATGATGATTAAAACATATTAATGATGAAGAAATTATATACATGTGAATTATTGAACTATCATGCGAGAGAATTAAAGACAAACATACGAAAACAAATAAGAAAGACGAAATAACAGAGGACGAAGAAGAAGAAAAGAAGCAGGAACTGCGGCAGCCTCACGAAGAGGCGCAGCAGGAACTGCGCTCCTTCGAAGAGGCGCAGCAGTTGCTGCGTCTTTTCTCGACGTCTGTCTACTGGAAATCCGCAAAAACAGATTTTAACAAAGGGTTTTAGAAATCGATTTTAACGGTATTTTCGACATAAACCTTACAATGATGATACGATAAATAAAAATACAATAAATAAAGAGAATTATTACACCCTCAGACTTACATGTTGACGGAACGAGATGAACTAAGAATATCGATTAGTGAATGCTCGACGCGAATGCAAGGAGAGTGCCCTCGTAAGAGGAAAACGATTGATTAATTAAGATTGATTGAGTGTAGTTGGTCAAATTGGTCGGTCATGCAACGGAGAGGCTGGTACCCGGAAAGATCCGAGCTTACGTGGTCGGAAGTCCAAGCACGTAGGCGCCAATTAGTAAGAACGAAGTCTAGAATGCAAAGGGAGAAGAGAAGGGCGGACACTCGCGTGAGAAATATGAGGAACGAAAGCTCCTATTTATACTAATCACGTGAAGGAATAGGGTTTCGGAGACTCTTTGGAAGTGAATCTCGGAAAGATATAAAAAAGATACGTAAATCATGCAAAGAAGGGCTGGGAAGAGGCGCGGCGATCATCTGCGTCCTTGGAAGAGGCGCAAGACTGCCTGCGTTCCCCGAGAGGTTTCCTCCGTCAAAGAAAGATTTCCGCGTTTGAGTTATGGTAGGACGGAAATAATTCGATTATCTTGTGAATATCACGGGATATTATTTGCCAAAAGATAAAATTTGTGAAATATGGAATAGAAATATCCTAACATTCCGAACATTCTGACTTGGATTTAACAACTATCGAAAAATGGAGACGGTTTTTGACCGGACTCAATGTACTCTAATTATCGCCAAAACGACCGTATCAGGGCGTAGATGACAACTAAGAGGTAGACATTAATATTTGAGCAATCACCTGACGATAATCTTACGAACTGTCACAAATCGTTCCGCGAATCAAACATGCGGCCCAATCATCACCGGGTGGTTTGCGGGAGGTGCAGAAACGAGGTGTCTACAGAGCCCCCACTTTGACTGAGGCTTGGACAAGGCGAAAGTCAAAGTATAGCCATCAGTCAATCAAGATTACAACCTGACGACTATGGCGACGCGAGGCGGTTCAAGGGGTCTGAACCAAGGACCTGTCGTCGGGAACATTTTAGAGTCTGTCGACTTCCGGGGAGGGTCGTTTAAAGTCCATTAGACTACGTAAGGAGGCTCGCCAGCCATAAGAAGAGACCATACCTGAGACTTCTTCCTCGAGATGCTTCCGGAGTTTGCATAGGGGCTAAGGTTGAGCATGAGAGCTAAGGGTAAGACCTAAAAGATATATAAGGATTGGTGCTAGGGTGTGGGACCCTAAAGGAAAGCATTGACGGGAAGGAGGTCAAATGTGAGTTCAAGCCTAGAGGTAATTAAGTTTTGGGTATAGGAACTTCTGGAGAACGACACCCTGTCGGACTCCGCGGGGAAACGAGAAATATTGAAAGCAGCAGGACGTCGGTAGAAATCGCTGGGGAACCCGCTTGCGTGGGTCTCAGGCGAACTCTTGCTGGGAAATATTGACGACTAGGAACATCTTGATCATCGTGAAAGAAATCTTGAGTGAGCAAGATCTTTTATAAAATACTATCAAGGGGGATGACGACTAGGAACATCTTGATCGTCGTGAAAGAAATCTTAGTGAGCAAAGAGATGCAAAATACTACTCGCCGGATAGAATGAGTTGAGCAATACTGCAAAATACTGCTGCGTTGGATAAAATGCGGACCGAAGCGAAAGAAAATCGTCGAAACGGACCAAAAGAATGTAATATCATCGAAGAAGAGGCGCACCAAAGATGGGCCCACAAATAACGAACTCATAACGAATTTTTGAAAACTCGTATGGAGGGAACACAAGGAAGAGGCGCAGCAAGAGCTGCGTCTCTTGGAAGAGGCGCAGCGCCGCGTCTTTTCCCAATTTGGCAATTTCCGCGTAAAAACGCGAAATCAGAAGGTTTATTCTTCATTATTTCGAAACTCAATTCCTTCAATTTCTCTCTCAAATCTTCACCATTTCCGTCGAGGTTGGATTCAAAAGCTTGCTTCAAATATGACTAATCGAGGTATGTGTCTTAATCTTGCATTAATCATCTACATTTGTCGAATTTTGAGCCGCGAGAATTAGGGTTTTCGACCCTTTTGATCGAAAATTTGGGGCTTTTCCCCCAAATGAATTTGCTTTGCCAAATTGATGCTAGAAATGGATAGTAGGCAATGTTAGGAACATAACCATGTATTTACTTTGAATTTTCATCGAGTTTTGAGCCCTTGAGCGAATTTTGAGACTTTTTACACCGAAGCAACCGTAAATTGCTTCGAAAATAGCCTTAGGATTGTCCATTGGCGACGAAATTTGATATTTGGGATCCTTGGATGATGGGTAAACTTCCTGTCATCTCGAAATTTTGGTTTGCGACAACTTTTTCAGGGCACCTTTCTAGGGCATAATCGCCGTTATAACGAAATGCTGCCGAATTTTCGACTTGAACCCGGGACTAGGCTTTGACTCGGACTTGACTTGACCCAATTTATCACACGAGTGACTGGGTTGGCGGGAATATGACCAAAGATGGCCAGAAAGGACAGTTTTCAGGGCTCCGGAGGCTCGAAAACTCCTTAACAAAGGCTTGTCGTCAAGTGACGCGGCCTAAATTTACTTTAAATGTTGCAGGTGATGAGGCTTCTACTTCTGGGAGGACTCCCATGGAGATAGACGCTGCTGTTGTTGAGGAGGCTTTAGAGCAGGCTTTCACCGATGCGGTGATGGCCACTGGAGGCGAGGCTCACGAGGAGGAGGCCGTCGAGGAGGAGGAGGAGGCCCCCGAGACGGGCCAACGTCGAGCACGGAGGTCGTCACCGAGGAGGGAGCCTCCGTGGGCCGAGACTGGGGAGAGTAGGCACCTCGTGTGGGTCAGAGGGTCACTTGTCCTACAGGACGGTGAAGAGTTTGGTAAATAAGAATTCACTACTCATTACCTATTCTCTTTCATTTTTTTTTTGTCCAAACTTCTTGCAAATTTCATTCAAAACTAAAGATAGCTTTGTTTCAAATCATAATAGGAGGCCGGAACATCAAATGTCGTTCTCGGGTTACACGACGGCGATGGAGCACTACGAGCAGCTGTCGGCGGAGGAGAGGGCCATGATCGAGTGTGGAGCGTTCGGTCCTCCGTTCGAGTTTGGAGGGATATCGTGAAGAGGAAGTTGCGGGCCAACCTTAGCCTGGTCCGCGCTTTCTTGGATCGATCTGGGACACGACTTCCACGTTTCACCCGCCTTTCGGTGAAGTGGGAGTTACTGGGAGGATTACGGCATGATTTCTCGGTGCCGTGTGGGGACCGAGGAGGTAGTGTGGCCGGAGACCGCTATGAGGGCGGATTCGGCCGAGGCGAGGAGGTTGATCGGCTGAACTTATCGCCGAAGGTCATTGTTGCGATGCGGCTTGGTACCCGATTTCTTACGTCCGAGACTACTTTGCGGGAAGACCCGGAGTCGTGACGATCGATGGGAGGGAGACTGCTCCTCCTCCTCCTCAGACACCGAAAGCAGAGAGCTCGTCTGTGGCTTTGGTGGTTCTTGTCTTCGATTTACCTCGGAGACAAGGGCGAGAGGCTATCGACGAAGCTTCTTCCCTTCCTTTCGACTCGAGTTCCCTAGGACGTTGGGACCGGGTCATCGCTGGTTTTGCGGTCCTCATCCGTTTCATGAGGGCCATGGTTCGTCCGGAGTTGATGGAGAAGGGGACTTCTCCTGGCGCTGTCGGACCTGGACTACTGTTGGAGGTATGAACCTTCCTTTAAACCAAAAGAAATTCTTTTCTTTGTTGAATCGCGAAAGATCGTTTATTGATCATTCTGTTTTATAGGCATGGGTGTACTCCTACTTCCCGAGCTTCGCGCCCAAGAGGACAGAGCCGCTGGAGAAGGCCTATCCCGTGGTGAGGGATTGGGTGATGTGCAGGACGAAGAGCAAGCGCTCTTCTCATAATGTCTATCGACGGGAAGTGAACGCCCTTCAGCTGAGCAGCGTGAGTATCCCACTTGTATGTACATCTCTTATACTTTGCTTCTATTTGATCATAGGAATGATCTTTGCCTTTATATTGTCGCAGTGGGTGCCCAGACCTTGGGCGGAGTACGCTGGAGTGCCTCCTTTTGTCGCTGAGGTCCTTCGACCTAGGAGCCCGAGTCGGCTGCTGTTGTGGGGCGACGATGGGTCCGGTGTGGAATCGGGGCGAGCGTTTGGCTCGCCAGTCTCTCGGGGCGCGTTGACGGTTCCCATTGACCCTCCGAGGACGATGTTCCGGAGCCTGCGAGGCCGAGAGGAGGCGGACCGGGCCGGTGCCCGGGCGACGACCTTCTTCTCGCTCGGCGAGGACTACTCAAAGATTCCTTTACGGGAGGTTGGGCGATCGCGAGTAGTGAGTATCCTTTACTTTTCTTGATTTGATTTCGAGAGTTATGATGAAATATCATCGATTAATGAGAGCTATTTGTCTTTGCGGAGGTCGAGGCGGCGGGCGTCGAGCCCCCAAAAACATGTACCCCCGAGACCCTTGAGTACACTGACGTGATCGGGAGGACGACGATCTCCGAGTTGCGTGACTTTGACGTAGGCGTGACGGATCTTTGGCCTAGACGACGATGGCAAGATCTAATTCGGAGGGTGAGCCTCCAGCTTATAGACCTTTCGTGTAAGAACACATTTGATTGACCTTGTTCATTTTACTGAGAATTTCTTTTGAAATGCAGGTCGCGCCATCCCGGTTTGTGGCACTATGGAGGGTGGCCAACCGGCTACGAGCTACCGCCATCGAGGCACTTGTCGGTGGTCGAGGTCGTCAGGTATGAACCTCGTTCGATTTCTTTTGATTGATTTTGATTTTCAGTTTTGTTTGAGTTGATTGAAATGAGCCAATTTGTTGTTTACTGGGCGGCCGCGAGTTGGAGCGAGAGTTGGCCTCCTCGGAGGAGACGGCTCGCTTGTCGAGGGAGCTCGAGTTTCGGGACGCCGAGATTGCTGCTCTTACGGCGAGGGTTGCCGAGTTGGAGGGTGTCCATCAGTAGTTTGCGTAGTTCTTGTAGACTTGATTTTGAACATTTTTGGACTTGTTTGGGGCGCAAGCCCCCAGTTTGCCTGGACTTTGGAACTTGATTCGGGGCGCAAGCCCCCAGTTTGCTTGTACATTTGTATATATGATGGCCTGAGTGCCTTTGCTGCTGGGTTGTGTTGCTTGTACCTGCAGGTTAGTTCTTGAACAGGTTTGGTAGACAACGGTTTACGCCGTCATTGTGCCGAAATTTACATGGAAATCACGCATTTTATACACATATGGTCTTAATTAGCGCAAAAAAAGACTCAAAAGGACAAAAAAACGCAAAAATGTACTCAAAAGGACAAAAAAAACGCAAAAATGTAAAAAGCGAAAATTTTGTTGGAAATGACCGGACGGTAGGGAGGGTTACCCCCTAAAAAAAGAAAAAATAGAAATCTGTAAGTGTAGGAATGAAAATGTTGAAATTTGTTAGAAAAAATGAAAATAAAAGAAAATTATTTCCTAAAAACGAAATTAAAATGAAATTTATTTCCTAAGAATAAATAAATAAATTAAAATAATAATAAAAGAAAAGTTAAATGTGATAAAAATGGCGAGTGTGTCGACGTCGCCTCGAAATGCGTGCCCGCGAAGTTAGGAAACATGAAACATGGTAAACTGCTCATATTTACCAAAATAAAATCCCGTAGGAATAGGAAATTATTCGTTATAGGATTAGGAAAGATCCAAACACGAAATCACGAAATCTAGTCTGGGAAGAGGCGCAGCATGAGTCGCAGATTTGAATAGGCGCAGCAGAGACGCGCCTGTTCCCAAGTTCGTCTCTCCGGCGGATTTTTGGAAACAAAGAATTAGTATAAATAGAAGCGTCGACGAAGCTTTAAATCATATAATTCTTCCGTCTTTTCTCCGTTAATCTCATAAAAACTCCCAAAATAAATTTTCAAGAGAAAATTTGTCAGCATGAATACTTTGGAGATCCGCTTGAAGGAATGGACTAATGAATTCTCGAATATTGAGAAGCATGACATGGGTGCTCATAACCTTGGGTCTTTGTTGAGTTTGAAACTCATTAAGGTGGTAAAACCGTTCTTGGATGCTTGCCTTGACTACTGGGACCCAAATTGTCATGTTTTCATGTTCCCAGGTGGTGATATTTGTCCTTTTCCGGAGGAAATTGCTGCTATTGGTGGGTGGGATCCCGAGCACTTACCCGCTATTCCTTCTACTTCACAAGGGTATAAGACCAAATTCAGAGACTTGCTCGGGTTGACTAGACTCGAGGTGGATCGCTTGGTTACCCCGAAAGGCGTGAGAATGCTGGATTTTGTAGACCGATTCATCAACAGAGCTGACCCCACAGTTTCTTATGTTGCTAGGAGGAGAGCATTTGGCTTCTGTTTGCTTCATGTGTATGTCCTTCATGGACACGTTGATGAAGATTTGCGAGGTGATCCCCGTCTTTTGGGTCTTATCGAGCAAATGGAGCTGCGCAGGAGCCCAGCTTGCTTGTGCTTAGGGGAGATTATCCTAGGTTTGGATAATAGGAAATCCAACCGCGATCTTCCATTTCTGGGGAGTCCCGTTATCTTACAGGTAAAAGACACCCTTTTTTCTTTTTTTTTTCTTTTCGTTTTTTTTTCTTTTTCGTTTTTTTTTTTTGTTGTTTTTTCTTTTTTCTTTTTTTTGTTGGGTGTCTAATACCTGCTCTTGGTAGGTTTGGCTTATGGAACGGCTCCGACTGCTCGAGCCCCCAGTTCATGCACTTTCCTATCATTCCCGTATGATTGCGATGAGGACGCGGTTGTACATGGTGGACTTCACCCGGTCCGTGACTATTGGAAGAACAAGTCAAGAGTGATGATGGCCCGTTGATTAGGTGGGTCGCACCGTGGTGGCATCTCAAGTCCGGCATCGAGTGTCTTCTTTGGATCCCACTAGGTCCGTGCGCATTCCGGGATTAGAGTTCATGGTGTGCATCTTTCCGGAGAGATTGATGAGGCAGGTTGGGCAATGGGCGACTATCCCGAGGCTTGATACCATTCCGCAGACTGCTGTAGCGCTTACCACCGAGAGCCGAAGAGAGTGGGCCATCAAATGGGCCCAAAGGAACATGTGGTTCTTGAGCTTCTCCGCCAATGCTTTGTGGGTGTCAGATTCCTATCTGAGGTGGAGAAAGGCTGCAACTTCGGAAGAACGCGAGAGACTGAGGAAACGCGAGCCTGTCGACTACAAGGTACGCGAGGGAGAGAAAGAGAAGGAGAAGCATCCGATGTAAGGAGAAGAAGAAGCGGATTTCGTGTCATTCATCCTTCAAGAAATCAAAGACTACTCCTCTGTTGAGGAAATGGTGGTTGGCAAGAATGGAAGAGTCGCCTCGAGAAAGACCGTTGGTGATTAGGTCTGAAGTGGTGCAAGAGCGCCCAGCTCGAGGTCGTGACAAGAAGTATGACAAGACTGACAAGGGAAAGGGGAAGATGGAGGAATAGCCCGAGTCTTTATTTATTATTTGATTATTATTATTATTATTGTTGTAATAAAAGGGGGGGATTTTTTAGAATCCTAGCCTATTCTATTTTTTATTATTTAACGTACTATTATTATTAGAAAATGAATGGAATAAAAAAGGTTGAATGGTTAAGAAACCGCTGTGATTTTCTTTTATTATTTTTGTCGAATTTCAAATGCAATGCAAATGTCTTTCTATTTACATTTTAGGTATATTGGGTTGAATCCGGTGAAGGATTGCCTACGTATTCACTTAAAAAAGCGAAATCAAACCCTTGCGCGTAGTTCGAGTAAATGTAAAAGAATAATTGTTCGAAGCAAGAGCTTGTAATGAACATAGAAAATAAGCATGAGCTTTTGTTCTCAAGGTGCGAATTCAGTTTATTTGGTGATATGAGGATGACAGTCTTGTCAAGATGCAAGAGCATAGTGACACTTAGCTTATTTCAGCTTGGCCAGGGGCCGTTTATTTAGTGCCACAAGAGCGACACATGGGTTTACGCGAGGCGCGTTTTTGTCCTATTCTAGGCATAGTATCGTTTCAGTTGGTCAAGGTTTGTGGGGTTCAAAACTCATTCCCATCTAGGTCTCGTGATTCTAACCGCACCGCCGGGAGTATGGATTTGACTAGGTATGGTCCGCCCAATTAGGTTTGAATTTTCCCCTTGGGTCGACAGGTAAAAGAGCTCTAACCGATTTGAGTACTAAGTCTCCTTCTTTGATGTTTCTTGGCCTAACTCTTTTGTTGAAGGCTCGTTTGATACGTGCTTGATATGTTTGGACATTATGCAAGGCGCGTAGCCTACGTTCATCCAGGAGGATGAGTTCTTCATATCTATCCCTCTTCCAATCGGGCTTGGGGATTTGACTTTCGAGTAGAATACGCAAGGATGGTATTTCTAGCTCGACTGGTTGTACGGCCTCCATGCCGTAGGTCAAATAGAAAGGAGTAGCCCCAGTGGGCGTCCTAACTGATGTACGATACCCCCATAAAGCAAAGGGTATCTTGCTTGGCCAATCTCTATAGTTGTCAGTCATTTTCTTGAGAATTGTGACAACGTTTTTGTTTGCCGCTTTTCCTCCGCGCCGTTAGTCTGTGGTCTATACGGCGAAGAGTGGTGATGCTTAATCTTGTATTTGGCTAGCAATTGCTCGGTTTCAGCCTGGAAGTGTGACCCATTATCGCTGATGATCTCATGTGGGCAACCATATCGACAGATGATGTTGTTTTGTATGAATTTTGCCACATTTTTAGCCGTAAGAGCAAGAGCGTAGGAAGCCGCTTCTACCCACTTGGTGAAATAGTCAATTGCTACTAGGATGAAACAAAGTGGCCTCCCCTGTCCTACTGGGTTATCTTTCCGATTATGTCAATTCCCCATGCAGAGAATGGCCAAGGAGATGTCATTGTGTATAGCAACGAAGGAGGGACGTGGCAGTTCCCAAGATTTGGCAATTGTGGCGTTGTCTCACGTATTTGATGCAATCAGATTCCATTGTGCTCCAATAATACCCTAAGCGTGTGATTTTCTTTGCCATCATGGGCCCACTCATGTGAGGACCGCATTCTCCGTCGTGGACTTCTTCCATCACCTTTTGTGCTCGTGAATGATCAAGGCAACGTAGGACTACACCAAGAGGTGTTCTTTTGTATAATTCTCCTTGCATCGGGATGTATTGGGAAGCTAATAGGCGTATAGCACGTTGTCCCCTTTTGTCCATATCTCGTGGATAGGTACCATTAAGCTTGAAATTCAGGATCGCTTGGAACCAGGGTTCCCGTGCGATTTCTTCTTCATCGGTGATTTGATGGACATAAGCCGGTTAAATTCGATCGCTGCTCAATACACAAAGGCATTTCTACCATGTGGTCCGGCATATTTATCAAAGATGCGAGTTTCGCAAGAGCGTCTGCAAATTGATTTTCCTCCCGAGGTAGGTGTAGGTAGGTTACGTGGTCAAAGAATTGAGCCACTTGGTCTATCCTGGCTTGATAGGGTGCGAGGCTCTCGCTTGGATTTTCCAGATCCTGAAATTTGATTGATGATCGTGATGAATCCCCATGTACCCGGAGGTTTTTGATGCCTAAGCTTACTGCCGCTTGAAGTCCAATGAGACAAGCCTCATACTCTGCAGCGTTGTTTGTCACCTCGAAGTCGAGTTTGACAAATGATTGGTGTATGCTCACCTTCAGGAGAAATGAGCAATACTCCTATTCCGAATCCTCTTAAGTTTGATGCTCCATCAAAGTATAGGTCCCACGAGTCTACGTCTGTTTGGAGTATATCCTCGTCGCGAAATGACCAAGTGTCTATGGTTTGTGCGTCGTTGATAGGATTTTTCGCGAAGAATTCGGCGACGGCGCGACCTTTTATGACTTTCGGTGGCACATATTTAAGGTCAAATTCTCGAGAGCATCGTAGTCCACCTTGCAAGACGTCCGTTGAGGACGGGTTTCTCGAAGAGGTATTTGACGGGATCCATTTTGGAATATATCTTGACGGAGTAGCTAAGCATGTAGTGACGTAGCTTCTTCGTTGCCCACACAAGAGCGAGGCATGTCTTTTCGAGTTGCGAGTACTTGCACTCATATTCCAAGAACTTCTTACTTAGATAGTAAATAGCTCTTTCTTCACTTCCTACGGTTTGAGCCAAAGATAGCACCCATGGCGCTTTCATTCTCGTGAGATATAAACCAAGAGGTTGATCTCGTTGTGGCGGCATGAGCACCGTGGTTTAGCTAATATCTCCTTGATTCGGTCAAACGCCTTTTTGACAATCATCATCCCACATGGTGTGGTCTGTTTTCTTGAGTTTCTTGAAGATAGGCTCGCAAATCATGGTAAGTTTCGATATGAATCGACTTATATATTGTACCTTTCCCAGAATCCTCCGACTTCTTTTTTCTGTTTGAGGTTGTGGCATTTCGATCAGAGCTTTGATTTTTGAGGGATCTATTTCTATACCGCGTTGGCTAACGACATATCCTAGGAGTTTTCCTGATGTTACCCCAAATGTGCATTTCTGAGGATTGAGTCTCATGTTGTACTTTCGTAGCCTTGCGAAGAACTTGCAAAGGTTCGCAATGTGTCCCTCTCTTTCCTTGGATTTGACGATCATATCATCTACATATACCTCGACTTCTTTGTGCATCATGTCATGTAGGAGTGTAGTTGCGGTGCGTTGGTATGTAGCTCCGGCGTTGATCAATCCGAATGGCATTATCAGATAGCAATAGGTTCCCCATTGGGACGGACGAAAGCGGTCTTGTGCATATCTTCCATGGCCATCTTGATTTGGTTATAGCCCGCATACCCATCCATGAAGGATAGTAATGCGTGGTCCGCAGATTGTCCACCAATATGTCAATGTGAGGTAGAGGAAGTCATCTTTCTGGACTCGCTTTGTTTAAGTCTCTGAAATCAACACAAACACGGATTCTCCCATCCTTTTAGGTACGGGTACTATGTTAGCTACCCAAATGTAGTACTGGAAACTTTGATGAACCCGGCTTTAAATTGCTTGTCCACTTCTTCCTTAATCTTTAGAGCCCATTCTGTTCTCATTCGTCAAGCTTCTGTTTCACAGTGTTTGAAACCCGCTTAATCGGAATCCTATGTTCAGCGATATCCCTGTCGATCCCTGGCATGTCTTTGTAGGACCAAGCGAAAACGTCTTTGAATTCATTTAAGAGGTCTATGAAATCGGCCCTTTCGGTAGAGCTCAAGGTAGTCCCTATCCTAAGTTCTTTGGGTTCTAATTCGGTTCCTACGTTGATGGGTTCGGTATCCTCTATTACTCGGTCCCCCTTCCCCTTCCCCTTCTTGTAATATTTCTTTGGCTACGTAAGGAGGTATTTCGGTCAAGTCCGGGTCTTGGTCATCCTCGCATCATCATCAAAACAGAATTGCACTCGAAAGAACACAGAGAGTAAGCAGAACCCGATTTATTCATATTAAGATTTGAGTAAAGTTGAAACAAAGAAGCCAACTGATCCATGGTCAGTGGCGGTAAAGGAACAAGAATGGGGCATTCCCGAACTACCGTGACTACTTGATGCTAGGCTAGGAGAAACGAAAGGAGTGGGGATGACAACAGGAGTAGACTCTCTAATGACTTCTCTAGACTCCGACTCGACTCGATTCCGACTCCGACTCGAACTCGTCGTCTTCCTGGTTCTCCTTTGAACATCTCTCCTTCTCCAAAGAGTGAGTTTGAAGAGCCTTCCTTGGTTGTTGGTCCATTTGATAGATTTTCTCCATCCTTTCTGCTGCTTTGTGTCGATTTCTGTGATCAATGCGGTGGGGTTGAAGCGATCGTCCCAAGTATCATAGTAATGATCTCATCTGCGCGCTCCCTAATGAATCGGTCCTCTCCAAATAATAGGCTAACGGCTTGTTCGTCGAAGCAAGGTGCTTGACGAGTTTTGACGGTAGGAACCGTTTCGGGAGGAATGAAGTAGCAATCGTGAAAGATCTCGATTCCGGCTAACTTCCTCTCAAGATAATGCCAAGGTTCGGGAAATCCGTGAAAGAGTTCTGAACTTCCTTCTTGAACGAAGTATCCATTTAAAGTGGGGAGATATGGCCTCATTTGGACTCCCACGTACTTGCGATTTTGGACTTGAGCGAGCATTTCGAGAACTTCTTCAGCTGTGGGTTTGTATCCTAGCCCAAGTGGTATCCTTGTTGAGTTGCCTTTCTTGTATGGTGCAAAGGTGTTTTTCCGAACTGGGTTTAAAGGCATTCCAGGGAAGTATCCCTGATTCTTGAGTATGTGGTTGACCACCAAGTTGGAGTAGGGATTATAGTATAAAGGTGCCAACTCACTTTCTATGACATTCACACTTTGGAAGCCCCCAAGTTCGTAGATGGGATCCGCAAGGACTTGATTGTTTGATTGCTTCTCAATTATTGCCTTGATAGGCGACGAAGTGATCGTCACAACTTTGCCATTGAGTGGGATCTTGATCTTTTGGTGAAGGGTGGATGTTACCGCTTTGGAAGCGTGAATCCAAGGCCTTCCCAGAAGTATGTTGAATGAAGCTTCGATGTCCACTATTTGGAAGTTGACTTTTCGCTCGATTGGTCCCGTGGCTATGGTTAGGCTAGCAAGTCCAACCACTTTTCGTCGTGTACCGTCATATGCACGTACACCTTGATTGGTGGGAGTCCAATCCGACTCTTTCAGGCCTAGTTTATATGCCGTTTTGAGGGGTATGACGTTGACATGAGCCATCATCTACCAAAGTCATTGGCACATTCTTCTTTAGACAAATGACGGTGATGTATAGAGCAAGGTTGTGACTAGCGCCAAAAGGTGGCAAGTCTTCATCTGAGAAAGTAATAGGATTACTTAGCTTCGGTGATTCTTGGAAGACGAAGTTGACTACATCTTCGGGAGTAGAGTTATGCGCTACATTCAATTTGGCCAAAGCTTGCATAAAAAGCTTGCGATGCGAAATGAGCTTGCCACTAGTTGCCAGACTGAAAGATCAGCCTTGGTTTTCTGTAATTGCTTGAGCAAATGATCAGTGGGGTCGTCTTCGTTGTCATTTGGTGTGATGACATTGGTTGGACCGTTTTGAGTGGTGCTTTGATATGGGCGACCCGAACGAGTTAGGTGATCCACATCTTGGTCTTCACCATTTTGGACTATTTCCTTGACCAAGGAGTTTTCAATGAGATATTCGTCTTCATCGTCATCGGCCCAAACTCCATTGATTGTAGCTAGTTCCTTCATCCTCATGATGTCACTTTCTAGTTGTATGATTTGATCGACTAGCTTATCGACCACGGCGACTACTTCTTACATAGTGGCATTTTGAGAGAAGGTCAATGGTACACGTTCTTTAGGCGTTGCATTGGGATCGCGTAAGGTCGTTACCATGTTTTCTAGTTCCCACACTTGTCTATCTACACTCCTTGCCCATGCGATGAAGTCGGAAATGGTAGGGGAGATGGTAGAGTAGAGTCTTTCTTTCTCAATTGCATGAATTTCATTTTCGGTGGGAGAAATGAGATGTGAGCAATCTAAGGTAGATTCGTCACTTGTAATCACTAGAACTCCAAGAGGATTCTGAGTGTTGTTGGGCTTACCTCCCGGTGGAATTGGAAGTCGACCATCTTCAATCATATCCTGAAGCACGTGTTTCAACTTGTAGCATTTTTCCGTGTCATGCCCCTTGCCCCTATGGTATTCATGAGGAGGAATTTTCATCCCAAAATTTGGACTTCCTTTCGGGTTCGGGAGTAGGCCCAATGGGTTGGAGTTTACCTTGCTTCATTAGTCTTTTTAGAGCGTTGGAATACGTATCCCCAAGGTTTGTGAACTTCCTTGGTGGGCTAGTTTTCTTGGATGGCTCGAGAAGGTTAACTTCGTTGGTCTTGCTAGTAGAGCCGTATGAACGACTCGTGGACCCTTGATATCCTCGACCTACCGTTTTGGACAAGAGTCCTTTACGGATGTCGTCTTCAATTCGTGTCCCTAGTACGGTTAAGTCCTTGAAGGTCTTGATGTTTTGATATCTCAAATGGTTGGCATATATGGGCTTTAGATTGTCCACAAACTTTTCCACAAGAGTAGCCTCATCCTAGGCGTTCAACTAATTGGGTACTAGTCTTCCTCCACCTACTTAGAAAGTCGGTGAATCCTTCTTTGTCATTTTGGGTAAGAACCTCTAGAGTGCGCATGTTGACTTGGATCTCGGCATTATCCGCGTATTGTTTCGAGAACTCGATTGCGGCGTCCTCCCAAGTAGCGACCTTTTTGTGATCTAAAGTGTAGAACCATTGCTTTGGGATGGTGTCAAGAGATGAAGGAAAGATCCTTAAGAACATCTCGGGTTTGATGCCTTTGATAGACATGTAGTCCTTGAAGGCGCGGATGTGGTTCAAAGGGTTCTCATGTCCTTTAAACTTAGGGATATCCGTCATGCTAAAGTTAGTGGGCAATTTGGAATTGACGGCTTCATACTTACGATTGTTCTCCCGGTAAATGTCATCCCCCTTAAGGTACATCAATTGCTCCTCTAGGTATTGGAGTCTTTTCTCACCATGCGTTGTTCCTAGGACAAGATTCTCATCTTTAGACTCGTCATCGGAAAATTGTAGCACTCCACCTTTAGGGGGAGGTAGCTTTCCCTCTACATCGAAGATACGGCCTTCGATAAGCTCAAGGCGGTCATAGGTTTGTTCTTGAGTGATTTGCATTTGGGTTATCGCGGCCATGATTCGATCATTACTTTCTTGAATTTGCTGGAGGTTCGTTTCATCACTTGACCCAGGCATCTTGGAAACTGGATAAGAGATCGGCGACGAATCAAAACACGATCGACCATTTCTATCACACTTGCTAAAAGAGGAAAAGCTTTGACTCGTGAAGTGGGTGTGTGCCACTTGTGTTGAGTGAGTTTTGAAAAAAGACAAGGTCTTTGAAAATGTGTTCCTAGTCAACTTTAGTGTAGTTGTAGGAGTGGACTCGAAGTGAGGTTTTGAAATGGGCTTGTGGCCCGAATTTTGACTTGACAAACGGACAGAGTTTTGACCGGATTTTGCGCTAATTAAAGGCCTACTTTTTTTTTTCGAAATTTTGCTTAAAAATAAGGATTTTGATTTTTTGAAAATTCGTCATGGTTTTGTTTAGAAGTGGTGATCACGTAAGATTTACACATTTATACAAGCATTATAACGGGATGCTGAGTGCATTTAAAAGGGTTTTGGTTTAAAGGGTGGGTTGCCATACCGAACCATCAAACCCGAAGTCTGTGGAGAGGCTCGTGCCAAACAAGAGTAAGGCCGATTCCTAGTCCATTTCCTCAAGTAGTGAAGGCCCTTGATACAAACAAGAGTAAGCATCATGGTATGGATGACGTCAATCGCTATACATCCTTAGGCCCAAATAAGAATTAGGACCGTTTAGACGGGACGATTGGTCGAATGGGTTGGGTTGGGCCTAGGAAGGCCGAATAAACGGTCTAGGAAGACCGAGTTATGAAAACCGACAATTGTCTTGTACAAACTTATTCCCTAACCTTGTTCAAGTTTCACCCTTGCTACACGTAAGTGTATTATCCCCAATGAGTCGCCAAACCGTGGACAGCGGGCCGCCCACGGGGGCGCTTGGTGAGAAACGGGGAACAAGCGTTTGCATTTTGTAAGGAGTCGCCACCAATTTTTATGGGAAATTGGAACCGTTCGAATACCTCGTGTCATGTCAAGACACAAAGTAGTGACATGAACACTAAGCAATCGTTACCCTTAGCATTCTATGTCTAGAATGACTCTCGTGGATGCCAATGAACACGGGTGCTCACGAGATCCTGGAGTAAGGGGTGAGGGTACGGATTAGGAAGCTCTTTTGATCGAACACCTAATCCCGCCCGCCTCGATAGCGGCCTCTACTAATGATTAGGGAAGTTATTCGTACTCGATATATCGTCGGCTATATGCATGCAATGCAACATCCATAGATTAAACCTAACATGTGAAGAATTAACTAAGTCGGTTGACACGTAATTAGCATACAATTGGGTCGAAGTTGGATTTAATGCTCATTTACATGTGAAGGGATACAAACAATAAAAGCAATAAATACAATGAATATAAATTACAATAATGAAAATTACAATGATTACATTGGAATAGGCGATTTATGTCGAAAATACCGCTAAAACGGATAATTTGAGAAAAAGAAATAAAAGGAATAAAAGAAATAAATTAACGAACGAAACAGAAAGTGATAATACGGATACTAGTTAGTAAATACGTAGACTAATTAATCTATGTCAAGGCGAAAAGGAGTTCGTGGACGAACTCATCTCGAACAAAGCGCAGAGAGATCGCGCCCTCTGAAGAGGCGCAGATTCTTGCGCGTCTGTTCCAAGGGTGAGTTCTGGCTGTGAAGCCGGAACTGCAAATCGTTAATGTTAATCGTTAATTTTAGGGATTGATTTGATAATTGACTCGGATGAAAGTGATTAACAGATTATTTAGCATATGAATTAGTCATAAAAACAGTAGAACATGAATGAGGCGGATGCAAACGGATTAATTATGTGAAGGGGCGATGTTAATGAATAATTAATTAGCGACATCGGTGAATGGAACAAACTAAACATGATGAATTGATGACAAATTAATGACGAATTAATGGATAAAATGCATTAAAACTATATCAATGACGAATTCCAGAAACTCAATATGAACGAATTGAATCTCTAAAATCCGGGTTCGAATATTAATAACGAAAACCCGCAAATATGGATTACTTGGGATTTAAGGTCGGATTTATGATGATTAAAACATATTAATGATGAATAAATTATATACATGTGAATTATTGAACTATCATGCGAGAGAATTAAAGACAAACATACGAAAACAAATAAGAAAGACGAAATAACAGAGGATTTAAGAAGAAGAAAAGAAGCGAATCTGCGGCAGCTCACGAAGAGGCGCAGCAGAATCGCGCTCCTTCAAGAGGCGCAGCGCTTCTTTGCGTCTT
This sequence comes from Silene latifolia, assembly GCF_048544455.1. Classification (NCBI taxonomy): domain Eukaryota; kingdom Viridiplantae; phylum Streptophyta; class Magnoliopsida; order Caryophyllales; family Caryophyllaceae; genus Silene; species Silene latifolia. The sequence goes on along the minus strand of NC_133537.1, from coordinate 144,545,529 downwards.
TTCTCGACGTCCTGTCTTTGGAAATCCGCAAAAATGCATTTTAACAAAGGGTTTTAGAAATCGATTTTAACGGTATTTTCGACATAAACCTTACAATGATGATACGATAAATAAAAATACAATAAATAAAGAGAATTATTACACCCTCAGACTTACATGTTGACGGAACGAGATGAACTAAGAATATCGATTAGTGAATGCTCGACGCGAATGCAAGGAGAGTGCCCTCGTAAGAGGAAAACGATTGATTAATTAAGATTGATTGAGTGTAGTTGGTCAAATTGGTCGGTCATGCAACGGAGAGGCTGGTACCCGGAAAGATCCGAGCTTACGTGGTCGGAAGTCCAAGCACGTAGGCGCCAATTAGTAAGAACGAAGTCTAGAATGCAAAGGGAGAAGAGAAGGGCGGACACTCGCGTGAGAAATATGAGGAACGAAAGCTCCTATTTATACTAATCACGTGAAGGAATAGGGTTTCGGAGACTCTTTGGAAGTGAATCTCGGAAAGATATAAAAAAAGATACGTAAATCATGCAAAGAAGGGCCTGGGAAGAGGCGCAGCAGCCATCGTCCCTTGGAAGAGGCGCAAAGACTGCGTCTGTTCCCGAGAGGTTTCTCCCGCTCAAGAAAGATTTCCGCGTTTGAGTTATGGTAGGACGGAAATAATTCGATTATCTTGTGAATATCACGGGATATTATTTGCCAAAAGATAAAATTTGTGAAATATGGAATAGAAATATCCAGAACATTCATTCGACTTTCGGCATTTAACAAACTATCGAAAATGGAGACGGTTTTTGACCCGACTCGAATGTACTCTAATTATCGCCAAAACGACCGTATCGGACGTAGATGACAACTAAGAGGTAGACATTAATATTTGAGCAATCACCTGACGATAATCTTACGAACTGTCACAAATCGTTCCGCGAATCAAACATGCGGCCCAATCATCACCGGGTGGTTTGCGGGAGGTGCAGAAACGAGGTGTCTACACCAATACTATGTTAATCCAGTTCACTTTAATAGGGTTAACGTTGTCCTTAAAACCTATTTGAATATAATAAAGTAATAAAAGACTTTTTAATAAAACTCAAACGATGAATGCATTATTACATATGTAAAATTGATACCATATCAATTACTACATAATCTATAATTCATATTGTATATAATTGCACATTTCAACTCAATTGAAATGACATGACTTATCATGTTAAGCCTGTGAAAAGGCTTTTGGTTAGTAAGTCTCAGCAACACTTTGCACTCTTTCTAACCTTACTATATACTATTTCCCATTCTTGTGTATAATCTTGTATTATAAGAACTTCTTTGAGTACGGGTCTAGATCCAATCTGGATATATGCTCTCTTGCCTTTGAATAACTCCCACTATCCTCATAGTTTGAAGGGATAGGACCTTGGGTTATTGGAACGAACTACCATAGTTCCTCCATTTATAAAACCGAATCCTAATATGGTCTCTTCCTTCTCGTATATCTCATTATTGCAAGTGTACTCAATTTCCGTTATGTAAATCCCATTGTTCAACTGCCTAGGATGTTCTTAGCAGATATCCACCTTAAATAATATAGCCAATATGGTTCTCAAACCATCCTTGTGTTTTTAGAATATGGTTTTTGTGTAACTCCTTGCACATAAATCCACCTCAATTCTAAATGCTTAGCTTCATTTCTTTAGTACTTCCTAAGTACTAACTAATGAACTATGTGGCTATATATAAACTTCTCTTAAATATCTGATTTGTAACTTTTCGTCATACTCCAAGTATACGAGGTTTAAGAATGGTAATACATCTTAGCGTAATGAATTAATCCCGCAGCGGAAGCATGTGGATTCAATTTCTACATGTTCAATACTTTTGAACTTGTCAAGATTCTTATTAACATAAGAATATTCATTTAACGTTAAAATCCTCTTAGAACTATATTTATAGGTCTGGATACCTTAGATATGTATTATTCTTCTCCTAAGTCTTCCATCATTAAAAATGATCAATATGTCCCATACATATAAGATTAGTAACACCACGTTACTCCCACTAAACTCCATGTATAAACAGAACTACTAGACAATTCGAGAAAAGTTTATCACATGATCAAAACATACAATTCAACTCCTTAACTTCTACTTAAAACTTTTTCTTAAGTTTTCATCTTACGTTAGGATAGTTGCGATTCTCAAAAACTCATGCAAGATGATTTTAAAATCCAACTGTCAAATCATATCCAAGTTCAATGAGGTGTTGTTGTTGCGTGCAAAACCCTTTGTCACCAACCAACTAAGCTAAATAAACATTTTCATGTTTATGCTCATTTAAGACCTTTTGCGGAGTTGAAACTAGATAAAGCATCATAATAAGTTACAGGCTTGTTACTTTCAAATTAACATGACTCCTGACCGCTTTAGATTTCGAAGAAATAATTACTAATTTTGACCAAGAAGAGGAACATCTTCCTACGTTTTATTCTCAGTTTGTGGCTCTTGAACATTTTCTCCCACTTTATCTTTAAGAAATAATCCTCTTTTCTTAATAGACAGCATCACGAGCCACAAATCCTTTGTTCTCGTGATCATGTAGGAAGAGAGAGCATATGTGTTCTTTCGAAACATGGTACAACTTAGGTACCATGCCTAATCATATCATATATGAATTGTACTTGATTGCTTTAAGTATGTTTTAGTGGAAAATTTAAATGCCAGACAAATTTTATGACAGAAACTACCTCCAACTGTAATGTAATGATTCAATCATATCATAATGAAAGTGAACTTGCGATACGATATCACACTCTTTTGGTGCAGATAAAAGTCATCACTTTATTGTTCTCCATTTTAACAAAGTAATAATACTTTGGTATTATAATATGTAGGTTTTGAAATTTTTAAACATTCATTGAACTTATTCAAAGAATTTCTCTTTTTATCTCATTAAGTGGATATCAAGTATCTACCTAGTTCGTTGGTAAAAGAGATCAAGAAGAAATAACCTATTTTCTAATTGAAATTGTATTCGAGCATACACTTCAAAGTGTAGATTGAGCGAATATCTTGCTCAATTCTTAATCCTTTTTCCAGAAAAAGTTATGAATTAACTTGCTTTGAATACAAGATTCACATACACCATAAGATTCCCAATCAAATGGTTTGGGAGACTAGTCGAAACTAGTTTCTAAATATGATTTTTAATCAAGAATTAAGAAATGATTGGAGTCACCAACTTGAGATATATATATATATATATATATATATATATATATATATATATATATATATATATATATATATATGAAATTTATTTTTAGTTTGAATATAATTACCTTGATTTATATGGTCTCACCACAAGCTTAATCATAGTATGTAAGAGTTCTACGCTTGTTTTAATTGCATAATGGTAAAACCCTTTACCTTTTGTGCAAAACTCAAATTATATTCTTATTTAGACATACTATTGTTAGTTATTTAGACCAAATTAATACTCTTCTTATGATATTAAAATTACAAATTAATTTAAAGTGGTCTAAATCTACATGCATGCAAATAAAATTATAAAAGATCGTATTAAACCATCTTAAGACAAAAGTTCCTTACATTGTATAAGGCAAGTAAGGGCACTACAAAGGTCTCCTACCTTTGTAGTTCTTGAGCTATATGAATGTGGATGATCCTCCAAATACACCAAAATTACCAAAATAGGTAATCTCCTAAGGTGGCACCCAAGATAAGCCCAAAATACTACTAAAATTAATAACTAGTTAATAGTAGTAGTAACTTTGTTATATGTATATTTGATGTACTAATTAATATTATTACCTTGATAATATTATTAGTTTACCTTTATATGTGTTTATTGTAAAAGGATGAACAAAATAAGAAGAAAAATATGGTCTTTTGATGGTGTATATGAACCATCCACAACAAGCACACAAAGACCAATTTTTCTTCAAATTTCCAACCTAAGAAATGATGGAATGACTTAGGTATATATATGCATGCAAATTTATATAATTCACATACAAATGCTAGTGGGAAATGCCTACCTTTTCTACTCACAATGAGTGTATTAGTAGTGTATAAAAATCTGTCCAAATGGTTCCCTTCGGGTCCATTTCGATTTTCGACATTTGTCCCACAAATGCTTATAAGTCTTATATTTAATTATCTGACATAATTAAATATTAATTTGATTATTTAACACTTAAATAATATAAATTAACTACCAATGACTACTTAACTATTAAGTAATCATAAGACCATTTTATCAACAAACAATGTGTCAATATTAACCCATTTAGCTAATTTTACAACCTCTTGTAAAATTTAATAGCTAATTAATTCCACCTCAAAACATATACACATATCTTATAAAATTAATTAATTAACAATTAATTAATAAATTCTAATAAATTTATTATTTAAATATCACATAATTAAATAACAAATCTCCTTGTCCCGAGTTCGTAACCCGTCATCAAATAATACATTTACGTGACTAATTAAAAGTCAAATAATACAAGAAATTAATTATCTCGTATCTCATACAAACAATTAATTTATTCTATTTGGGCGTCATCTTATAGGTGTGACCTAAAGGGATCAGCTGATCACCGCCGTCACACGACAGTAATGTCAAACTCTAGTCAGCCAATCATTACCGATTAACGATGACCAGCTGACAAATAAATAAATAAATCCCTGATATTTCTTTTACGAGATTTATTATGTAAACGCACTTATTGTGGAGGACACTACTCCAACAATCTCCCACTTGTCCGACACAAGTGTGCGTTACCAATTCTCTTGTCCATAAATATCTCCCACTCAATGCAAGATGTCTTCCAGGTCGTTCTTGCACGTGATCATATCATAAAGTGGTTTCCTCGATCAGGAGAATGATTGTCTGACCGGATAATCTACTATAGATCACATCCGAGCATGGCCACGCATTCACAGTCATCTCTCCTCGAGTGGCCTTGAGATAAAATATGACTTAAAAGGACAATCCTGTTGACCTATTTTCTTCATTCGATACAGATCACAATGACCCAGTAAATGCTCATCGGCCTCCTTTTACGGTGCGACCTAGAACAAAAACCAAAGCCACCGGAAAACCGTACCAACTCACACAAATAGTCACCAGTCTAAAGAATTGACTCGAAGGAATAAATAGAAATCCTCGCCACGACCTAGCAACAAAAGGACTCTATAAACGGTCACTGTCCAATCAATTGTCTCACAATATGTCTATGTAATCGACCAGTCATCACCATGACCATATCACAGTCGAACCTGTCATCTATCGCCTTAAAATCTAGTCACTCTGAGACGTCACCTCATTAAGTAACTAAGGACAAAATACAATGTTAATCCAGTTCACTTAATAGGGTTCGACATTGTCTTTACAACCTATTTGGAGAAAACAAAGTATATAAATTCAAGATATAAAACTGAATATAACGATAAATGCAACTTATCATATATAAAATAATAAATACAATATTTTGATTATTACATATCATATAATTTACAACAGTTCTGGCATTCGTCTCAATCCCATCGAAACTACATGACTATCATGTTTAGATTGAGAAAATGGCTTGGTTAAAGGATTAGCGATGTTGTCAGCTGTCCCAACCTTACAAACTGTAATTTCTTTCCTTTCTATTAAATCTCTAATTACATGAAATTTCCTAAGTACATGTCTAGACTTATTACTAGACTTGGGCTCTTTTGCTTGAAAAATAGCCCCACTGTTATCACAATACAAAGTGATAGGGTCCTCGGCGGTCGGAACTACTTTCAGTCCCTCTAAAAATTGCCTAATCCAAACAGCTTCCTTTGCAGCTTCAGAGGCTGCAATGTACTCAGCTTCCGTTGTAGAATCGACAGTCACAGACTCTTTGAAACTTCTCCAGCAAACCGCCCCTCCGTTCAACAAAAAGACAAAACCAGCCTGGGATTTCAAATCATCCCTATCGGTTTGGAAACTGGCATCCGTATAACCTCTTACACGTAATTCAGATTCTCCTCCAAACACTAAGAATGAATCTTTAGTCCTTCTCAAGTACTTCAGAATATTCTTGACGGCTATCCAGTGACTCTCACCTGGAGTTTTCTGAAAACGACTCGTCATACTCAAAGCATACGAGACGTCAGGACGAGAACACATCATAGCATACATGATCGATCCAACAGCGGAAGCATAGGGAATCGATTTCATGCGTTCAATATCCTTAGGCTCAGTAGGGCACTGTGACTTACTCAAAGTGATCCCACTGCCCATAGGTAGAAAATCTCTCTTGGAGTTTTTCATATTGAATCGGCCAAGAATCTTATCAATATAGGCTTCTTGACTCAATGTTAATATCCTTTTGGATCTATCCCTATAGATCCGGATACCCAAGATGCGTTGAGCTTCTCCCAAATCTTTAAAATTACTACCGTCGGCTTTTAAAACATATTTGTCCATAAAAGAACGTAGCCATGAATCTCTAGCTATGGTGACGGTTTCACTAGTAGAAGTCATCGTGATTACTACAAAGGAAATAAAGGAAAGATTAACATTTATCGTCTAGAAATAATTAACTTGTGAAACTATTTAACAATTTCCCATTTATATAATGATCTCCCACTGAATTATATAAATGATTCCAAGATCCAATTTTATATAAACACGGGCACGGTGGACCGATTCAACCCACATATATATAAATTTGGTGAGTCAACAACTTTGACTGATTCTACTACTAGAAGTCTTGGTTGACGGATTTTCTTAAAATATATCTTTTAGCCCCAGAATAAATATGGGCATGGTGGACCGATTCAACCCATATTTATCCCGTTGAGTCCAACCAATTTTCACGCGTAATAACTTTTATTACCTTACTTACCCAACGTAAAAAGAGTGTACCTCGGTGATCCGAACATACCTCTAATGAAGAAGGGATTCATAGGTGCTATTATTTGGTAAGGCTTAATCTCAATTTTAAACAAATGTGAGAGATCTTATCAATTTAATTGTCTATCACTTTTAAGTGAACTAAATTGGTGAATGCTAGACAATTAAATCGATAACAACAAAAATAAAACATGTAGTGACGATTTGGCATGAATGCATAAATGAATTAAAACAAACAAGTCCTAATATGGCCACCTAGTTAATCTAATTAACTAAAATTATTACACTTCGGAAACCAACTCCTTGGTCCCTTGAGTCTTCATAAATTGGCCTCCTTCTTTAGGATTTCTAACACCTTTCCAAAACACCGTCTTCATGAAAACTCCGTCTATAGATGCTTCATCTAATTACTAATAATTAAATTACATAACAATACCCTATTATACAATTTGTAATAAAATTAAAATAAAAACTATTAATTAATTACAAATTAGGCGATACGAGATCGCAATTAATTACAAAACAAGTCGATATTCCCTTACATTACGGAAAATACCAACTTCTACCTATGACCATATTAGGAAAAATTACATAATTAAAATGATAAAAAAACATTCATCCAAATGAATAATAAAATGCATTATGGAAAAATGACATGCCAAATCGTCTAACTTACCAACAACGATCATTTGAGCTTGCTTTGACGGAATTTTTACCAATAAAAATTCATAATCAATTCTTAAAACAATTTTAAGACCTACTCATCATACTAATCTGGTCTAATATCAAAATAATTATTCTCAACAATTATCTTGAATTTATATGGGAATTAAAACACAATTATGACAAAAATGATATAATAATTCACAATTATCATACAAAAATTCCATTTAATTTAAAAATTTATGGAAAAAAAATTTCAAAGCCATGAACATTCTGGTCTTACACCAAAAATGCCATGCAAGTGAAAATTTTTGTTTTTAAATTTTATTTAAAATGATTTCACAATTTAATTGATAAACGGACAATTTTTACGATTTAATTCTAAATCAAACCATAAAATTTGAAACAACTTTAAAATTAAATTTTATACATTTTGGAACATTTTCCAGGAGCTAAAAATTCAAAAATTTTGAGCCAAAAAATTAAATCAATATTTATTTGCAAAATAACCATTATTTACCAATTTTTTATCAAATAAAAATTAATAAACAACCTAAGATAATCAAATTAATTTAAAGTATCTACTTATCTCATAAATAGAACATGCAAGTGGTTATTTCTAAATAAACATGCATAAAATTAACATGCAACCAAATTTAATTATTTCTTAATTAATTTTAATGCATTTTTACTCAATTTTATGCCATTTTAAGTTATAAAAAGTGGAAAAATTTAACAAAAATTAAATTTCCGTCCCATATCATCTTAAGACCATATTATTTACATGCAAGACCATATTATGTGATAAAACTAATTTTAGTAACATAATACCAATTTTATTAATTTATCTCATAAATTACTAAAATCGTCTTAAAACAACAAGCATGTATTTAACAATGCTCTGATACCACTTGTTAATTATTTAGACCAAATTAATACTCATCTTATGATATTAAAATTACAAATTAATTTAAAGTGGTCTAAATCTACATGCATGCAAATAAAAGTATAAAAGATCGTATTAAACCATCTTAAGACAAAAGTTCCTTACATTGTATAAGGCAAGTAAGGGCACTACAAAGGTCTCCTACCTTTGTAGTTCTTGAGCTATATGAATGTGGATGATCCTCCAAATACACCAAAATTACCAAAATAGGTAATCTCCTAAGGTGGCACCCAAGATAAGCCAAAAATACTACTAAAATTAATAACTAGTTAATAGTAGTAGTAACTTTGTTATATGTATATTTGATGTACTAATTAATATTATTACCTTGATAATATTATTAGTTTACTTTTATATGTGTTTATTGTAAAAGGATGAACAAAATAAGAAGAAAAATATGGTCTTTTGATGGTGTATATGAACCATCCACAACAAGCACATAAAGACCAATTTGTCTTCAAATTTCCAACCTAAGAAATGATGGAATGACTTAGGTATATATAGGCATGCAAATGTATACAATTCACATACAAATGCTAGTGGGAAATGCCTACCTTTTCCACTCACAATGAGTGTATTAGTAGTGTATAAAAATCTGTCCAAATGGTTCCCTTCGGGTCCATTTCGATTTTCGACATTTGCCCCACAAATGCTTATAAGTCTTATATTTAATTATCTGACATAATTAAATATTAGTTAGATTATTTAACACTTAAATAATATAAATTAACTAACAATGACTACTTAACTATTAAGTAATCATAAGACCATTTTATCAACATACAATGTGTCAATATTAACCCATTTAGCTAATTTTACAACCTCTTGTAAATTTAATAGCTAATTAATTCCACCTCAAAACATATACACATATCGTATAAAATTAATTAATTAACAATTAATTAATAAATTCTGATAAATTTATTATTTAAATATCACATAATTAAATAACAAATCTCTTTGTCCTGAGTTCGTAACCCGTCATCAAATAATACATTTACGTGACTAATTAAAAGTCAAATAATACAAAGAATTAATTATCTCGTATCTCATACATACAATTAATTTATTCTATTTGGGCGTCATCCTATAGGTGTGACCTAAAGGGATCAGCTGATCACCGCCGTCACACGACAGTAATGTCAAACTCTAGTCATGCAATCATTACCGATTAACGATGACCAGCTGGCAAATAAATAAATAAATCCCTGATATTCCTTTTACGAGATTTATTATGTAAACGCACTTATTGTGGAGGACACTACTCCAACAATTATACATCATAATAATTATTGAGGTACATTTCTAAATACAAAACTAAAATGAGTACACTACAACATTCATATGTTCATGGATGAAATGGCAACTACCCTAGTTCCATTCATGCAAATTTTTGAACTTATTCTTGCTAGTCATCACATGATAATGCCAAATATGATGAAATCTAAAAATTTGTATCAAATACTTATGATGTAGTATTTGGCAAGAATGTTATGTCAATGTTATAGATATTCAAGAAGGAATATGTTGGAGACACACGACCAACTTCCTTGCTCTTTACTTATTTGGGTTTTTATCTATTTTAGTGTCTAACACTTTCTCTTTCGAGCCCAGTTCTTTCTTTATCAATTAAGATAGGTACTTACCTTTTATTACTCTCACTTACTTCAAGAATTTCTACTTGATGAAGACTTATGTTCAAATAAATTCCTAGTTAATCCTTCACAAGGATGAACTCTTATTGTGGTATTTGGTCAATCAAAATTTCTAACAAATTAATTTACCAATTTAACATTGTCATGTTCTTAACTACTTAAGTGCTTGATGACAAAATGTTTGGGTTGAGCAATAAGACTTTGAACCATGGATCCATAGAAGAATATTATCAAAACATATTTTGACTAATCATTATCTCTAGTCATATTTCTTCACAAGAAATCATACATATGTATGTTAGGAATTTTAAGATGTTAATCTTATATGACATAGGACAACTCCTATGGAGTTCTATGGAATAGAACGATTTCTATGGAGAGTTAGTCCACAAACTATGATACGGTTCATTATTAGAAAGAGATTCTTTGTCGTTAGCAATAGTGGTTTAGCGGAGAATCGTGTTACAATCAAATGATATCGCATATGAGTAGGAGTAATGAAATAGAACAACATTTAAAAAACAACGAAATAGTGGGAAAATTAAACATTCATCGTTATATCTAAAACATTTTAGCATGTTCTAGCATTTATATAATGACCTCCACCCAATTATATAAATGATTCCGAGATCCAAAATTCATATTAACTCGGATGTGAGCCAACGGGCCCTCTACACCTTTTGCTAATATAATCTTGGTGGGTTAACCCTCTTAACCGATTCTACAATTAGAACTCTCGGTCGATGAATTTACGTTAAGTTTATCTTTATCCCGAACCTTTTGCGGCTACGGTCACGAAATACCTTCTATGAGATCAACCAAACTTTCGAACTGTAATAACTACTTATTACCCCACTTATCCAACGTCAATAGAAGCACCCCGAAAAATCGTATTGTACTCATGAAATTTACATTCATAGGCACCTACTATTTGGTAAGGCTAAGTCTCAATCTTTTAAAAGTAAAGGTCTTGTCAATTTATTATCTATCAATTTTAAGTGAACTAGTCAAATTCTCGATAATTATAATTGACACCGTCGATTACTCGATATGATATGCAAGTGTTGTTTATGGCGATTTGGCAATGCATGTAACATATTAAAAGAAATGCAAAACAAATAATAAACTCCTAGTATGGCCTTCCTAAAATAGAAAATCAAATAGTCTATTACATATTCGGAAACCAACTCCTTTGGTCCCTTGAATCTTCAAGTGGCACGCCTCCCAAGAACACCGTCTTGAAGGAACTCCAGATTTACAAATAATAATAAAAATACAAAGCTATTCCTATTATACATTTGTAATATGAAAAACTAGTAAAAATAAAAGTGATACGAGATCACATTAAATTACAACCGAATCAATATTCCCTTTCATTACGGGTAATACTAATTAAAAACTAAGGCCATACTAAGATAAAATTACATAATTCAAAATTATATAAATAAAATATGACATTCAACAATGAAATATGAAGCATTATAATATGTATCTATCATGCCAAATTATGTGTCAAATCGCCTTATTTAAACCTTTTATCGTATATAATCCGGTTTTATGGAAATGCGTGATAATAACTTATTAAAATCACAAATCAATACTTAAATCAAATTTAATCCCAAGTTAATTATCATAACCGTCTTAGGACCCAAAAATTAGTCTTCACTAAACATTTGACAATAATTCAACTTGGTTTTGTATTATTGCTTATTAAACTTCACTTAACCATAATAATTATGAAATAATTCCCAATAAATCATAAAAATTTGAAAAATTTCGAAATCACAATTTTGTAAATACTGGAAAAATATAAATATTCCAAAAACTCAATAAAATTTTGCCCACAAAATATTTATAATTTATTTCATTAATAAATCATATAAAACATAATTTTTACCATTTAATTCCAAATTAAACATAAAAATTATGGAAAAATTTAAATTAAAATTTTGAACATTCTTAAAAAATTTCCAGAATCTGGAAATGGCAAAATTTTAACCAAAAATTTTGAATTTATTTTTATGACTAATAAAGTTGCCCTTTTATCGATTTTATCACATAAAAATCAATAAACATACCTAATCAAATCAAATTAATCATGCAATTTTAGATATGATTTTCATATCAAATATACATCATTAGGGAAAAATTTCATGCCATAATATTTATTTTAGCTATTTTTGCTAAAAATAGTCACTATTTATATCATTTTAACCATTAAAATTATAAATCATGCATAACAAATCACATTTATTTAAAATTTTACATACAATCTGTAAAATATGCATGTGATGTCATATTAAAATTTCATGGCTTGTTTCAATGTTTAACTATTTTTACTCATTTTACCTCCATTTTATCCATTTTTATCTCATAAAAATCATAAATCATGCAATATTAATTACATTAATACAAAATTTTACGTACAATACATAAAATATGCATGTGAGGTCATACTAAAAAATTACGGCCAGTAGTGAATTTTAACTATTTTTAGTAAATAAAAGTTCATTTTACTCAATAAAATATAATTATTTCACTAAAAATCATTAAAATAAGCAATAAACATCCATAAATCATCAAAATGATCTAAATATGTTTTAGAACCAGAATATATTAAATGCAAAATAATTTCATGGCTTTATCACATAAATCTGTAGATACCTAATTTCTGCACCTCCCGCAAACCACCCGGTGATGATTGAGCCGCATGTTTGGTACGCGGAATGATTTGTGATAGTTCGTAAGTTTATCGTCAAGTGATCACTCAAACATTTATGTCTACCTCTTAATTGTCATCTACGTGCCGATACGGTCGTTTTGGCAGTAATTAGAGTACATTTGGAGTCCGGGCCTAAAACCGTCTTCATTTTCTGATAACCGTTGAAATACCGAGTCGGAATGTTCCGAATATTTCTATTCCATATTTTATAAATCTTTTAATCTTTGGTAAATAATTTCCCGTAATATTCACACAAAATATTAAGGAAAACAAAATTATTCCGTTATTCCATAAACTAAACACGAAAATCTTTCTTCCGCAGGAGGAAACCACTTGGGAAAGGATGCAGCAGGTGATGCGCCTCTTCCAAGAGACGCAGTGCTTGCTGCGCCTCTTCCCAAGTCTTTTTCTGCGTATTTTTCGTATCTTTTCATATCTTTTCGAGATTCACTTCCAAAGTTTCTCCGAAAACCCTACTTCCTCCACGTGATTAGTATAAATAGAGACCTTCGGTCTCACATATTGCTCACGCGAGTGTCCGCCCTTCTCTTCTCCCTTTGCATTCTAAGACCACGTTCTTACTTTTTGGCGTCTACGTGCTTGAACATTCTGTTGAGAAATGTGTCCTCAACAATAGTGCGATCACATGATTTAAATATCATTATTAAATCTCATTACAAAGAATACGGAAGGGATGATACATTATATATATAGTCAACTGGTCCACACATATCGGTAATGATTGGCTGGCTAGAGTTTGACATTACTGTCGTGCAACGGTGGTGACCAGTTGATCCCTTGAGGTCACACCTAAAGGACGATTCCCTTAATTGAAAAGGTTAATTAATTGTATACCGATACAGATTAATTAATTCCTTAAAATTGAACAAATTATTATAAGAAAGAAAATAAATGACATCTTATTATAATGTGATTAAATGAGATTTTATTTAGTAATTTAAGAAGTTATATTACTAAAGTTAATCGGTGTTTGCGAAACACGCGAGATGAGAATGATAGGTTAGTTATAATTACAAGATATTGTGAATTATACTAACTAGTAATTAAATGACCATTTTATGAGAAAGTAATTTTATATTACTAGTCAATTTGTAAAATATGATTTATTTAATTTGTAAATGATATTTAATTTGTTAAATATGCATTTTAAATTAAAACATAACATAAGACATGTCACATGTCACGTGACATACAATTGTACAATTGACAAAAATAAAATGGACTCCATATTACAACATGTAAATCGAAATTAGGTGGGTGTTTTAGTGGGTTTTGGTCTTATTCATTTGTCTTATTCATTTGTCTATGACACTTGATAGTGACATGACCATGAAAAAGCCTTACACGAATTTCTCTTGTGAAGACAAAAAGAAAAAGAAAAATTTGGTCTATATACTATTACCAACCGGTTGTGGCAAGAGGGTAGAGTAGATTTTTCTTATTTTTTTCATTCTCTCATGTTTTTATGAAAACCAACTACTTCTCTCTCTTGTTCATCAAAAATTCAAGTTTGATGAATCTAATTTGTGAAAATCAAACACTAATAATACTAGAAGTAGTATATGAGTATTAGTAATAGATTTTAAGGTAAACTACATTACAAACATCTAGTACATGTTTATTTGTGGGATTAAGGGATAATCTTGGGTGCTACTAATTGGAGGGCTTCTATTTTGAGGTCATGTATGTTCATCCAATATTGGAAAGCTCAAGAACTAACAAGAAGGTGATCTTGTTGGTGGCCATTTGACCGAAATTCATGATTTCTTCACTTATCTATTTTAGTTTGCATGCATAAGATTTGCAATTTATTTTATGATTAAATAAATTTGAAACATATATGAATATGTTATATAAAGAGATCTAGATTTCCAACAAGCGGTATCAGAGCACAAGGTTGTTTGCATGCAAATCGGTTATTGTTTTTCCGAGTTATATGATTAACAAACAAAACTTGTAAATTTGTGATATTATGATATATCACGAAAATAATTTATGCATGTTAAAGTTTCTGATCCTAAAATGTATTTAGGATATTTTGGTTAATTTATGGATTTTATTGTTCATTTTATATAATATTGACATTAAAATGTGATTTTTATGATAAAAATGTCATTTTTGGACGAAAATTAGCTAAACTTCGAATTTTCCAGTGGTTTTTCGATATGTTTTCACATATATTAGTTTTAGATGATCTGGAAATTTTCATAATTTTATGAGTTCTTATGCTCGAAAAATGGATTTTTCATGATAAAAATCGGATTTAGATGAAAAATAGGTTAATATGAGAAATATTTTGAATATGGTCATAGAAATTTAGTATGTTGTAATGTGCAATTTTACAAGATGTGTGTAAAATAATAGGCTATAATGAAGTCTTCATGCATGATTTATGGATTTTTGATGAAAATAGCATAAATAGTGACTTAATTAGTGAAAAATTGCTAAAACATACTTCATGACTAAGGAAAAACGTCACATGTTGCATTTTATTATCTTTTTCAGATCCAAAATTAAAAAATTGATGAATATAATTTTTCTCATGTTTTTATGATTTTTATTGATAAATCCGATAAACCGCAACATTGTTTTTCCCGATAACTTTCGAAATATTTTTAACCTGAGTTTTTGAACATTATGAGTGTCATGGTTTTTTTTCCAGAATGTTCATGAGTTTAAATTTCAAATTTCAAATTTATTTGAAATTTTTGTGATTTATTTGAAGTTTATAGCTTTTTATTGTAATTTTAGGTCCATTAATGAACAATTTTAGAAATATAAGTTAATTATGGTCAAATAGTTAGTGGAGACTAATTTTGAGTCATAAGTTGGTTAGGGTAATTAACTTGTGCATAAATATGAATTTATGTAATTTTTGTGATTATAAAACGTTGAATCATGCAAATCCGTAAAAACCGTGTAATATACGATATTGGCTCCTTAAAGGCGATTTAGCATAAAATTGAGCATGTTCATACATATTATAATGCTGCATTTTCTTTATGATTGTCATAATTTTATTTTATGTAATTTTTGAATTATGTAATTTTTACTTAGTATGGCCTTGGTTTTTAACTGGTATTACCAGAAATGTATGGGAATATCGATTCGATTGTAATTTTATTGTGATCTCGTATCACCGTCTTGTAATTTAATAGATTTATTTTATTATAGTTACAAATGTATAATAGGAAATTATGTAATTTATTATGTAATTTTATTCATTTTGGAGTTCCCAAAGACGGATTTCTTCAAGATGGCGATACATAAAGACGGTGTTACCTCGAGATGCGTGCCACAACCGAAGTTCAAGGGACCAATGGAGTTGGTTTCCGAATATGTAATATTTAATTGGATTTTCTTTTTTTTAGGAAGGCCATACTAGGATTTAATTTATGCTTTGCATTTTATTTATATGTCGCATGCATCGCTAAATCGCCATAACTAAAATATGCATTATCATTTTATCGAGTTCATCGACCGTGTCAATTAAAATTATCGTAGTTCACTTAAAACGTGATAGATAATAAATTGACATGACCTCTCGCTAAAAATAAACAATTGAGACATAACCTTACCAAAAAGTAGAAACCATGAAAACCTATTTCATGAGGGAGTGCACTCGGCCATCCCGGGGTACAAACCTTGTTACGTAGGGGAAGTGGGTGATAAATGTCTATCCACCGAATTCATGTTGATGAGGGTTTCATCGGCTATCCCGTGCCCAAGTTAATGTGGGTTTGGATCATGGACACATTTATTCGAAATTTGGATTGAGCTCAACGGAAGTTTTCGTGACCGTAGTCGCATGTGTTCCGGGCTATAGATAAATATTAAAGTAATTTTATCGACCGAGAGTTCTAAAAGTAGAATCGATTAAAGAGTTAGTCCACCAAGTTATATTGATAAGGGTTCCATCGGCTATCCCGTGCCCAAGTTAATATGAATGTGGATCTCGGAATCATTTATCATAGTTGGGTAGAGGTCACTATGTAAATGCTTTACTTGTTATTTACAAGTATTATTAAAACGATAAATGTTAAGTTTTCCACTATTCCGTTATTATATTGTTCTATTTCTTTACCACAATTCATATATGATATCATTTCGATTTTTCAAAACCTCCATTAAAACATCGTAACTAAAGACAAATATGAATTTGCTTCTAAAACCTCAAATGAACCATTGCTAAGGATCTCTTTTAAAGAGTATAGATAAAGGTTATTCATTATCAAACAGGTTTTTGATTCTTGACTAACACATCTACTTATAATGAATTGTTATTCATATACTTAATTGAATTAAGTACCTTGAAGCGATAAATTGTTTTGATAACTAGATTTGTTGGAAATCAAAATTGACCAAAATAACGCAACCACTTCAATGAAAGTTTTAAGACTAAAACGAACAAATGAAGAGTAATCTTCATGAATTCAATTTTGCTTCTCAAAGCAAAGACTCATTGAAATGAGTGGGAGCATTCTCTTAAACCGTTAAGATGAGGACGAGGTTCAAGAAGTAAAAATTATAATGGAATTGATACAAGGTAATGCTAAAAGTAAAGTTATTGAGAAATAACGATACTAAACCTATCAATCCCGACCGATAAAGTTTCCACTGTCTTAAATGTTGGACACTAGAAAGGAAACTACCCCAAATTATTGAAGAATCAACAAATTAGTTGTGGGACATCTAATAGGATCTTCTTCTTTAAATGTTTATATGATTAACATAAATTTTGCTAGTACTACTTCGTCAATATTAGAAACCAATGGAGGTTTTCATCATTGTACTTGATATATAGGATGATTAGAATATGACGACTAGCAACAATTATGTCGAGAGATAGAGTAGTTGTGTACTCAATCTAGTTTTTGGATTTAAAGTTCTACTTAATTGTGACTATTAAGTGCATAAACTCTAAATAAGAAAATAAACTTGTTAAGATACAAAAGAGGTTTCACTTTTGTGACCCTATGCACCACGATTTGATGTATGGCTAGCCCATTATCAAGGTGATAATATTCTAAACCAAACTAGAATGATATATCATAAAGATGATGCAAGACTCAAATTGATAACCCAAGATCAAACCTTAGATTTTGGAATGATAAACGCAAAGAGTTATCGAGTACTCTTGAAACCATTAGATTGTTAATGGTATATGCGTATCTTGTATTCAAAGCAAGATGTCTCGTGCCTTTTGGTTGAAAAGGAGATCGAGGTTGTAAATCATCGATCCAAAATAGGTTGATCATTATCTTTTACCAACGATTTAAGTTGACACTAATATGTTCACTTAATAAGGTAAATAGAGAAATCTTTGAAGAATTTCAAAGAGTTCAAAGAATCACGATTTAGTCGTGATGGGATTATCAAAGTGAAGACTTTGATATAAACCAAATGAATTGTGATATAGCATCACAAATTAATCTCTCTTAACACGCATTATGGGATAATGTATGATTGGATAAGAATTCAAACGCTATTCGATAAGGTTTGGACTTCGATCAAGTTACTTTGAGTTACTTGATCCTTTTGGGGATTTTTTTCATTTTGTCTAAATTATTTTTCCACTAAATCTAAAACGATTCATATGAGATATGAAATGGTAGGGTACCATGTTTGTAAGTTTTCACAAGAAACAAATGCTCATTTTTCCCTTTCAATTATCACGAGTACGACGGGTTTGTGGCTCGTGAAGCTGTCTTTCTAAAATACAAGTTTATTTTTAGAAGACAGAGTGGGAGAAATTATTCAAGAGCCACAAAGAATGCCACAGAGAATGTTATATCGCAAGAAACTGGTCTTTCTTGGCTACATGAGATATTTTGTGTAAGACGTTGTTTCTTCAAAACCTAGGAGGTTAAATTCATCACTTGTTGAAAATGATGAATTCATGCTACTTTTAAGAAAGTAAAAAGCTTATAACTTACAAAGAAATTGTTTGATTCAAGTTAATTACTTCTGGAAAGTAATCAACAAATGACTTACATAAGAGTGTTTAAGTCACAACTCAATACAAGGCTTAGAGCCATGAAAATCCGAAATAAAAGACTTGATTAGTGTCAAAGGGTTTTACACTAATAAAGACAGTTTTCAAAGCTTGATTGGTGGCAAAGGGTTTTGCGCTAGTTGAAATGCTTAAGTCTATTTGGATCTTCTTAGGGATTGTGTTTCATTATTATGAAATACATAGCGAGTGAATCTAAAACGCACTTCTTCAATAGAAGGAATGTATTCAATACATGTCTTGAGTTTAGTAGATTCTTGCAATCCTAAGATAATGTGAAACTTAAGAGAGGATCTTAAGTAGGACATCAATGAGTTAGAATCAATGTTTTGATCATGTTATAAAACTTTTCTCGATAAGACGAGAAGTTGTTTTTATACATGGATTTTAGTGGGAGTTACGGAAATTTTATTTAGTCCGATATGTAGATGACATATTGATCATTGAGAATGATTTAAGAATTTTGGAGTATTATAATACATCTTGAATATCCGTTTTATGAAGATAAATAAACATGATATTAGCGTCAGTAAGAAGTCTTATGTTGATAAGATTCATGACTAGTTCAATTAAATTGAACATATTTGATTGATTTCATTTGCTTCCGCTGCCGGAACAATTAAATGAGTAATGATGTATAACACTTCATATACTTTGAGTATGATGAGTTGTTTTCAAAATCGAATTTAAGTAATCGAATTGAGTACACTTGCAATCATGAGATGTGCAAGAGGATGAGTCCCGCACACTGTGAAAACAGTGGGAGCTATTCTTAGGCTAGAGGGCCTATGTCTTGATTGGATCTCGACACGTACTCAGAAAGTTTTGTAATGCAAATGTATACATTACAAAGGAAAACGAGTATGTAGTAAGGTTGAGTAAGGTACAAGAAGTTGATAAAACCTACTAACCAAAGCCTTCTCAAAGGCTAAACATGATGAGTCATGTCATTTCAATTAAATTGAAATGAACAACTACGTACAAGATCAAATTAGATTATAGAACATGAAATAGTAATCAGGCATTGACTATTCATATGTGATAATCGCATTTGTCGTTCGAGTTTTACTTTAAAACTTTTTTATTATACTTTGTTACATCCAAACGGGTTGTAGAGACAACATTGAACCCCGTTAAAGTGAACACGGATTAACATGGTATTCGCCCATAGTCACTTGTATGAGGTGACGTCTCGAAGTGACTAGAGTGTGATGCGATTGATGGCAAGTTCAAGTGCCATAGAGTCATGTGAGATGACTAGTCGATCACATAGGAAGACTGTTAGGAACACTTTGTCGGGCAGTGACCGTTTATAGAGTTATGGCAAATTTATATAGCCTGGTCGTGGCAAGAGCTACTATAGTATTCTAATGAGTCGATTCTTTTGACTAAAGACTGTTCGCCTATGATGGCACAGTTTCAGATTAACTTTGATTTGTGTTACTACGACCTTCGTAAATGGGGTCAAATGGGCATATTTTGGGTTATGATGGTTGTGGCTAGTCGAAGGGAATGAGTGCGATAGGAATTGTCCACCCCCTTGTCAGGGTTAAAACAATATCTCAGGGCCACTCGAGGAGTAATGAACTGGAAATGCGTGGCCACGCTCGGAATGAATCCATGGTGGATAAATTCCGATCAATCAGGTATTCTCCAGATCGAGGAAACCACTCTCGATATGATCACTTGCAAGTACGACCCGAAAGACACCTTGCATTGAGTGGGAGATAGTAATAGGACAAGAGAATTGGTGACGCACACTTGTCGAGGACAAGTGGGAGATTGTTGGGAAATGTGTCCTCAACAATAGTGCGATCACATGATTTAAATATCATTATTAAATCTCATTACAAAGAATACGGAAGGGATGATACATTATATATATAGTCAACTGGTCCACACATATCGGTAATGATTGGCTGGCTAGAGTTTGACATTACTGTCGTGGGACGGTGGTGACCAGTTGATCCCTTGAGGTCACACCTAAAGGACGATTCCCTTAATTGAAAAGGTTAATTAATTGTATACCGATACAGATTAATTAATTCCTTAAAATTGAACAAATTATTATAAGAAAAAAAATAAATGACATCTTATTATAATGTGATTAAATGAGATTTTATTTAGTAATTTAAGAAGTTATATTACTAAAGTTAATCGGTGTTTGCGAAACACGCGAGATGAGAATGATAGGTTAGTTATAATTACAAGATATTGTGAATTATACTAACTAGTAATTAAATGACCATTTTATGAGAAAGTAATTTTATATTACTAGTCAATTTGTTAAATATGATTTATTTAATTTGTAAATGATATTTAATTTGTTAAATATGCATTTTAAATTAAAACATGACATAAGACATGTCACATGTCACATGACATACAATTGTACAATTGACAAAAATAAAATGGACTCCATATTACAACATGTAAACCGAAATTAGGTGGGTGTTTTAGTGGGTTTTGGTCTTATTCATTTGCCTTATTCATTTGTCTATGACACTTGATAGTGACATGGCCATGAAAAAGCCTTACACCAATTTGTCTTGTGAAGACAAAAAGAAAAAGAAAAATTTGGTCTATATACTATTACCAACCGGTTTTGGCAAGAGGGTAGAGTAGATTTTTCTTATTTTTATCATTCTCTCATGTTTTTATGAAAACCAACTACTTCTCTCTCTTGTTCATCAAAAATTCAAGTTTGATGAATCTAATTTGTGAAAATCAAACACTAATAATACTAGAAGTAGTATATGAGTATTAGTAATAGATTTTAAGGTAAACTACATTACAAACATCTAGTACATGTTTATTTGTGGGATTAAGGGATAGTCTTGGGTGCTACTAATTGGAGGGCTTCTATTTTGAGGTCATGTATGTTCATCTAATATTGGAAAGCTCAAGAACTAACAAGAAGGTGATCTTGTTGGTGCCCATTTGACTGAAATTCATATGGTGAGAAAATGATTTCTTCACTTATCTATTTTAGTTTGCATGCGTAAGATTTGCAATTTATTTTATGACTAAATAAATTTGAAACATATATGAATATGTTATATAAAGAGATCTAGATTTACAACACATTCGACCACGTAAGCTCGGATCCTTCTGAGTACCAGCCTTGTTTTGCATGACCGACCAATTTGACCAACTCCACAATAATCAACTTAATCAATCTTAGTCTTTTTCCTCTTATGAGGGCACTTTCGTCTACATTCGAGTCGAGCATCACTAAACGTTAACTTAGTTCATCTCGTTTCGTCAAACATGTAAGTCTAAGGGTGTAGATCTCTCCTTTATTTATTGTTCTTTATTGTTGTAATCATATTGTAAGATTTATGTCGAAAATACAATTAAAACCGATTTCTAAAAACCCTTTGTTTTAAACCCTTTTTACGGATTAACAGGAGACAGACGTCGAGAAGGAACGCAGCAACAGTTGCGCCTCTTGGAAAGGACGCAACACTTCCTGCGCCTCTTCCTGAGGTTGCCGCCGTTCCTGCTTCTCTTCTTCTTCCTTCGTCTTCTGTTGATTTCGTCACTACTACAAAACTTGTGATGGACATCGGACTTTTCGCTATATGGACATCGGATACACAACCGATGTAGAGTTTGGTCATGTCCATTGTGGATTAATGGACATCGGATTTTAAACCGATGTCCATTAAAATTTGCACATCGGATTTTTAGGAAAATTGATGTCTATTTGATCAATGGACATCGGATTTTTAGGAAAATCGATGTCTATTTGATCAATAGACATCAGATTTTTAGGAAAACCGATGTCTATTTGATCAATGGACATCATTTTTTTGCAAAAATCCGATGTCTATAATTATTATTTTTTATATAAAAAAAATATTATGCTGTTGCCCATATTAGTCGTACACATGATGACAATGCAAAATGATTCCATAATCAACAAAAAATATCTGTATACAATCAATCAGTTATCGAAAGCCAATTACAAAAAAATTTCATCTACATAATGTGTCAAATTTACTTAGACGACTAACCTATACAAAAATATAAACCGATATGTAAACTGACTAATTGTTTAAAAAAAAAAGGCCGAAGAGACAAGACTACTTGGCAGCCTCAGATTTGCTCATCTCCCATTGGGCATATTACCAAGAGAATCTGGTTAAACACAACAAAGTTAACGAGAAAACAAAATATCAACATAGAAGATCCTATATAACTAACGAGACACATACATTACTGTATTTTAAGTATCACAACTACTAGCAATACACTCACCTGAACGTGAGGAGCCTGGAACATTTCCTGTATGGCCGCTTCAACTTCTGCCATACCGACAAGGGTTTTTCCTGAAGATTCATAAACAGATGCATTTTCCCAAAAATTAGCTCCAGCAGCAGTAAACAGATGGATTAGGTTTACACCTAGAATTGTCACCTAGATATTTAAATGACTTGTCTTCGGCATGCTGAAAACACAACAAACACCAATCTTGAGTATCGGTTTGAACGCAGGAATGGTCCTAAAGGTGAAAGGGTCCAAGAAACATTAGAGTCTGCTGATAAAGATAAACCAAGCGAGATGGTAACAATGATGAATAAAGTAAGAAACATCGCTGATCCAGTAAGAATTAAGTACCTTAACACCACTAAGTTTGCGAAGAACACAGTTCCTTAGCAATTGATCTCCTCTTGCTTTGCTAGAATTTCAACGGAGTAACTTCCTTGTTGGTGTGGGAAATTAAATAACTCTGAGCAACATGAGTTATATTATAAAAGGACAAAAATCATAGTTAAATAATGACTTATATTAAGTTAAACTTGAAAGATTATGGTATCACCCAAAGGCCATATTAGCTAGTGTCTAAAACTGAATAAGCTCTTCAACCTTACAAAATATACAAATAAATTATGTTAAAAAAAATAGCATCAGCACAGAATTAGAATTCATTTACATACACAAGAATTACATTTTGAGTTAAAGTTATGTTTTGATCTTCCAACTCTTTGATGTATACTGTAAGTTCAGTGATATGCTAAACTTGTTTCCCATCCAAGTTTCCCAATCGCTCTGAATCTGACCGAGCATTAAACAAAAAATTAGGTAGCAATTTTTTGAAAAATTATACGAAAAGTTATTAACAGGCATTCTCATATTCATATTGTAAATTGTCTGATCATGCTATCATTATTGTTATTATGTACAACTATGACCACTATTGGTTCCTAGGTTAAATAATAATAATCCCTGGCTAACATACCAAAAATGATATATAGCTTGGCCTCATAAATTCATAAAAGTTGTTTTGAGTTCTTATATGAGTGTGCTAAATCTGCATCTAATATGAAATGCATAAATTCAGGGTTTAAAAAATCACTATCCTCAGTAGTTAGATGTGTCATCTCGAAAACATAGAAAGACTAATCCAAGATAGAAAATAAGTATGCATTTGATTTCAGGAAAAAGAAAACATAATGCATTTTTTTTTGGTAATATGTGAGTATTTCTATTAAATGTCAAAAAATATGGTACAAGAGTTTCTCAAGCATTATTAAGTGTCCAGTACATATAGTTCCTTGCTTTGTAACCAATCTAAGTCCGTCTTTGTGATCATTCTGAAATCTCTTCCTCGTATCCTTGCTTTAATCTCCGCAATAATTTGACTGAATGTTCTTTCAGGTCTCATCAGAATCCCCTCCATTCTACTTTTGTTTCATTGCTGCCATATTTGATACACCATCCCTCACAACAGGGCAAGCTGCACCCCCTTCTGCATAGCTGTACCTGTCATCTGTGTGCACCAGCCTAACACATCAGTGACAGGGAACGCAATATTCAACCTCTGACTCATCTCCTGCACTACCTTTCTGCTGTATATACAGTCACACCATAGATGGTCTAGGCTTTCAGCAGTCTGGTTGCATAAGAAGCAGCTGTCATCAATCTCCAAGCCATATTTAATCAGTTTATCCTTCGTCCTCATAGCTCCATGTGCATATAACCACCCTATAAATTGATGCTTAGGCACTACATGCTCATTCCATATCCATTTAGACCAAGTGACGGCAGGTCTCCTATCCTTAAGCCACTCATAATCCATAGCAGGGGTATACATGGCCTGTGCAGTCCAAGTACCATCATTTTACCCAGTTAGCATCTCTTCCTTGACTTTGCAGATCCTTCTCCAAACCCAACTGGAGTTAACAGAAGGTTTGTAATCCAGCCAAACTTTTCCTTTTAAATAGTTCTGATGAACCCACTTCACCCAAATATAGTCCCTCTCTTCCATTATCCAGTGAACCAGTCTGCCTATCATATCCTTGTTCATAGTTTCCTTGTCTTTGATCCCTAATCCTCCCTTTTCTTTAGTACAACTCATTTTTTCCTAAGCTACCAGTGGAACCCTCCTGTAATCAGAGCTGTTGTCCCATAAGAAATTTCTACATGTAGCTTCTATTCTACTGATGATTCCTTTTGGGAGCACAAACATTGAAGCCCAATATGAATGCAAAGTTGAGAGCACTGACTTAACCAACACCAATCTCCCAGCATATATAAGAGAACTTTTTTGCCCCATAATTGTGTATTCTACTGCAGATCTTTTCTACCAAACACTCACAGTCACTTTTCTTCAATCTGGTAGTTTGTATAGGCATCCCAAGATACTTGAAAGGCAGCCTGCCCTCCACAAACCCAGACACTCTCAGAATATCATGTTTTATGTCCTCTGGTACTCCTTGGAAATAAGCATTCGATTTAGCAGCACTTACCTGTAGTCCAGATGCCTTGGAAAAAGTAGAGAAAGATTTGAGTAATATCATCATGGAGCAAGCATCCCCTCTACTGAACATGAGAACATCATCTGCAAACATAAGATTTGCCAGTTTGATTTCTTTGCATAAGGGGTGGTAGTTAAACTCATACTTCTCTGCTGCAAATTTCAAAGTAAAGGTAAGATACTCCATACATAAGGTAAAGATAAGGGGAGAAAGGGGATCCCCCTGTCTAAGACCCCTCTTACCATGAAAATACCCAAACATGTCCCCATTTAGAGATAAAGAGAAGCTTGCAGTAGTGATACATTGCAATACCATCTCTTTAAAGTCAGTGGGGAAGTTAAAAGCATCTAACAGCTGTTCAACAAAGGTCCATTCCACTGTGTCATAAGCTTTTTGTAGGTCTATCTTAAACATACACCTAGGAGTAGCATTACGTCTTTCATACAACTTTATCAGGTCTTGGCAAATAAGTATGTTCTCTTGGATGCTCCTATTTTGTATGAAGGCCCCCTGGTTTTGATCAATGATGCTAGGCATGACATCAGCTAATCTAGAACACAGCAGCTTTGATATGATTTTGTAAATGACATTGCAGCATGCTATAGGACGAAACTGAAGGACACTCTGAGGTCTCTCACATTTGGGAACAAGAGTAAGAGTTGTAGCATTGACTTGCCTGAGGAGCTTCTTGTGAATAAAAACTGCAGATACTACATCTCCACCTATCACACTCCAAGCATCTTTGAAGAACTTACTTGTGAAACCATCAGGTCCGGGTGACTTGATGTCAGGAATGCCAAACACAATATCCTTGACCTCCTTACCAGTGACTGGTCTACACAGCATTGCATGATGATCAGCATTGCATCTAGTCCCTTTCTCAATAATTCTCCTGTGTACCCTTTTTGTCTCCTTGCTATCTCCAAGCAAGCCCTGGTAATATTCCAGAAAAGCATTTTGTATCTTTTGAGGAGTATCACATAAATTACCAGTCCTATCCTCAATCATCAGGACCCTATTTCCATTCCTTATTTTTTTGAGCATTCCATGGAAATAAGAGCTGTTGGTATCCACCTGCTGCAGCCAATGTATTTTAGATTTCTGAGCCAAGAAACTGTCCCTAGCCTCAGTCAGCTCCCTCAAATTCTTAGAAGCTTCAAACTCCTCAGTTACAAGGTACATATTAGAGGGATCCTTTCCTATCATACCCTGCAGTTCAGCTACACTACTCTGCTTAATAGCTGTGGCATTCTCAATGTCACTAAATTTCTCTCTATTCAAATCTTTCAGAGCAGGCTTCAACAACTTCAAATTTTTTGTCACCCTGAAAAGAGGTGTACCTTGAATTGTATAACTCCAACACCTTTTGATGAGAGGCACGAACTCCTTAGAAGCACCCCACATGTTATAGTATTTGAAGCTTTTGGGTTAATGGACCTGAGTAGAGCTGCAAATCAAGCAAGGAGTATGATCCATCATACCCTCAGGGAGGAAGTTAGCATATAGCTCAGGAAAATGATCACTCCAAGCTTTATTAACCATAAACCTGTCAATCCTACTGTAGATTCTATCCACAGGCTGCTGCTTATTATTCCAGGTGAACAAAGAGCCAGTAGCCTGAATATCTACTACTTCACAATCCTCAATACAACTTCTGAATGGCTCAATCTCAGCATTAGTAGTATTGCCTCCCACTCTCTCAGTAGCTGACAGCACACAATTAAAGTCACCAGCCATGGCCCAAGAACCATCAGCTTGACCAACAATCTTTCTCAGATGATCCCACAGAGGAGTCCTCTCTTGAATGCCATTAAATGCATATATCATTGTAAGATAGAAAGTACTCCTGGTTACCAATGCCTCAACTTTCATATGAATGAATTGAGCATTGTATTCAAGGAACTGTATTCTGAAAGCCTTAGGATCCCAAAGAATCCATATTCTCCCATTCTTATGGTAACCATTATTAGTTGAAATGCACCAATTATTGAAATTATTTACAACTTTACTAAGCACCTTGCTCTTTATTTTAGTTTCTAACAAGCCAAACAAACCAACACCCTTATTTTGCATAAAAAAATTAATAAACTTTTGCTTATTCACCCTATTCATTCCCCTCACATTCCAAAATCCTATTCTATCCATTAAGTAAAAGAAGAGAATTAGGATGACCATTACCAATATCAGAACCATTCCTTTTTGAGGGAGATGTCAGTACTTCTTTATAGGAGTGAGCACCAAAAGTCTCAGCACTATATCCACTCCTGTCTCCTTCCTCTCTATGCATTCTGACTAATCTCTTGCGTGGGGTTACAAAGCCAGTTACCATTGGATTGTTTGTCTTAGTCAAAGGCAGATTGCCCTCCTGTGGTACTGCAACTGGTTTTTTTATCCCAACAGTCTTCTTGACTCTCCATACCTGTTTAACTGGTTTTTTTCCATCATCTCCCTGATTTCCTTTTCTACAATGCTCCATCTCATGCCCCATGCCTTGGAATTTCTTACATTTAACAGGTCTCCACTCATATTCTATATCAACCCTGATGACTATGCCTTTTTCATCCTTAAACGCAATCTGTGCAGGCAGCTATTGGTCCACCATCAGTTCTACCATAACCCGTGCATACCCCAACCTTGTTCTATCCTGAGTAGCTGCATCACATTTAGCGTACTTCCCAATCAAACCAGCTATTTTAGGTAACCCTTTACCCCAAAAATTCAGAGGTAATTTATGGATTTGAACCCAGGCAAGGACTGATTTCACATCATCTTTTGTCATTTCCATGTCCCTAGACCAAGCCTTAACAATCATAGGTTTATTGTCAAAAAGATAGTGCCCTGAACTCAAGACTTTCTCTTTCATTCCTATTTGATTTGAACCTAACCAAAAAAATACCATTTGGCATGAACGAAATTTTGTAAATATTAAATTTCGTCCAAATCCTCCTTATGAAACCCTCAACCACCTCCCACGATGGATTTGCTCCCAGAATAAAGCACAACACCGCCTGACTCCAATATTCAATTTCCTCTTCAACATCCTCCAGTTGTAATTGCAACATATCGTCGTTCTTTGTTTTTGGTTCTTCCTCGCTAACAATAGGACTCTGTTCTACTGTCTCCTACACAATTTCCTCCTCCTCCTCATTCTCAATGTCATCTTCTTCATCTTCTTCTTCCTCTTCATCCGTTTCAACTACTAGTTCAGGGATTCCATTAATCTCATTTATATCTTTTGTCTTACGTCCCTCATCAACATCTGGTCCTGCCCTAGTTTCATGCGAAACCGAGTTTTCTACTTCTTCCTGTTCAGAGTTTTCTACGGCCAAGGATTTTGCCCCTGGAACACTCCTTCCTCTTAGTGTCATCTCCCTTTGTCGTTGCAGATTTGACTTCCTTGCCATTAGTAGGGGAGTTAATCTCAAAACTACGTAGTCTTCTTTTCAGTCGTCGCTCATGTTCTTCTCTCTGGGGTTTTTGTGTTTTTTATTTTAATCTCAATGTATTAATCATGTACGAGTACAAAAGAAAAAATAATTACTTTTACTAATCCAATACACATACAACAGTTTTCAAGAGAAATATTTTATTTGAGTCGATAGTTCAGTACTTCAGTACTGATGCATTTAGTTGATTCGATAGTTCAGTAGGATGGGAAACTAGGTTACAATTTCATAAGGAATTAATTATAGAAAGCATTAACAATAGACAAAAATTGCTTATATAAGTTTCTGAAATGGTTAAATTTTTTTTGTTATAATACATAGATGTAAGTATTCACTTCTACTTTTTCCACAGGTCTATTTTGCTTTCAGGAAAGAAAATACACGTTCACCTGACATCTACTATGTTCATGCTTACGCAAGCATCAATAATTTTTTACAATATAAACAAAGGAAATTTTTAGAAGGATACAAAAACAAGGCATAAATTTGTAAAGCACCTCACTTTTCCACTCTATTCTGTTAAGGGAGAAACCATTGTATGGAATTACATAAAAGCAGTCAAGGTTTAAGTGAAATACATTGGTATATGAGCTAGAAAAGCAAATTCTTTAGAACCTAGAAGGCTAACAGATGAAGAACACTTAAGGAAGAATCAAAGAATAAAGGACAGGCGGGGATGAGAAACATTACACAAACTGATTATCACTGCCATACCAATACACATGGAACATATAAGAATCCAATTAACCAAATGCTGTCAAAATAACATAGCAAAAGTGATTATCACTGTCATAGCACAGAACACAACTATATATAGCAAAAGTGAAACGAGAATGAAGGGGAAAACGCACCGAGTAGCAGTGATAGACTGAGAGGGAGCTTCACCTCTTAAGGTTTTAGCTTTCAGCTTCTTCGACAATGCTTCCAATTGATCCAAATTCCTCTAAATTTAACTCAAATCATATTAGTATCAATGAATCAATTATCAAATAAAACCCTAATTAAACGCAACAGCATAAAAAAAAATCGGAAATTACAAACTTGTTAACAAAAGAAAATTATAAAAATGAAATTGAAAAAGGAGAAAACCTGGAGAGGAGGGAACTGAGCGGAAGGGGCGGCTTGTTCGCAAAGCTTAGAAGAAGAGTGAACAAGGTTAGTCCAACCATTTATGTCTACTTCGTTCGCCATTGTTGTTGTTAACAAGGTTTGAGTATAGTGTTACGGAGTACTATACATGGTTTGGGGTTTAATTTGGGGATTTATTATAACTTTTCAAAATCACAAATAGGAGAGGAGCGTTGTTTGTAAGTCGAGTTTGATGATATTATACGGTCGCCGTTGGTAGCCGGAGGGAGGGAGAGTGAGTACGGGGTTTTGGGAGTTAGGGTTTGGGAGTGAGAGTGAGGGAGAGGATTTGGGGAAGAATGTATGTAGTCGAAATTATAACTGATGGCGGTAAGGCAAATATTTTTGCCGCCTATAATTTTCACTTTAGATGCACATTAGTTAAATGCAATGTCCCATGTCCATGACTTTTATATAGACATGGGTTTTATTAAATATCACATGTCCTTTAAAATCAGAAATAATGGACATGTGTTTTTTAACGCAACCGATGTACATATAATTATATGCACATCGGTTTTTTGCAAACAACCGATGTGCATGTTATGTACATCGGTTTTCCCGATAATCTGATGTCCATCGACTGATGTCCATAACGAGTTTTGTAGTAGTGCATCTATTTTGTTTCCTTTCGTCTTTGTTTGTTCTTACCTCGTTCACATGATAATTTAACATATTGTTCATCATCGTTAACATATAATTCATCATTAAATTCCCGACTTAAATCCCTTATAACCAATATTTGCGGGTTTTCGTCATTAAAGTCAAACCGGATTGTAGAAATTCGATTCATTCATATTGAGTTTCTGGAATTCGACCTTTGATATATTCCTACCTATTTATTATCATATTCATCCTTAGTCCATCATTAATTCATCATATTTAACCTAATTAATTAGTTAGTTCCTTAATTTGTTAATTATTAATCTCATTAATCTTGTAAATAATTCGTCCTATTTCATTTGTTCCATGTTTATCGCTTTTATGACCCTTAATCATATGTAAATAACCTGTTAATCACTTCCATCCGATTAAATAATATAATCAATCATTAAATTAACCAATGAACGTTAATGACTTGCGATTCCGGCTTCACAGCCAGAACTGAGCCAAGGAACAGACGCAGCAACTGCTGCGCCTCTTCCAAGGGACGCAGCTCTGCTGCGCCTGTTCCTGGCTGATTTCCGTCTCTGAACTCCCGTGTTGCCTTGACTTAGTTTATTTGATTATGTATTAATCTACTATTATTCATATTATCACCCTTAATTCCTGTTCGTTAATTCGTTTTCTTCTTTCTTTTCTCAAATTATCCGTTTTAAAGGTATTTTCGACATGAATCGTTAAACCCGATGTAATTATTGGAATTTTAATTATTGTATTTATTATTGTGTTTCTTTATTATATTTAACTTGTATGTTTTCACATGTAATTGAACTTAAACCCCGACTTCGACCCAATTGTATGTTAAATTACTTGTTCACCGACTTAGTCTAATTCTTCACATGTTAGGATTAAAACGTTGGATGTTGCATTACATGCATATAATCGACAATATATCGAGTATAGACAACTTCCCTAATCATTAGTAGAGGCCGCTATCGAGGCGGGCGGGATTAGGTGTTCGATCAAAAGAGCTTCCGAATACGTACCCTTACCCCTTACTCCAGATCTCAGTGAACATCCGTGTTGATTGACATCACGAGAGTCATTCTAGACATAGAATGCTAAGGGTAACGAGTTCTTGGAGTTCATGTCACTACTTTGTGTCTTGACATGGCACGAGGTATTCGAACGGTTTCCAATTTTCCACAATAAATTGGTGGCGACTCCACAAATGCAAACACTTGTTCTTTCCCAAGCGCCCCCGTGGGCCCATTGTCCACAGTTTGGCGACTCCGTTGGGGATAATACACTTACGTATAGCCAAAAGGGTGAAACTTGAACAAGGTTAGGGAATAGTTTGTACAAGACAATAGTCGGTTTTCATAACTCGGTCTTCCTAGATAGTTTCATTCGGCCTTCCTAGGCCCAACCCAACCCATTCGACCAATCGTCCCGTTTAAACGGTCCTAATTCTTATTTGGGCCTAAGGATGGATAGCGATTGACGTCATCCATACCATGGTACTTACTCTTGTTTGTGTCAAGGACTGTCACTACTTGAGGAAATGGACTAGGAATCGGCCTTACTCTTGTTTGGTACGAGCCTCTCCACAGACTCCCGTTATAATGCTTGTATATTGTTTGTACCATACGTGATCACCCTTTTCTAAACAAAAGCACGACGATTTTTGTAAATTCAAAATCCTTCTTTAAAATGTAAAATTTCGAAAACCTGGGCCCAATATTAGCGCAAAACAATTCGAAACTCTGTCAAGTCAAAATTCAGGCCTCAAAACCCATTTCAAAGCCTCACTTCGAGTCCACTCCTACAACTACAATAAAGTTGACTAGGACCAACATTTTTCAAATTTTGTCATTTCCTCAAAACTTACTGACACAAGTGGCACACTCCCACTTCCTGAGTCAAAACATTTCTTTTCTAGTAAGTGTGCTAGAGTGGTCGATCATGTTTTGATTCATCGTTGATCTCTTATTCAGTTTCCAAGATGCCTGAAACAAGCGACGCGAACTTCAACCAACTCCAGAATGGTAAAGATCAAATCCTAGCCGCGCTAGCTCGTATCCAAGTTACTCAAGAACAAGTGTATGATCGCCTTGACACCATTGAGGGCCGAATATATGGGGCATTAACGAGGATGCCTCCTCGAGAAAGTGAGATCGCCGATGACTTCGTGAACGACTTCGGGGACGAAAACCCTCCCATGGGTATAACTGCAGATGAGAAACGACTCCAATACTTGGAGGAACAATTGATGTATCTCAAAGGGGATGACATTTATATGGTGAACAATCGCATGTATGAGGCTGTGAGTTCCAAATTGCCAACCAACTTCAACATGACGGATATCCCGAAATTGAAGGGGCACGAAAACCCTTTGAACCATATCCGTGCCTTTAAGGATTACATGTCTATCAAAGGCATTAAACCTGAGATGTTGTTAAGGATCTTTCCTTCATCTCTTGACACCATTCCAAAACAATGGTTCTACTCGCTAGAACACAAGAAAATCGCTACTTGGGACGATGCCGCAATCGAGTTTGCTAAACAATATGCGGATAATGCTGAGATCCAAGTCAACATGCGCACTTTAGAGGTTCTTACCCAAAATGACAAAGAAGGTTTCACCGATTTCCTAACTCGGTGGAGGAAGACTAGTACTCAACTTGTTGAACGCCCGGATGAAGCCACCCTCGTGGAGAAATTCGTGGACAACCTAAAGCCCATCTATGCAAATCATTTGAGGTATCAAAACATCAAGACTTTCAAAGATTTGACCGTAATAGGTACAAGGATCGAAGATGACATTCGTAAAGGGCTCTTGTTCAAAACGATAGGTCGTGGATATCAAGGCTCAACAAGTCGTTCTTACGGCTCTACTAGCAAGACTGATGAAGTTAATCTCCTTGAGCCATCTAAGAAGAGTACCCCTCCAAGGAAATTCACAAATCTAGGGGACACGTATTCCAACGCCCTGAAAAGATTGATGAAACTTGGTAAACTTCAACCCATAGTCCCTACACCCGAACCAGAAAAGAAATCCAAGTTCTGGGATGAGAATTCATACTGCAAATGCCATAGAGGTAAGGGACATGATACAGAGAAATGCTACAAATTGAAAAATGTACTTCAAGATATCAGTGAAGACGGTCACCTACCAATAGCACCTGGAGGTAAGCCTAACAACACTCAGAATCCTCTTGGAGTTCTAATGATTACAAGATGAATCTATCTTAGATTGCTCACATCTTATCTCCCCAAAAGAAGAGGTGATCAACGGGATATGAACGGATAACGGGGAGGATGTCTACCTCCAAGATCTTTCCTTAGTCAAGAGCACCGAAAGCATCATAGATGAGATCATTGCCACACTAGACACTGAAATCAACACCAATCAGTAGAAAGGATGGAGAAAATCGATCAAATGGACAAACAATCAAGGAAGACTCTTCAAGCTCACTACTGGAGAAGGAGATATGTTTAAAGGAGAGCCAGAAGACGATGAATTCGAGTCAGAGTCAGAGTCGGAGTCAGAGTCGGAGTCTAGAGAAGTTCCAAGAGAGTCTTCTCCTGTCGTCATTCCCACTCCCCTCGTTTCTCCTAGCCTAGTGTCTAATAGCAACAGTAGTTCGGGAAATGTCCCAAACGCTGTCCCTTTACCGCCACTGACCACAGATCAGATGGTTTCTTTGTTTCAACTTTTCTCAAATCTTAATATGAATAAATCAGGTTCTGCTTACTCTTCGTGTTATCTTGAATGCAATTCTGTTTACGATGATAATGAGAATGACCCAAACCCTGACTCAATCAAAATACCTCCCTACATAGCCAAAGAAATACTACAAGAAGGGGAAGGGGGACCAGTGATAGAAAATACTGAACCCATCAACGTAGGAACTGAACTAGAACCCCAAGAACTTAGGATAGGGACAACCCTGAGCCCCACCGAAAGGGCCAGTTTCATAGACCTCCTACACGAGTTCAAGGACGTGTTTGCTTGGTCCTACAAAGGGATCGACAGGGATATTGCAGAGCATAGATACCCAATCAAACCAGGTTTCAAACCCGTGAAACAGAAGCTTCGACGAATGAGGACATAATGGGCTCTCAAGATCAAAGAAGAAGTCGATAAACAATTCAAAGCTGGGTTCATCAAAGTTTCCGAGTACTCAGACTGGGTAGAAAACATAGTACCCGTACCCAAAAAGGATGGGAGAATACGTGTTTGTGTTGATTTTAGAGACTTAAACAAAGCAAGCCTTAAAGATGACTTTCCTCTACCACATATCGACATATTAGTGGATAATACGGCAGATCACGCGTTGCTATCCTTCATGGACGGATACGCGGGATATAACCAAATCAGGATGGCCTTAGAGGACATGAATAGGACTGCCTTTATCACTCAATGGGGAACCTACTGCTACACGGTTATGCCGTTTGGGTTATAAACGACGGAGCTATATACCAACCCACCGCAACTACACTCTTACATGACATGATACATAAAGAAGTTGAGGTATACGTAGATGACATGATTGTCAAGTCCAAGGAAAGAGAGGGACATATTGCGAACCTTCGCAAATTCTTCTCGAGGCTACGGAAGTACAACATGAGGCTCAATCCTCAGAAATGCGCATTCGGAGTGACATCTGGCAAACTCCTGGGATACGTCGTTAACCAACGAGGTATAGAAATAGACCCTTCAAAGATCAAAGCTTTAATCGAAATGCCGCAACCTCAAATAGAGAAAGAAGTTAGGGGATTCCTAGGCAAGGTACAATACATAAGTCGATTCATATTGAAACTCACCATGATCTGCGAACCTATATTTAAGAAGTTAAAGAAAAACAGATCACACTATGTGGGATGATGACTGTCAGAAGGCTTTCGACCGAATCAAGGAAATACTAGCCAAACCGCCAGTGCTCATGCCACCCCAAACAGATCAACCTCTTGGTTTATATCTCACGGTAACTGAAACGGCCATGGGCGCCATCCTAGCTCAAACCGTAGGGAAAGAAGAAAGAGCCATCTACTACCTTAGTAAGAAGTTCTTAGAGTACGAGTACAAATACACACCACTCGAGAAGACATGCCTCGCTCTTGTGTGGGCAACGAAAAAGCTACACCACTACATATTTAGCTACTCCGTCAAAATATTCTCCAAAATGGATCCTGTTAAATACCTGTTCGAGAAACCTGTTCTCAATGGACGTCTAGCGAGATGGACTTTGATGCTCTCTGAGTTCGATCTCAAATATGAACCTTTGAAAGTCATAAAAGGGCGTGTCGTTGCCGAATTCTTCGCAGAAAATCCCATCAATGATACACAAACGATAGACACCTAGTCATTTCCGGATGAGGATATACTCCAAACGGATGTAGACTCCTGGGATCTCTATTTTGATGGGGCATCAAACTTAAGAGGATTTGGAATAGGAGTATTGCTCATTTCTCCTGAAGGCGAGCATACACCAATCTCTGTCAAACTCGACTTCGAGGTGAAAAATAACGCTGCAGAATACGAAGCCTATCTCATTGGATTGCAAGCGGCAGTAAGTTTAGGCATCAAGAATCTTCGAGTACATGGGGATTCAACTTTGATCATCAATCAAATCACGGGATCTTGGAAAATCCGAAGCGAAAGCTTAGCACCTTATCAAGCCAGAATAGACCAAGTAGCCCAATTCTTCGATCAAGTAACCTACTTACATCTACCTCGAGAAGAAAATCAATTTGCAGATGCTCTTGCAAAACTCGCATCTTTGATTAACATGCCGGATAGCATGGTAGAAATGCCTTTATGCATCGAACGACGGTCAGAGCCAGCTTACGTGCACCAAATCACCGATGAAGAGGAAATTACAGAAGAGCCTTGGTTCCAGGCAGTCCTAAACATCAAACTCCATGGCACCTATCCACCAGAAATGGACAAAAGGGGACAACGCGCCATCCGCTTGCTAGCTTCCCAATACGTCCTCATGCAAGGAGAGTTATACAAAAGAACACCTCTTGGTGTCATCCTACGCTGTCTTGATCATTCACAGGCACGGAAAGTGATGGAAGAACTCCATGATGGAGAATGTGGCCCTCACATGAGTGGACCCATGATGGCAAAGAAAACCACACGTTTAGGATATTATTGGACCACGATGGAATCTGATTGCATCAAATATGTGAGACATTGCCATAATTGCCAGATCTTCGGGAATGTGCAACATGTTCCTCCCTCATTGCTTTACACCATGACATCTCCCTGGCCATTTTCTGCTTGGGGAATTGACATCATCGGCAAGATCACTCCAGCCGGAACAGGAGGTCACTGTTTCATTCTAGTAGCAATCGATTATTTCACCAAATGGGTAGAAGCGGCTTCCTACACCAGTCTTACAGCCAAGAACGTGGCAAAGTTCATAGAAACCAATATCGTCTGTCGATATGGTTGCCCACATGAGATCATCAGTGACAATGGATCACATTTCCAAGCTGAGACTGAACGATTGCTAGCCATGTACAAAATCAAGCATCACCACTCCTCGCTATATAGACCACAAACCAATGGCGCGGTAGAGGCAACAAACAAAAACGTTGTCACGATTCTCAATAAAATGATTGACAACTATAGAGATTGGCCAAGCAAGATACCCTTTGCTTAATGGGGATACCGTACATCCGTTAGGACGCGCACTGGGGCTACTCCTTTCTATTTGACCTACGGCATGGAAGCCGTACAACCAGTCGAGCTAGAAATACCATCCTTGCGTATTATACTCGAAAGTCAAATACCCGAAGCCGAGTGGAAGAGGGATAGATATGAATAACTCATCCTCCTGGATGAACAAAGGTTACGTGCATTACATAATGTGCAAACATATCAGGCGCGTATCAAGCGAGCCTTCAACAAAAGGGTTAAGCCAAGGAACATCAAAGAAGGAGACTTGGTCCTCAAATCAATTAGGGTTCTTTTACCTGTCGATCCACGAGGAAATTTCAAATCCAATTGGGCCGGGCCATTCCTAGTCAAGTCCATACTTCCAGGGGGTGCGGTTAGGATCACAGACCTAGACGGGAATGAATTTGCCAACCCAACAAACCTTGACCAATTGAAACGTTACTATGCCTAGAATAAGAGCAAAAACGCGCCTCGTGTGACCTCATGTGTCGCTCCTGTGGCACGAAATAAACGGCCCCTGGCCAAGTTGAATCAAGCTAATGACATCTTCCCCTTGCATTTTGACAATTTGTCAATCTCATATCATCAAATAAACTAAATTGCACTCGAACTACGCACAAGGGTTTGATTTCATTTTTTTAATGAATACGTAGGCAATCCTTCACGGCATACAACCCATTTAATTATTTTAAATGTAAATAGAAGGACATTTGCAAATGCACTTCAAATTCGACAAGAATAATGAAAAGAAAAGCACAACGGTTTCATAACCAATCAACCTCTTTTATTTAATTCCTAATAATAGTACGTTACATAATAAAAATAAATAGGCTAGGATTCTAAAAACCCCACCTTCTTATTACAATAATAATAATAATAATAAATAATAATAATAATGACTTAGGCTACTCTTCCATTTCCCCTTTGCCTTTGTCATTTTTATCATACTTCTTGTCGCGACCTCGAGCCGGACGCTCTTGCGTCACTTCAGACCTAATCACCAATGGTCTCTCTCGTGGTCTTGCCTTGCCATTCTTGTCAACCACCATCTCGACGGTAGGAGAAGTCTTCGGTTTCTTCGAAGGATGAACAACTCGAAACCCGACTTCTTCCTCTCCCTCAGTCAGATGCTTCTCTTCTCCTTTTCCACCTCGCGAACCTTGTAGTCGACAGGTTCACGCTTCCCCAGTCTCTCGCGCTCCTACGGAGTGGTAGCTTTCCTCCACCGCATATAGAAATCTGACACTCATAGAGCACTGACAGAAGAATCCAAGAACCAAATGTTCCTTTGAGCCCAATTGATGGCCCATTCTCTTCGAATCTCAGTAGTAAGCGCCACGGCAGTCTGCGGAACAATGTCAAGCTTCGGGATCCTCTACTTCAATCCAACCTGCCTCATCAACCTCTCCGGAAAAATGTATATCATAAAATCCAATCCGGGAATGTGAACAGATCGGGTAGGATCCAGGGAAGATACTCCAGTGACAGATTTAAGATGCCACCATGGTACGATCCATCTGATTAAGGGGCCATCTTCACTCTTCAGTTTATTCTCCCAGTAATTGCAAACTCGAGTGAAGTCCACCATGTATAGCCTGGTCCTCATTGCAATTGAGCGAGCATGGTAAGCACGAACATAAACTGGGGCTCGATCAATCGAAGACGCTCCATAAGCCAAACCTACCAAAAGCAGGTATTAAAAAAAACAAAAACAAAAAAAAAACAAAAAAAAAGAAGAAAAAAAAAAGAGAAAAGTGTTCTTTTACCTGCAAAATAATGGGACTTCCCAAGTAAGGTAGGTCCCGATTGGCTTTCATGTTATCCAAGCCCAATAGGATCTCTCCTAAGCACAGACAAGTTGGGCTCCTGCACAGCTCCATTTGTTTAATCAGGCTCAAGAGACGAGGGTCGCCCCTCATGTCCACATCGACATGCCCTTGAAGGACATACACATGTAATAGGCAAAATCCGAATGCCCTTCGCCTTGCAACATAAGAGACAGTGGGATCAGCCCTATTGATAAAGCGATCGATGAAATCCAACATTCGCACTCCTTTAGAAGTCACAAGACGGTCAACATCAACTCTGGCCAATCCAAGCAAGTCTCTAAACTTATTCTTATACCCTTGAGCAGTAGAGGGAATAACAGGCAAATGTTCCGGACCCCAACCACCAATCGCAGCAATATCCTTGGGAAATGGGCAAATGTCGCCCCCAGGAAAGGCAAATACGTGATAATTAGGGTCCCAATAGTCAAGACAAGCATCCAAGAACGGTTTGACTACCTTAATCAATTTCAAGCTCAAAATTGCTCCAAAATTATAAGCACCCATGTCGTGTTTCTCCACACTGGAGAACTCATTTGTCCATTCTTTTAGACGAATTGCAAGAGTATTCATGATGTAGGCTTATTTTGGGAGTTTTGTGTAATAACACGAAGAAAGACGGAAGAATTATGTGAATAAAACCTCCCTCGAAGTCTCTATTTATACTAAAAGTTGTTTCCTAAAATCCGTCAGAACGGACGCACTGGGGAACAGGCGCAGCAGGTGCTGCGCTTCTTTGAAGGGACGCAGCTCTTGCTGCGCCTCTTCCTCAGCACGTTTTCCGTGATTTTCCGCGTTGGATCTTTCCAAAATTCCTCAACGAATAATTTCCTATTCATACGGGTTATTATTTTGGTAAATGCGTCAGGTTGCCATATTTCGTGTTTCCTAATTTCGCAGGCACGCATCTCGAGACGATCACGACATTTTCGTCATTTTAGCACACTTGTACATTTCTTTTTTAATTTTCTTTTTGGGGAATCATTTCACCCATTTCATTTAATTTATTCATTTTTCTACTTTTACGTAGCTAATTTAATTATATCATTTTTCAAACTTTACATTTCTCTTTCCATTCTTTTTTCCTTTTGAGGAATCATTTCACTCTCCATTTCAAACTTATATGTTTTTATTTTTTCTTTTTTAGGGGGTAACCCTCCCTACCGTCCGGTCATTTCCGACCAATATTTTGCCATTTCCGGCCAATTATTTGCATTTCTGGACCAAATTTTTGCATTTCAGGTCATACTTTTTTGCATTTCTGAGTCATTGTTTGGCGCTAATTTAGGCCATGTGTACAAATATATGTTCTATGAGGTTTCTGTGTAAATTCCGGCAGCATGACGGTGTAAACCGTCATCTACCAAACCTGTTTAAAGCTAACCTGCAGATACAAACAAAGCAACCCAGCAGCAAAGGCACGCAGGCCATCATATATACAACCAAAAAGGGATATGTACACCAAACTGGGGGCTCGAGCCCCAAAATGAGATCCAAATGTCCAAAATTGGGTCCTAAAATGTCTAAATGTACATAAATACAACCAAAAAACAACAAGCAACATGGAAGCTATTGCTGGTCGCCGTCTAGCTCAGCAACTCTCGCCTCGAGAGCAGCAACCTCGGCGTCTTGGACCTCGAGCTCCCTCACCAGGCGAGCCGTCTCCTCTCGGGACTGGGCAAGCTCTCCCTCCAGCTCACGCTCCCTCTCCAAACAACAAAAACTGGCTCATGTAAATCATTTCAAGCATAAAGGAAGATTAGAAAACTCGAAAATAAAGTAAACGGAAGGCTCATACCTGACGTCCTCGGCCACCAGCAAGCACCTCGACGGCAGTAGCCCGTAGCCGGTTGGCTACCCTCCACAAAGCTACAAACCCGGATGGCGCGACCTGCATTTTAAAAGGAAAATGTTTAGCAATTGGAAAAACTCGAGCAAATGTGTTCTTACACAAAAATTACACGAGTTAGAAGGCTCACCCTCCGAATAAGATGTTGCCACTCGTCCAGGCCAGCATCTCTCACCGCCACGTCAAAGTCACGCAGCTCGGAAATCGTTATCATACCCGTCGTGTCGGTGTACTCAAGGGTTTCGGGGTACTCTGGGGGTTTGATGCCTGCCGCCTCGACCTCCTGCAAGATCAGATGATTTCTGTTAACCGATGATCTTTCATCACATGATCAAACAATCAAAAATGGAAGAGGGTAAAGTACTTACCACAACCGGCCAGTACGCCAACCTCCCGTAGAGGAATGCCGAGTAGTCCTCACCAAGAATAAGGAGGGCGTCGCCACCGACGCCAGCCAAGTCAGCCTCCCTCTCAGCCTCAGGAGGCTCCCTAAACATCGTCCGAGGAGGATCAATGGGAACCGTCAAGATGTCCCAAGAGCACTGACGAGCCAAGCGCTTACTCAAGTAACTCACAGGTCCCATCGACGTCCTCAACAGCAGCCGGCTCGAGCTCCTAGGTCGAAGGACCTCGGCCATGAAAGGAGGAGCGCCAGCGTACTCCTCCCAAGGCCTGGGCACCCACTAGAAAAACAAACGAAGGGTCATTCTTATGATCAGTTCTAAAAGTAGGAGAAAGAAACACAGACAAATGTAAGGTGAAATACTCACGCCGTCCAGCTAAAGAGCGTTCACTTCCCGCCGACAGACGTCGTGGAAGGAACGCCGACTCCTTGTGCGGCACATCACCCAATCCCTCACAACGGGATAAGCCTTCTCCACCGGCTTCGTCCTCTTGGGCGCGAGGCCCGAAAAGTAGGATTACACCCACGCCTGTAAATCAAGATAATAAACAACGATCTTTCGTGATTTGGTAAGAAAATAGAATGATCTTTCGTGAAATGAAGTGAAGGTTCATACCTCCAACAGCAGTCCAGGGCCGACAGCAGCAGGAGAAATCCCCTTCTCCATCAACTCCAGATGAACCATGGCCCTCATGAAGCGCATGAGGACCGCAAAACTAGCAGTGACCCAGTCCCAATGGCCTAAGGAACTCAGGTAAAAAAGAAACGGAAGAAGCTTCGTCGAAAGCCTCTCTCCCTTGTCTCCGAGGTAAATCAAAGACAAGTACCACCAGAGCCACAAGCGGACTCTCTGCTCTGCAGTGCAGGGAGGAGGAGCCGTCTCCCTCCCCTCGATCACCACCAATGCCGGGGTCTTCCCCGCGAAGTAGTCCCGCACGTAAGAACTAGGCACCAAGCCTAATACCGCAGCCGCCTTCGGCGCCAAGTTCCAGCCGATCAACCTCCTAGCCTCCGCCGAGTCAACCCTCATGGCTGTCTCCGGCCACTCCACCACCTCAGTCCCACACGGCAGACCAGAAATCATGCCGTAATCCTCCAACGTGACCCCCACCTTACCAAAAGGCATGTGAAACGTGGAGGTCGTGTCCCAAAATCGGTCCAAGAAAGCTCGGACGAGACTGAGGTTGGCACGAATCTTCCTCCTCGCAATATCCCTCCAAGCCTGCACCAAGGCGCCGAACGCTCCCCGCTCGATCATGACTCGCTTCTCAGCCGACAGCCTCTCGTAGCACCCCATCGCCGTCGTATAGCCCGAGAACGACATGATGTTCCCGGCCTCCTATTTGGATTCGAAACGAAAGCTATATTTAGCTCAAATGAAGAAGGAAGGGAATGACAAAAAGAAATGAAAGAAGAGTTATGAGTCTTATTTACCAAGCTCTTCACCGTCCTGTAGGACAGGTGACCCTCCGCAGCCCAAAGCAGGTGCCTACTGTCCCAGGTCTCAGCCCACGCAGGTGCTCCCCTCAGGTGGCGACCACCCCGTCCAATGTTTGCCCATCTCGGGACCTCCTCCTCCCCAGCAGCCTCCTCCTCTAGGACCTCGTCCTCAGCAGCCATCACCGTAGCGGTGAAGGCGTCCTCCAACGCCTCCTCAAGCACCTGAGAAGGGTCAACAGGAGTGTCCACTTCCATGGGAGCTCTCCCTGACGTAGAAGCCTCATCACCTGCAAAACTAAAGTAAATTTAGGCCGCGTCAAGTGACGACAAGCCTTGATTAGGGGATTTTCGGGTTTTCGGAGCCCTGAAATCGCTCTTTTCTCGCCATCTTTGGCAATTTTCCCACAAACCCGTCCACTCCTGTGGTAATTTGGGTCAAGTCAAGCCTAAGTTGAAGCCTAGTCATGGGTTCGAGTCGGAATTTCGAGAGCATTTCGTTGTAGGAAAGTGTCCTAAAAAAAGCCGTCACCAACCAAAATTCCGAGATGGTAGGAAGTTTACCCACAATACAAGGATTCCAGATGTCAAGTTTTGTCACAAATGGGCAATCTTAAGGCTATTTTCGAAGCAATTTACGATTTATCTGTGAAACCGTCTCAATTTCACTCAAATGCTCAAAACTTAACGAAAATTCGAAATAAATACATGGTTATGATCCTTATATTACCAATTAGCCATTTAAAAAGTTAATTTTGCAAGGCAAAATCATTTGGAGGAAAAACCCCAAATTTTCGACTAATTAGGGTCGAAAACCCTAATTTTGTCAATCCCATTTGATCAAATACGGAAGATAAATGCAAGATTGATACACATACCTCGGTTAGTCATGGCAAATGCAAGCTTTTGGATCAAATTTTGACGGAAATGGTTGGAATTTGAGAGAGAAAATGAGATTTTATGTTTCGAAATAATGAAATGAACCCTCTGTTTCATCGGGTTTTTACGTTAAAAAGACACACCCAGGAATAGACGCAGCAGGTGTTGCGCCTCTTCCAGGGGACGCAGATCTTGCTGCGCCTCTTCCTCAGCTTCCTTTCATACGAATTTTCAAAAATTCGTTATGAGTTCGTTATTTTGTGGGCCCATCTTTGGTGCGCCTCTTCC
Organism: Silene latifolia; assembly: GCF_048544455.1. Lineage (NCBI taxonomy): Eukaryota > Viridiplantae > Streptophyta > Magnoliopsida > Caryophyllales > Caryophyllaceae > Silene > Silene latifolia. The sequence goes on along the minus strand of NC_133537.1, from coordinate 144,501,274 downwards.
TTGGTATTATATCGCTTATTTAGTCCGTTTGACGGATGTTCTTCGCCCTGATCCACATCTTCCAAGCCAACAGCAAATGATCGCCCTTTTTATCCAAGACCTAGCTTGTCACAACGAGCATTCCTTCTTTGACAGGTGTTTCGACACGCCTTTATTCTGTTCCCCCAGCGAGAGTACACGGATAGACTTTCCCTCTCGAGACATGGAGATCAGTTCCCGATTATGTTCCCTCAGCGAGAGTACATGGATAGACTTTCCCTCTCGAGACATGGAGATCAGTTCCCGATTATGTTCCCCCAGCGAGAGTTCACGACTGACAGTCATTCCCTCTCGAGACATGGAGATCAACATCGACCCCAAGTCCTTCCGAAGTTTGTTTGAAGTCGAACATAAAGCATTTCTCCCCAGCCTTCCAGATCGTGTCCTCGCTGTCTTCTCCCAATATCACGTATTGTTTTCCCCCGGAGTTTCCAAGAATTTCAGGTATGGTCTCTTCTTATGGCTGGCGAGCCTCCTCATGTAGTCTAATGGACTTTAAACGACCCACCCCGACAGTCGACAGACTCTAAAATTTTCCCGACGACAGGTCCTTGGCTCAGAGCCCTTGAGCCGCCTCGCGTCGCCATAGTCGTCAGGTTGTAATCTTCGATTAACCTGATGGCTATACTTTGACTTTCACCTTGTCCAAGCCTCAGTCAAAGTGGGGGCTCTGTAGATACCTCATTTCTGCACCTCCCGCAAACCACCCGGTGATGATTGGGCCGCATGTTTGGTACGCGGAACGATTTGTGACAGTTTTTAAGTTTATCGTCAAGTGATCATTCAAACATTTATGTCTACCTCTTAATTGTCATCTACGTGCCGATACGGTCGTTTTGGCAGTAATTAGAGTACATTTGGAGTCCGGGCCTAAAACCGTCTTCATTTTCTGATAACCGTTCAAATACTGAGTCGGAATGTTCTGTAATATTTCGGATATTTCTATTCTATATTTTATAAAACTTTTAATCTTTGGTAAACTATTTCCCGTAATATTCACACAAAATATTAAGGAAAACCAAATTATTCTGTTATTCCATAAACTAAACACGGAAATCTTTCTTCCGCAGGAGGAAACCACTTGGGAAAGGACGCAAGTCTTTGCGCCTCTTCCAAGAGACGCAGTGCTTGCTGCGCCTCTTCCCAAGTCCTTTTCTGCGTATTTTTCGTATCTTTTCATATCTTTTCGAGATTCACTTCCAAAGTTTCTCCGAAAACCCTACTTCCTCCACGTGATTAGTATAAATAGAGACCTTCGGTCTCACATATTTCTCACGCGATTGTCCGCCCTTCTCTTCTCCCTTTGCATTCTAAGACAACATTCTTACTTTTTAGCGTCTACGTGCTTGAACATTCGACCACGTAAGCTCGGATCCTTCTGAGTATCAGCCTCATTTTGCATGACCGACCAATTTGACAGACTCCACAATAATCAACTTAATCAATCTTAGTCTTTTTCCTCTTACGAGGGCACTTTCGTCTACATTCGAGTCGAGCATCATTAAACATTAACTTAGTTCATCTCATTTCGTCAAACATATAAGTTTGAGGGTGTAAATCTCTCCTTTATTTATTGTTCTTTATTGTTGTAATCATATTGTAAGATTTATTTCGAAAATACAATTAAAATCGATTTCTAAAAACCCTTTGTTTTGAACCCTTTTTACGGATTAACAGGAGACAGGCGTCGAGAAGGGACGCAGCAACTGCTGCGCCTCTTGGAAAGGACGCACCACTTGCTGCGCCTCTTTCTGAGGTTTCCGCCGTTCCTGCTTCTCTTCTTCTTCCTTCGTCTTCTGTTGATTTCTTCTATTTTGTTTCCTTTCATCTTTGTTTGTTCTTATCTCGTTCACATGATAATATAGCATATTGTTCATCATCATTAACATATAATTCGTCATTAAATTCTCGACTTAAATCCCTTATAACCAATATTTGCGGGTTTTCGTCATTAAAGTCAAACCGGGTTGTAGAAATTCGATTAATTCATATTGAGTTTCTGGAATTCGACCTTTGATATATTCCTACCTGTTTATTATCATATTCATCCTTAGTCCATCATTAATTCGTCATATTTAACCTAATTAATTAGTTAGTTCCTTAATTTGTTAATTATTAATCTCATTACTTTTGTAAATAATTTGTCCTATTTCGTTTGTTCCATGTTTATCGCTTTCATGACCCTTAATCATATGTAAATAACCTGTTAATTACTTCCATTCGAGTAAATAATATAATCAATCATTAAATTAACCAACGAACGTTAACGACTTGCGATTCCGGCTTCACAGCCGGAACTGAGCCAAGGAACAGACGAAGTAATTGTTGCGCCTCTTCCAAGGGACGCAGCTCTGCTGCGCCTGTTCCTGGCTGATTTCTGTCACTGAACTCCCGTGGTTCCTTGAATTAGTTTATTTGATTACGTATTAATCTACTATTATTCGTATTATCACCCTTAATTCCTGTTCGTTAATTCGTTTGCTTCTTTCTTTTCTCAAATTATCCGTTTTAAAGGTATTTTCGACATGAATCATTAAACCCGATGTAATTATCGTAATTTTCATTATGTTATTTATTATTGTATTTCTTTATTATATTTCACTTGTATGTTTTCACATGTAATTGAACTTAAACTGCGACTTTGACCCAATTGTATGTTAAATTACTTGTTCACCGACTTAGTCTAATTCTTCACATGTTAGGATTAAAACGTTGGATGTTGCATTGCATGCATATAATCGACAGTATATCGAGTATAGACAACTTCCCTAATCATTAGTAGAGGCCGCTATCGAGGCGGGCGGGATTAGGTGTTCGATCAAAAGAGCTTCCTAATACGTACCCTCACCCCTTACTCCAGATCTCTGTGAACATCCGTGTTCATTGGCATCCACGAGAGTCATTCTAGACATAGAATGCTAAGGGTAACGAGTTCTTGGTGTTCATGTATGTCACTACTTTGTGTCTTGACATGGCACGAGGTATTCGAACGGTTTCCAATTTTCCACAATAAATTGGTGGCGACTCCACAAATGCAAACGCTTGTTTTTTCCCAAGCGCCCTCGTGGGCCCATTGTCCATAAAATCACAAAATAACTAGTTTTAATTAAGTTACATTTAACTCGAAAAAAACTAAACCGATTATGCATGCAACACCAAAACTCTTGATGCCAATTTTTAGGTTCCTATACCTATTATTAGACTCTTCTAATGGTGAAGCAATTAACATATTAATTATGAGTTCTTTAGATCTAGTGCATGCATAACTAGATAAGAGATAAAATAAGAAAACAATGTTCCTTACATTGTTAAATGGTTCGAAATGGGCACAAGTAAGGTCTCCTACCTTCACTTGTTCTTGAGCTTAAATGTCAATGGCAGATCCTCCAACGTTGGTCTCAAATGTAGAATCCCTCATCAAGAGATGCACCCAAGATTAACCCTTCTCATTACTAAATAATATTTGCTAGATATTTATTTAGTAGTCTACCTTAAAAATAACTACTAATACTCATATATTACATTAATAATATTAGTAGTATACATGAACAATTTGGATTAAAACTTCTCAAGTTTTAGAGAAGGAAAAATAAGTATGAGAGAGGTTTTGCATGTATGATGTTTTGAGAGTTGGTAGAGTAATAATAATAAGAACAAAATTCTTCTCCTCTCACATGAATGAACCGTCCGTGCTCTCTTATGGAGCATTTTTGGGTTTTTCACATTTTGTCATATCAATCCACTTTTGTATAGGTAGTAGATAGTATATAATATAAAGTGTGTCATAAGATGTTGGAGTATCTTTCCAACAACAAAATGACAAAACCAAAAACTCCACCATCTTCACACTTTGGACGGTACACTTGTGCCTATATGGGTCCATCTTTGTCTTCTAATATTTGTCCCACAAATGCTTATAAGTCTTATGTTTAATTATCTTACATAATTAAATATTAATTTGATCATACAACAATTATGTGACAAATTAATAAACATATATTTACTCAACTTATTGAGTAATATTTTACCATTATATCAATATATAATGGGTCCCATAATAGCTAGTTAGTTAAAGTTACAACCTCTTGTAAATGTAAATAACTAATTACCTCTACCTAGAAATATTTATTAAAACCTCAACATAATTTAGTGAATTAATATATTAATCCACTAAATCGAATCTTATTTAATCGAATTACAATAAGATGCATATTTTCTCTCATAAATATAATTTTTTTATTTAAGCAATTAATTAACTTGTATCAATATAAAACTAATTAACTTTACTGATTAGGGCATCATTCTATAGTGTGACCTTAAGGGATCAACTGACCACCACCGTCCTACGATAGTAACGTTAAATTCTAGCAAGCCAATCGTTACCGATTAATGTTGATCAGTTGACTATATAAATGAATCATCCCTTACGTATTCTTATTATGAGATTTGATTATGATTTTAAATCATGTGATCGCACTATTGTTAAGGACGCATACTCTAACACGCCGATCCTTTTTGGGTACGGGGACTATGTTAGCTACCCAGTCGGAGTACTCAGAAACTTTGATGAACCCGGCTTTGAATTTCTTATCCACTTCCTCCTTAATCTTGAGAGCCCATTCTGTTCTCATTCGGCGAAGCTTCTGCTTTACGGGTTTGAAACCTGGCTTGATTGGGATTCGTTGTTCTGCAATATCCTTGTCTATCCCTGGCATATCTTTGTAGGACCAAGCGAAAACGTTTTGAATTCGTAAAGAATGTCGATGAAACGAGCTCTTTCATTTTGGTCCAGGGTTGTCCATATCCTAAGTTCTTGGGGTTCTAAATCTGTTCTTACGTTGATAGGTTCAGTGTTCTCTATAACTGGTGCCTATTTCCCCTCCTCTAGTATTTCTTTAATTATATAGGGAGGTAGTTCGATGGGTCAGGATCATCCTTAGTATCATCGTAAACAAAATTGCAATCAGATAACACGAAGAGGATCCTGAGACAAATTAATGCTACTAATCTTACCTTGATACCCAAGTGTGACAGACCTCAAACTGTGATGCAATTTCGGCTTATAGCTTGATGTAATGTTATATACAAGGTTATTTCAAAGCTGTTGTGTACGAGATTGGCAGGGGTTCTGCCTCAGATTGTTGATCAAAATCAGGGGGCTTTTACCCAACAGAGGAGCATACATGAAAACATAATGATTTGCCAGGACCTTATCAGGCTGTATGAAAGACCTTCTTCCTCTCCTAGGTGTATGCTCAAGATAGACCTGCAGAAAGCATATGATACTGTGGAGTGAGCTTTTGTGGAGGAGTTATTGATCAACTTGCATTTCCATGTCAGTTTCAGGAACTTGGTGATGCAGTGTATCACCACTGCCTCTTACTCCTTATCCTTGAATGGTGAGATGTTTGGGTACTTTCCAGAGAAGAGGGGTCTAAGGCAAGGGGCCCCCCTTTCACCTTTGATATTCACGTTGTTTATAGAATACTTGACTAGGTCACTCAAATATACAGCTGCAAAATATGAATTTGAGTTTCACCCTGTGTGCAAACAGTTAAAGCTCATCAATCTTATGTTTGCAGATTATGTCCTTATGTTCAGTAGAGGGGATGCATCTTCAATGATGTTTCTGCTGAAATCGTTCTCCACCTTTTCTAATGCCTCAGGTTTTAAGGTCAGTGCTCATAAGTCCAATGCCTACTTCAGTGGGGTCCCGGATGGTCTTAAGTAGGATATTTTGAGAGTATCAGGTTTCAGTGAAGGTGAACTTCCCTTCAGATACCGGGGTATGCCTATCCAGACAACTAGACTCAGGAAGAAGGACTGTGCGTCCTTAGAGGAGAAGATTTGCAATAGGATACATAACTATGGGGCTCAAAAATTCTCTTATGCAGGAAGATTGGTAGTGGTGCAGGCAGTGCTTAGCTCACTATGCTCGGATTGGGCCTCTCTTTTCATCCTACCAAAGGGATTATAAATAGAGTGGAAGCTACCTGTCGAAATTTTTTATCGGATGGCAGTGCTTATTATAGAAGATCCCCCCTAGTGGCTTGGGATAAAATTTGCAGACCAAAGGAGGAAGGGGGATAGGGGCTTAAGGACCAGGAGACTTGGAACAAAGCTATGGTGGGTAGGCTAGTGGATTGGGTGTTTGAGAAGAAAGATACAATTTGGGTCCACTGGGTGACAGCAAACTACCTGAGAGGGAAGAGCTGGCTTGATTATAAACCTAGTAGTAATTCTAGTTGGGTATGGAGACGTATATGCAAAGTGAAATAGGAGATTGCTGCAGGTTACACTGATGGCCACTGTCATATTCGACCTGAAGAATATACTCCTTCTAACTGTTATAAATGAATGAGGGGGTCCAAACCAGAGGTAGCATGAAGGAAGATGGTCTGGAACTCTTGGAGTCTCCCTAAGGATATGTTTGTGGGGTGGCTCTGGGCACATGAAGCTCTGAACACTAACTGCAAGCTGAAATGCAAACACATCTGATTTTCAACTGTGTGTTCTGCAGGAAACTGGTGCAAGCTCTGAACCATTTTACTGGGAGCTCCATCCCTGTGACTGATGTTATGGACTGGTGTATCCAACTTCCTGGTTCCAAGCATCAACGTGGTGTACATATTGCCTTGGTGATGGGTGTTGTGTATCATGTATGGCAGCAAAGGAACATGAGCAAGTGGAGATGGTTCTCCTAAGACCAGAGAGGGTAGCTGCTTTGATTCTGAATGACATGAGAGCCCGACTTAAGGGCATAGATAAAATGAATATGAAACTTGATGATATAGAATGGTTGGAAAGAAAGCACTTATTGTAACTCAACTAGAATGATCCCTGTATTTTGATACCTGGTTTTATAATATACTCACATTTTACCAAAAAAATAACACGAAGAGTAAGCAAAATCAGATTTATTCATATTAATGTTTGAAAATAGCTGAAAGAAAAAAGCCATCTGCGCGGTAGTTGGTGGCGGCAAAGGGATAGTTGCTGGGGCATTACTCAGGCAAATGTTAATAGACAATGTTAAACTAGGAGAAATGATGTGATGGGGAGTGACCACAGGAGGAGACTCTCTAACGACTTCCCTAGACTTAGACTCAGCTTCTGACCCCGACTCTGACTCAGATTCGAATTCGTTATCTTTTGATTCTCCTTTAAATATCTCTCCTTCTCTAGTTGTGAGCTTGAAGAGCCTTCCCTGGTTATTTGTCCATTTGATTGATTTTCTCCATCCTTTCTGTTGATGGGCTGGGTTTGCATCTGTGATGAGCGCTGCGGGTTTGAAATGGTCATCCTGTAGTATCGTGGTAATAATCTCGTCTTGGGATGCCTTAGGAATCGATCTTCTCCGAACAAAAGGCTAACGGCTTATTCATCAAGACAAGGTGTCGGGCGATTTTTGACGGTAGAAACCGTTTCCTTAGGAATGAAATAGAAATCCTGGAAGACTTCGATCTCAACTAGCTTGATGCCGTTGAAAATCCAAGGTTCAGGAAACCCGTGAAAAGATTCATGGTATCCTTCCTTGACGAAGTACCCATTTAATGTAAGGTAATATGGTCGCATTTGGACTTCTCGATGTTTGCGGTCGTGAAATTGAGCGAGCGTTTCGAAAGCTTCAGATATTGTAGGCTCGTATCCCAATCCTAGTGGTATCATCTGAGAGTGGCCTTCTTTGAAAGGTGGGAAGGTGTTGTTCCGGATAGGGTTTAGTAGCATTCCTGGGAAATATCTCTGGGATTTGAGTATGTGGTTGACCACTAGGTTAGAATATTGGTTGAAATATAGAGGAGCCAATTTGCATTCTAGATGATTGATGATCTAAAATCCTCCAAACTCGTGTACCGGATCTGACACAACTTGATTGCTAGACATTTTATCGATTACTGCTTTGATAGGTGACCAAGTGATTGTCACTATCCGACCATCTAAAGGGATTTTGTGTTGGAGTTAGTGTCCTCCACAATAGTGCGTTTACATAATAAATCTCATTAATGGAATATCATCAGATATTTAATTATTTGATCCTTGTCAATTGATTAACGTAAATCGATAACGGTTGGCTGACTAGAGTTTGACGTTATTGTCGTGAGACAGCGGTGATCAACCGACCCCTTTCGGTCACACCTAAAGGAACGAACCCCAATTGACAACTAATTAATTGTATGAGATACAATTTATTTAGTCTGATTTATAGACTAAGAGGTTAGTCGATTATTTTAGAGAGATTTCGAGTTGCGAACTCGAGGCATGGCAGTTATTATTTAATTATGTGATAATTGAATAATAAATTTTTGGGAGACGGGTTTTAGTTAATTAATTGTTAATTCACTAAAATTGTACTAATTGATTAATGTGATTAATATTAGTACGTAAATAATATGTGTAGCAGTACACGTATATTTACGGAGTGATTTGGACAAATTGATTATGGAAGTATTTAAACATGAAACGATGTTTAAAATAAAATTACACGTATTTGTGCGACAAATATAAGAACCAATATGGACCCGTAAATGGGCAAGTGGACCGTGTAAAATAGAGTAGTGGATGATTAGGAACATAATCATTTCACCTTACTTTAGATACTACCATAATTCATCTTATATAGATTTTGCAGGTGATGTAAGATTAAAAAATATAAGACAATTTGTCCACTACAACACTCCACCCACCCGCCACTTTCCCTTCCTATTTACTCCATCCTTTGTTCATTTCTACACTACATCATTTTGTATGTTTTGCATGTGAACATTAATCAATCATCTCTCTGAAATTATTATTCATTATTACTAAGAAGTTAGTAATACTTTTTATTACTAAGAAATGTTAGTAATATTACAAATAATATCAAGGGTATAATTTTAACAAGTTTCTAGTTAAATACTTGTTATTATTTTTGGGTAAGTTCTTGGGTGCATCTTGAAGGAGATCTTCTCTTTGAAGATTTGTAAGGAGGATCATACATTTGTTATAAGGTCAAGAACAAACTAGTAAGGTGAACTAGTTTGTGCCACTTTTATCATAAAATCAATGTAAGGAAATTGTTTTTCCTTAAACTTTCATTTTTATGCTTTTATATTTGCATGCATGTTACATAAATCATCAACATGATAAATTATGAGATAATTTAATTTTTATTAGAGAGTCTAATATGGATCTATGATAATTCAAGTGGTATCAGAGCTTATGCTTGTAATTTGTATGTTGATTTTAAGCATTTTAATGAATTATGAGATAATTTATAAAAACTCAAAAATTGTGTTAGAAGAGGTTTTAGCACGAAATTTTTGGGGCATACATACCTACTGATCTTAAAAGGTTTGTGGTTAAGTTTGGTGATTTATGAAGTTATTTTGCTATTTTTAATGATTTTTGGTAGAAAACCGAGTCAAAATGCCGTATTTTAGTAAAAATTTGACTAAAAATAGTTAAAAGTTGATTCGGTCCATGAAATGTTTATAGTATTTCATGCATGTTTTCTACTGATTGTATGCAAAAGGTTGAAGGTTGGTTAGAAATTTTTGCATGTTTATTGATTTTATGAGATAAAAGTCGATAAAAGTGAAATTAATTAATCATAATTTCGAAACAATTTATTCTGCCCTTGATAAATTCATGTACATTTAAAAATATTATTTAAATGTTAAAAGTGAATTTTAATATGTGTTTTCACTTTGTTTTGATGTTTATTGGTTTTAGTGGTTAAAAACCGATAAATATCGATCTTTTTCTTCATAAAATTTATCCAGATTTTTTGGGCAAGTTTTCTTACATTTTGGTGTTCTTGGGAGTGTTACAGAATACTCAAATTTTTTGTTTCAATTTTTTTGGGTAATTTTTCATTTATTTTGGATTTTTACTTAAATATTATGATTTTATCGATTAAATTAGCAAAATATTACCAAATCAAACTAATTATTTATCATAAAATTAGTGAGGACTAATTTTGAGGTTTAAAACAGTTTGGAAAATTATTTTGGACTTAAATGAGATTTAAGAGTTGATTATTGATTTTTACATGTTAAAAATCGATTAAATCCACAAAAAACCGAGATGGATACCAACGATTGATAGATAGGGCGATTTTGGCATAATTTTACAGCATTTTAAGCATATTTATTTAAGTTGAATGAATGATTATCATTTATTTAAAGTATTTATCTTGTTGTACCTAGTATGGCCTAGTTTATTTAATCGTTATTACCCGAAATGAATGGGAATATCGATTTGTTTGTAATTAAATACGATCTCGTATCGTCGGTTTGTAATTAATTAATTGTTTTATTTATTTTATTAATTAATGTATAATAGGAATAGCTATGTAATTCAAATGTAATAGTTATTTTTACCTGCGTTTCAAAAAGACGGATTACATAGAGACGAGTCATGTTTAGAAGGTGTTCCAAATCCCATAGGAAGGAGCCACTTATGGAATGAAGAGGCAAGGTACCAAGGAGTTTGTTTCCGAAATGTAATAGACTAGTTTTTATTAACTAGGTGGCCATACTAGGATTTATTCATATGCTTACATGTTTGCTTGTTTTATTTTCGCGCATGCCAAAATCGCCATTCACATGCATTTTATCTTCGCGATTGTCAATTCACGTCATTTATATTCACCGACTTAGTTCACTTATTTGGAATTTATGACTAAATTGACAAGATCTCTCACATAACTAAAATTGAGATTAGCGTTACCAATTAGTAACACCTATGAATCTCTTGTTCATTAGAGCCACGCTCGCCCAAGCGGGGTGTTCTCTTTTTACCTTGAGTAAGTAGGGTGGTAAGTGGTTATCACATGCCAAAATTGGTTGGACTCAACGAGATATAAGACGGTCTTATGTTTCGGGCCTAGTAGATGGATTTAAGGAAATTCGTCGACCAAGAGTTCTAGAGGTAGAATTAGTCATCCGCACATACCGAATTTACACAATTATGGGATGTTTCGCCCAAACGATGCTCATTTTTGTTTAATATTTGGGTCTTGGAATCATTTATATAATTTAGTGGGAGATCATTATATAAATGTTAAAACTTGTTGAACATGTTTTCACAAGTATTTTTTAAAACATTGAATGTTAATTTTTCTTATTTTTGTTTTTTAACGTATTTACTATGAGATCGCGCACTTCATCCTCCTTTCATCCTCTATTTATTATTATACTCATTTCGTTCTTTCATAGGAAGCGGTTTCTTTGAAGGAATTCGGTAGCAATGATTGGTAACATGATTTACCAATTCATCTACATAAGCTTACAACGATTTTTGCGGTTATTATACAACGTAATTAACGTCCATACATATTAAAAAGGGGGTTTCATGTTGTAAACTCATATTACGAGTTTAAAAGGAAGTCACATTTTATCAAGAGAGTCTTGATTTCGAAAGTGACACCTCCGTCATGATGATGACATATTAGTTTTTATTACTCAAGTGTAATTCAAAAGTTTATGAAAGAGTTTTCAAAAACACTTATAATACTCGAATATGATACCGTCAAATGGCTCACTTCGAGAAAGGCCAAATCGATTGTTTATGCGCTAAAGAAGTTTAGGCATATGATGACAATTGAATGGTTAGGTAGTCCAATTTCGCAAGAAGTTGAGATTTTGCCACATGTTACACTCACTTTATAGTAATTCACTCTTACTAAGTGTATAAAATATCACGAATGACATGAAGAGAGGTCTTCATGAGATTCATTTTTGCTTGATTGAAGCAAAGAGGAATGTGAAAGTGAGTGGGAGTTAATAAGTATCAACCTTAGATGTATGCGATAAAAAAACGTTGAAAGAGACATCTACTCAATGGATAGGCTAGTTCCACTATCTTGGTATGAGATACCAAGTACGGGTCATTTCTTTTTAAAAAAGTTTACATGAATTGCAAAACGCAAGACGTCTAGCATAGGACATTTTTGTATCGAAATGGTGCTAGAGTAGCAATGATTTCGATAGGGACAAATATACCTAAATTTGGTTTTAAAAGAATGTAACTATCTATGTTTATACATAGAAGGCATCACTCATGTGATTTAAAACAAAATGTTGTACCTACTCCTATGATAACTTGGTGGTTGGTTTAGACCACTAAAGTTAGAGGAATTTTACATTCTTCATGAAAACTAAATGTTATACTATCTTGTAAATTTTAAAGTCTCTAATCTGGTGAACCTAATTGATCAAACCTCAAGTAAATTCGTTTCAAACGAGTAAACAAAAATCACATTGAACAACCATTTGATTGTGAGTCTTATGGTATGTGTGCATGTATTATGTTTTTCTTTTGCGAAAAAAAAAACACATAGTGAGGTAATTGACCATATACATACGGATGCTTAAGGTCGATAGTTGGTTATATATATACTTCGTTACTTTTACCGTAATGTTACTTAGATATGAAAACCTCATATCTATTTAATATGACATAAAAGTGATTTTTGAAACATGTTATATTTTCAAAATGAAGTAGTAAACCAAAAGCACGTCAAGATCAAGATGTTGATCGGGAGTTTCAAAGTAATGACTTTGAAGATCAAATGGGTAATATCAAGTAATGACCTTGATAATCACTAAGAAGATTGTGAACCAGTCCACATAATACCTTCTCCTTGGGACACCATAGAGTATGGTGTAGTCAAGTATATAAACCGAACATTATGAGATATAGTTTGAGTTTTTTCGCAATTTTGTAGGCTATTTTCTCACTAAAAGTTTAAAACCCGACTATAATAGCCTAAATGACTCCATATGAGATATGGATATGGAGCGTCCCTAACATGTCATTTTTATACATCTGGGACCATAAATGTTTATGTTCAGAACCAATTTATGTATTTGTGAGGGTTATCCAAAATTGAACCACTTGGTTTTTACTCCTCCAAAACGAGAACAAAAAGTTTGTGGCTCGTAATCTTTGTCTTTCCGAAAGATTTTCATTTTCTGGACGACAGAGTGGGAGAAATTTTGAACTTACGGAAGTCAAAGACCCACAAACTGAGTACAATGTAAGAAGATGTTCTTTATTGAGGCTCAGTGGTGAGTACAATGCAAGAAGACGTTCTTTATTGTGGCTCAGTGGTTATAAGGAGATAATTTTGAGATAATATTGCGTTACTTTTCAAAAGTGACGAATCTTAAATCCTCATAAAAGGCTTTTCTATAGTAGGAACTCTATGTGATGGCGTGTCGCCATGCAATTCGAATTGATCTCGTTGCACACGATGCGATAAGGAAGGAAACACGAGATGTTTTCGAGACTTGATTTAAGTTGAATACTTTGGTTGGTTACCTTGATCATGTCGTAAAGGTTATATAAGATGTTTAAAATTTGGGGTTGTTATAGAGAGTTTGTGACAACCCAAATGCCTTTATCAATTCGTATGTTCTTAGCAATATAGCTTCTCATAAGGATGAGATTCGGCAAATGAATAATGAAACTTTCTCCTTGGGAGAAGTTTTCTTGATGTTGTCAATGCTAAGAATCCTAGCATGCTTGGAAGATCCCTTTTGTGATCTATATACGTCAAAGAGTTGGAACTTTGGGTTCAATCATGTAGTCTATCAAAATGGTATTACTCGAGTGTCGAGGTACCATGATGATACTTGGAGTTTAGTGGGAGCTAAAGTAAGTTTCTTAGTCTAAATATGTGCTTGACATATTAGTGACTAGAAATATAGCTAAGGTGATGTTTCGTAGTCCAAATATGTGTTTGACATATTAGTGACTAGAAATATTCTCGGGTGAATATTTGAGAGTAGCATGGCGCATATTAAATATCCGGATCTAATGAGATAGATCTCTATGGATATTAGCATTATAGTCAAGAGACTTATGTGATAAGATTCTTGATTCGTTCAAGTTGTTGAACAATTAATATGATCTCTTGTGCTTCCGCTGCAAGATCTATTAAATATGCTAAAAGCTTCTCTCGTCGAGACTTATCATGTTGAGAATATGAGAAGTCATTACCAATCATTTCCTAGTGAGTGTCACTAGATGATTATCAAGAGCATCCTTGAGTACTTGAGAAGCACCGAGGATTTACTCTTGTAGTTTGGAGGAATTTATGAATTTTGTGTAAAAGGATTACACGGAAACATTTCTATGCTTATAAGATGTTATGGGCCTCGTTAAGGAATGGTTAACATGTAAGAATGCTATGTGCATAAAGAATAATATGTATAAGAAGTTATACATATGTGTATAAGAAGTTGTACATGTATAAAGCAAATATGTATGAGGAGTCATACATAAAAGATGTCATATGAAGGATGTGTATGTATAAGTGTTATACGTACAAATCATGAACGAAAGCTAAGTACATTACAACATCCGATGTTGTAAGAGAGATAGTTGATAACCGGAATTTATTGGGACTAGAGTAGTTCGTTAGCCGAATATCGTATCCCAAGAAACTGTGAAAACAGTGGGAGTGTTTGACTGGCTTTAGAACCAGAGTCTAAAAACTTGTTTAGACATGTACTTAGAAAGGCTCTATGTGATGAAAAGATTACATAGAACAAATGAAAATAGCAATGGAAATTAGAGTGATGCAACTGTTGCTTATCCTCTAACCAAAGCCGTAGGAATAAGGTAAACATGATGATTATGTCATCTCAATGTGAATTGAGGAGTATACCTTAATTGCTAAATATCGTTATGTAAATATTTGATAGAGTATTGATATTTACATAAGTGATGATCACATTCATTGTTAGAGTTTCTTTAAGAACTCAATTATTTAGTTTGACTGAAAACATTGAATACCTTGTTTATCTGAATAAGTTGTGGAGACAATGTTGAACAATATTCAAGTGAATAAGATGAACATTGTATTTTGTCCCTAGTCACTTAATGAGGTGACGTCTCGGAGTGACTAGATTGTAAGTCGATTGATGGTTGTTCAACACCATAAGGTCATACGTGATGACTAGTCAATTACATAGGCAGAGTGTGTGACACTTTGCCGGACATTGACCATTTAGAGAGTCCCTAAGTTCTATTATAGACGCATGGTTGTGGCGGGGATCTCTAAGATGTTCTAATGAGTCGATTCTTTTGACTGGAGACTATTATCTGAGCAAGTGCAGTTTTCGAGTGACTTTGGTTTTTGTCCTAGGTCGTGCCGTGAAAGGAGGCCAAAAGGGCATTTACTAGGTCATGGTGAGCTGTATTGTGCAATAGGATAGATAGGGCATACATGAATTGTCCACCCACGTTGGGTAACTATATCTCAAGGCCACTCGAGGAGTTAATGACTACAAATGTGTGGCCACGCTCGGAAGTAATCTGTTAGAGATTTTTTCGATCAGGTAGTCACACTCCCGATCGAGAAAACCACTCGCGATATGTTCGTGTGCAAGTGCGACCTGAAAGACACCTTACATTGAGTGGGAGATTAAAACGGACAAGAGAATTGGTAGCGCACACCTTGTGTCGGACAAGTGGGAGATTGTTAGAGTTAGTGTCCTCCACAATAGTGCGTTTACATAATAAATCTCATTAATGGAATATCATCAGATATTTAATTATTTGATCTTCGTCAGTTGATTAACGTAAATTGATAACGGTTGGATGACTAGAGTTTGACGTTATTGTCGTGAGACGGCGGTAATCAACTGACCCCTTTCGGTCACACCTAAAGGAACGAACCCCAATTGAATACACAACTAATTGTATTAGATACAATTTATTTAGTCCCTTGATTTATAGACTAAGAGGTTAGTCGATTATTTTAGAGAGATTTCGAGTTGCGATCTCGAGGCATGGCAGTTATTATTTAATTATGTGATAATTGAATAATAAATTTTTGGGAGACGGGTTTTAGTTAATTAATTGTTAATTCACTAAAATTGTACTAATTGATTAATGTGATTAATATTAGTACGTAAATAATATGTGTAGCAGTACACGTATATTTACGGAGTGATTTGGACGAATTGATTATGGAAGTATTTAAACATGAAACGATGTTTAAAATAAAATTACACTTATTTGTGCGACAAATATAAGAACCAATATGGACCCGTAAATGGGCAAGTGGACCGTGTAAAATAGAGTAGTGGATGATTAGGAACATAATCATTTCACCTTACTTTAGATACTACCATAATTCATCTTATATAGATTTTGCATGTGATGTAAGATTAAAAAATATAAGACAATTTGTCCACTACAACACTCCACCCACCCGCCACTTTCCCTTCCTATTTACTCCATCCTTTGTTCATTTCTAGACTACATCATTTTGTATGTTTTGCATGTGAACATTAATCAATCATCTCTCTGAAATTATTATTCATTATTACTAAGAAGTTAGTAATACTTTTTATTACTAAGAAATGTTAGTAATATTACAAATAATATCAAGGGTATAATTTTAACAAGTTTCTAGTTAAATACTTGTTATTATTTTTGGGTAAGTTCTTGGGTGCATCTTGAAGGAGATCTTCTCTTTGAAGATTTGTAAGGAGGATCATACATTTGTTATAAGGTCAAGAACAAACTAGTAAGGTGAACTAGTTTGTGCCACTTTTATCATAAAATCAATGTAAGGAAATTGTTTTTCCTTAAACTTTCATTTTTATGCTTTTATATTTGCATGCATGTTACATAAATCATCAACATGATAAATTATGAGATAATTTAATTTTTATTAGAGAGTCTAATATGGATCTATGATAATTCAAGTGGTATCAGAGCTTAGGCTTGTAATTTGTATGTTGATTTTAAGCATTTTAATGAATTATGAGATAATTTATAAAAACTCAAAAATTGTGTTAGAAGAGGTTTTAGCACGAAATTTTTGGGGCATACATACCTACTGATCTTAAAAGGTTTGTGGTTAAGTTTGGTGATTTATGAAGTTATTTTGCTATTTTTAATGATTTTTGGTAGAAAACCGAGTCAAAATGCCGTATTTTAGTAAAAAATTGACTAAAAATAGTTAAAAGTTGATTCGGTCCATGAAATGTTTATAGTATTTCATGCATGTTTTCTACTGATTGTATGCAAAAGGTTGAAGGTTGGTTAGAAATTTTTGCATGTTTATTGATTTTATGAGATAAAAGTCGATAAAAGTGAAATTAATTAATCATAATTTCGAAACAATTTATTCTGCCCTTGATAAATTCATGTACATTTAAAAATATTATTTAAATGTTAAAAGTGAATTTTAATATGTGTTTTCACTTTGTTTTGATGTTTATTGGTTTTAGTGGTTAAAAACCGATAAATATCGATCTTTTTCTTCATAAAATTTATCCAGATTTTTTGGGCAAGTTTTCTGACATTTTGGTGTTCTTGGGAGTGTTACAGAATACTCAAATTTTTTGTTTCAATTTTTTTGGGTAATTTTTCATTTATTTTGGATTTTTACTTAAATATTATGATTTTATCGATTAAATTAGCAAAATATCACCAAATCAAACTAATTATTTATCATAAAATTAGTGAGGACTAATTTTGAGGTTTAAAACAGTTTGGAAAATTATTTTGGACTTAAATGAGATTTAAGAGTTGATTATTGATTTTTACATGTTAAAAATCGATTAAATCCACAAAAAACCGAGATGGATACCAACGATTGATAGATAGGGCGATTTTGGCATAATTTTACAGCATTTTAAGCATATTTATTTAATTTGAATGAATGATTATCATTTATTTAAAGTATTTATCTTGTTGTACCTAGTATGGCCTAGTTTATTTAATCGTTATTACCCGAAATGAATGGGAATATCGATTTGTTTGTAATTAAATACGATCTCGTATCGTCGGTTTGTAATTAATTAATTGTTTTATTTATTTTATTAATTAATGTATAATAGGAATAGCTATGTAATTCAAATGTAATAGTTATTTTTACCGGCGTTTCCAAAAGACGGATTACATAGAGACGGAGTCTATTTTTAGAAGGTGTTCCAAATCCCATAGGAAGGAGCCACTTATGGAATGAAGAGGCAAGGAACCAAGGAGTTTGTTTCCGAAATGTAATAGACTAGTTTTTATTAACTAGGTGGCCATACTAGGATTTATTCATATGCTTACATGTTTGCTTGTTTTATTTTCGCGCATGCCAAAATCGCCATTCACATGCATTTTATCTTCGCGATTGTCAATTCACGTCATTTACATTCACCGACTTAGTTCACTTATAGGGAATTTATGACTAAATTGACAAGATCTCTCACATAACTAAAATTGAGATTAGCGTTACCAATTAGTAACACCTATGAATCTCTTGTTCATTAGAGCCACGCTCACCCAAGCTGGGTGTTCTCTTTTTACCTTGAGTAAGTAGGGTGGTAAGTGGTTATCACATGCCAAAATTGGTTGGACTCAACGAGATATAAGACGGTCTTATGTTTCGGGCCTAGTAGATGGATTTAAGGAAATTCGTCGACCAAGAGTTCTAGAGGTAGAATTAGTCAACTTGACTTACCGAATTTACACAATTATGGGATGTTTCGCCCAAACGATGCTCATTTTTGTTTAATATTTGGGTCTTGGAATCATTTATATAATTTAGTGGGAGATCATTATATAAATGTTAAAACTTGTTGAACATGTTTTCACAAGTATTTTTTAAAACATTGAATGTTAATTTTTCTTATTTTTGTTTTTTAACGTATTTACTATGAGATCGCGCACTTCATCCTCCTTTCATCCTCTATTTATTATTATACTCATTTCGTTCTTTCATAGGAAGCGGTTTCTTTGAAGGAATTCGGTAGCAATGATTGGTAACATGATTTACCAATTCATCTACATAAGCTTACAACGATTTTTGCGGTTATTATACAACGTAATTAACGTCCATACATATTAAAAAGGGGGTTTCATGTTGTAAACTCATATTACGAGTTTAAAAGGAAGTCACATTTTATCAAGAGAGTCTTGATTTCGAAAGTGACACCTCCGTCATGATGATGACATATTAGTTTTTATTACTCAAGTGTAATTCAAAAGTTTATGAAAGAGTTTTCAAAAACACTTATAATACTCGAATATGATACCGTCAAATGGCTCACTTCGAGAAAGGCCAAATCGATTGTTTATGCGCTAAAGAAGTTTAGGCATATGATGACAATTGAATGGTTAGGTAGTCCAATTTCGCAAGAAGTTGAGATTTTGCCACATGTTACACTCACTTTATAGTAATTCACTCTTACTAAGTGTATAAAATATCACGAATGACATGAAGAGAGGTCTTCATGAGATTCATTTTTGCTTGATTGAAGCAAAGAGGAATGTGAAAGTGAGTGGGAGTTAATAAGTATCAACCTTAGATGTATGCGATAAAAAAACGTTGAAAGAGACATCTACTCAATGGATAGGCTAGTTCCACTATCTTGGTATGAGATACCAAGTACGGGTCATTTCTTTTTAAAAAAGTTTACATGAATTGCAAAACGCAAGACGTCTAGCATAGGACATTTTTGTATCGAAATGGTGCTAGAGTAGCAATGATTTCGATAGGGACAAATATACCTAAATTTGGTTTTAAAAGAATGTAACTATCTATGTTTATACATAGAAGGCATCACTCATGTGATTTAAAACAAAATGTTGTACCTACTCCTATGATAACTTGGTGGTTGGTTTAGACCACTAAAGTTAGAGGAATTTTACATTCTTCATGAAAACTAAATGTTATACTATCTTGTAAATTTTAAAGTCTCTAATCTGGTGAACCTAATTGATCAAACCTCAAGTAAATTCGTTTCAAACGAGTAAACAAAAATCACATTGAACAACCATTTGATTGTGAGTCTTATGGTATGTGTGCATGTATTATGTTTTTCTTTTGCAGAAAAGAAACACAATAGTGAGGTAATTGACCATATACATACGGATGCTTAAGGTCGATAGTTGGTTATATATATATACTTCGTTACTTTTACCGTAATGTTACTTAGATATGAAAACCTCATATCTATTTAATATGACATAAAAGTGATTTTTGAAACATGTTATATTTTCAAAATGAAGTAGTAAACTAAAAGCACGTCAAGATCAAGATGTTGATCGGGAGTTTCAAAGTAATGACTTTGAAGATCAAATGGGTAATATCAAGTAATGACCTTGATAATCACTAAGAAGATTGTGAACCAGTCCACATAATACCTTCTCCTTGGGACACCATAGAGTATGGTGTAGTCAAGTATATAAACCGAACATTATGAGATATAGTTTGAGTTTTTTCGCAATTTTGTAAGCTATTTTCTCACTAAAAGTTTAAAACCCGACTATAATAGCCTAAATGACTCCATATGAGATATGGATATGGAGCGTCCCTAACATGTCATTTTTATACATCTGGGACCATAAATGTTTATGTTCAGAACCAATTTATGTATTTGTGAGGGTTATCCAAAATTGAACCACTTGGTTTTTACTCCTCCAAAACGAGAACAAAAAGTTTGTGGCTCGTAATGCTGTCTTTCCAGAAAGATTTTCATTTTATGGACGACAGAGTGGGAGAAATTTTGAACTTACGGAAGTCAAAGACCCACAAACTGAGTACAATGTAAGAAGATGTTCTTTATTGAGGCTCAGTGGTGAGTACAATGCAAGAAGACGTTCTTTATTGTGGCTCAGTGGTTATAAGGAGATAATTTTGAGATAATATTGCGTTACTTTTCAAAAGTGACGAATCTTAAATCCTCATAAAAGGCTTTTCTATAGTAGGAACTCTATGTGATGGCGTGTCGCCATGCAATTCGAATTGATCTCGTTGCACACGATGCGATAAGGAAGGAAACACGAGATGTTTTCGAGACTTGATTTAAGTTGAATACTTTGGTTGGTTACCTTGATCATGTCGTAAAGGTTATATAAGATGTTTAAAATTTGGGGTTGTTATAGAGAGTTTGTGACAACCCAAATGCCTTTATCAATTCGTATGTTCTTAGCAATATAGCTTCTCATAAGGATGAGATTCGGCAAATGAATAATGAAACTTTCTCCTTGGGAGAAGTTTTCTTGATGTTGTCAATGCTAAGAATCCTAGCATGCTTGGAAGATCCCTTTTGTGATCTATATACGTCAAAGAGTTGGAACTTTGGGTTCAATCATGTAGTCTATCAAAATGGTATTACTCGAGTGTCGAGGTACCATGATGATACTTGGAGTTTAGTGGGAGCTAAAGTAAGTTTCTTAGTCTAAATATGTGCTTGACATATTAGTGACTAGAAATATAGCTAAGGTGATGTTTCGTAGTCCAAATATGTGTTTGACATATTAGTGACTAGAAATATTCTCGGGTGAATATTTGAGAGTAGCATGGCGCATATTAAATATCCGGATCTAATGAGATAGATCTCTATGGATATTAGCATTATAGTCAAGAGACTTATGTGATAAGATTCTTGATTCGTTCAAGTTGTTGAACAATTAATATGATCTCTTGTGCTTCCGCTGCAAGATCTATTAAATATGCTAAAAGCTTCTCTCGTCGAGACTTATCATGTTGAGAATATGAGAAGTCATTACCAATCATTTCCTAGTGAGTGTCACTAGATGATTATCAAGAGCATCCTTGAGTACTTGAGAAGCACTGAGGATTTACTCTTGTAGTTTGGAGGAATTTATGAATTTTGTGTAAAAGGATTACACGGAAACATTTCTATGCTTATAAGATGTTATGGGCCTCGTTAAGGAATGGTTAACATGTAAGAATGCTATGTGCATAAAGAATAATATGTATAAGAAGTTATACATATGTGTATAAGAAGTTGTACATGTATAAAGCAAATATGTATGAGGAGTCATACATAAAAGATGTCATATGAAGGATGTGTATGTATAAGTGTTATACGTACAAATCATGAACGAAAGCTAAGTACATTACAACATCCGATGTTGTAAGAGAGATAGTTGATAACCGGAATTTATTGGGACTAGAGTAGTTCTGTTAGCCGAATATCGTATCCCAAGAAACTGTGAAAACAGTGGGAGTGTTTGACTGGCTTTAGAACCAGAGTCTAAAAACTTGTTTAGACATGTACTTAGAAAGGCTCTATGTGATGAAAAGATTACATAGAACAAATGAAAATAGCAATGGAAATTAGAGTGATGCAACTGTTGCTTATCCTCTAACCAAAGCCGTAGGAATAAGGTAAACATGATGATTATGTCATCTCAATGTGAATTGAGGAGTATACCTTAATTGCTAAATATCGTTATGTAAATATTTGATAG
Source organism: Silene latifolia (assembly GCF_048544455.1). NCBI lineage: Eukaryota > Viridiplantae > Streptophyta > Magnoliopsida > Caryophyllales > Caryophyllaceae > Silene > Silene latifolia. The sequence continues at coordinate 144,479,014 of NC_133537.1, read as the reverse complement.
AGTATTGATATTTACATAAGTGATGATCACATTCATTGTTAGAGTTTCTTTAAGAACTCAATTATTTAGTTTGACTGAAAACATTGAATACCTTGTTTATCTGAATAAGTTGTGGAGACAATGTTGAACAATATTCAAGTGAATAAGATGAACATTGTATTTTGTCCCTAGTCACTTAATGAGGTGACGTCTCGGAGTGACTAGATTGTAAGTCGATTGATGGTTGTTCAACACCATAAGGTCATACGTGATGACTAGTCAATTACATAGGCAGAGTGTGTGACACTTTGCCGGACATTGACCATTTAGAGAGTCCCTAAGTTCTATTATAGACGCATGGTTGTGGCGGGGATCTCTAAGATGTTCTAATGAGTCAATTCTTTTGATCGAGACTATTATCCGAGCAAGTGCGCTTTTCGAGTGACTTTGGTTTTTGTTCTAGGTCGTGCCGTGAAAGGAGGCCAAAAGGGCATTTACTAGGTCATGGTGAGTCAGATTGTGCAATAGGATAGATAGGGCATACATGAATTGTCCACCCACGTTGGGTAACTATATCTCAAGGCCACTCGAGGAGTTAATGACTACAAATGTGTGGCCACGCTAAGTAATGTCTGTTAGAGATTTTTCGATCGGTAGTCACACTCCCGATCGAGAAAACCACTCGCGATATGTTCGTGTGCAAGTGCGACCTGAAAGACACCTTACATTGAGTGGGAGATTAAAACGGACAAGAGAATTGGTAGCGCACACCTTGTGTCGGACAAGTGGGAGATTGTTAGAGTTAGTGTCCTCCACAATAGTGCGTTTACATAATAAATCTCATTAATGGAATATCATCGGATATTTAATTATTTGATCTTCGCGATTGATTAACGTAAATTGATAACGGTTGGATGACTAGAGTTTGACGTTATTGTCGTGAGACGGCGGTAATCAACTGACCCCTTTCGGTCACACCTAAAGGAACGAACCCCAATTGAATACACAACTAATTGTATTAGATACAATTTATTTAGTCCCTTGATTTATAGACTAAGAGGTTAGTCGATTATTTTAGAGAGATTTGAGTTGCGATCTCGAGGCATGGCGATTATTATTTAATTATGCGATAATTGAATAATAAATTTTGGGAGACGGTTTTAGTTAATTAATTGTTAATTCACTAAAATTGTACTAATTGATTAATGTGATTAATATTAGTACGTAAATAATATGTGTAGCAAGACACGTATATTTACGGAGTGATTTGGACGAATTGATTATGGAAGTATTTAAACATGAAACGATGTTTAAAATAAAATTACACTTATTTGTGCGACAAATATAAGAACCAATATGGACCCGTAAATGGGCAAGTGGACCGTGTAAAATAGAGTAGTGGATGATTAGGAACATAATCATTTCACCTTACTTTAGATACTACCATAATTCATCTTATATATATTTTGCATGTGATGTAAGATTAAAAAATATAAGACAATTTGTCCACTACAACACTCCACCCACCCGCCACTTTCCCTTCCTATTTACTCCATCCTTTGTTCATTTCTACACTACATCATTTTGTATGTTTTGCATGTGAACATTAATCAATCATCTCTCTGAAATTATTATTCATTATTACTAAGAAGTTAGTAATACTTTTTATTACTAAGAAATGTTAGTAATATTACAAATAATATCAAGGGTATAATTTTAACAAGTTTCTAGTTAAATACTTGTTATTATTTTTGGGTAAGTTCTTGGGTGCATCTTGAAGGAGATCTTCTCTTTGAAGATTTGTAAGGAGGATCATACATTTGTTATAAGGTCAAGAACAAACTAGTAAGGTGAACTAGTTTGTGCCACTTTTATCATAAAATCAATGTAAGGAAATTGTTTTTCCTTAAACTTTCATTTTTATGCTTTTATATTTGCATGCATGTTACATAAATCATCAACATGATAAATTATGAGATAATTTAATTTTTATTAGAGAGTCTAATATGGATCTATGATAATTCAAGTGGTATCAGAGCTTAGGCTTGTAATTTGTATGTTGATTTTAAGCATTTTAATGAATTATGAGATAATTTATAAAAACTCAAAAATTGTGTTAGAAGAGGTTTTAGCACGAAATTTTTGGGGCATACATACCTACTGATCTTAAAAGGTTTGTGGTTAAGTTTGGTGATTTATGAAGTTATTTTGCTATTTTTAATGATTTTTGGTAGAAAACCGAGTCAAAATGCCGTATTTTAGTAAAAATTTGACTAAAAATAGTTAAAAGTTGATTCGGTCCATGAAATGTTTATAGTATTTCATGCATGTTTTCTACTGATTGTATGCAAAAGGTTGAAGGTTGGTTAGAAATGTTTGCATGTTTATTGATTTTATGAGATAAAAGTCGATAAAAGTGAAATTAATTAATCATAATTTCGAAACAATTTATTCTGCCCTTGATAAATTCATGTACATTTAAAAATATTATTTAAATGTTAAAAGTGAATTTTAATATGTGTTTTCACTTTGTTTTGATGTTTATTGGTTTTAGTGGTTAAAACCGATAAATATCGATCTTTTTCTTCATAAAATTTATCCAGATTTTTTGGGCAAGTTTTCTTACATTTTGGTGTTCTTGGGAGTGTTACAGAATACTCAAAATTTTTGTTTCAATTTTTTGGGTAATTTTTCATTTATTTTGGATTTTTACTTAAATATTATGATTTTATCGATTAAATTAGCAAAATATCACCAAATCAAACTAATTATTTATCATAAAATTAGTGAGGACTAATTTTGAGGTTTAAAACAGTTTGGAAAATTATTTTGGACTTAAATGAGATTTAAGAGTTGATTATTGATTTTTACATGTTAAAAATCGATTAAATCCACAAAAAACCGAGATGGATACCAACGATTGATAGATAGGGCGATTTTGGCATAATTTTACAGCATTTTAAGCATATTTATTTAATTTGAATGAATGATTATCATTTATTTAAAGTATTTATCTTGTTGTACCTAGTATGGCCTAGTTTATTTAATCGTTATTACCCGAAATGAATGGGAATATCGATTTGTTTGTAATTAAATACGATCTCGTATCGTCGGTTTGTAATTAATTAATTGTTTTATTTATTTTATTAATTAATGTATAATAGGAATAGCTATGTAATTCAAATGTAATAGTTATTTTTACCGGCGTTTCCAAAAGACGGATTACATAGAGACGGAGTCTATTTTTAGAAGGTGTTCCAAATCCCATAGGAAGGAGCCACTTATGGAATGAAGAGGCAAGGAACCAAGGAGTTTGTTTCCGAAATGTAATAGACTAGTTTTTATTAACTAGGTGGCCATACTAGGATTTATTCATATGCTTACATGTTTGCTTGTTTTATTTTCGCGCATGCCAAAATCGCCATTCACATGCATTTTATCTTCGCGATTGTCAATTCACGTCATTTACATTCACCGACTTAGTTCACTTATAGGGAATTTATGACTAAATTGACAAGATCTCTCACATAACTAAAATTGAGATTAGCGTTACCAATTAGTAACACCTATGAATCTCTTGTTCATTAGAGCCACGCTCGCCCAAGCGGGGTGTTCTCTTTTTACCTTGAGTAAGTAGGGTGGTAAGTGGTTATCACATGCCAAAATTGGTTGGACTCAACGAGATATAAGACGGTCTTATGTTTCGGGCCTAGTAGATGGATTTAAGGAAATTCGTCGACCAAGAGTTCTAGAGGTAGAATTAGTCAACGGCACTTACCGAATTTACACAATTATGGGATGTTTCGCCCAAACGATGCTCATTTTTGTTTAATATTTGGGTCTTGGAATCATTTATATAATTTAGTGGGAGATCATTATATAAATGTTAAAACTTGTTGAACATGTTTTCACAAGTATTTTTTAAAACATTGAATGTTAATTTTTCTTATTTTTGTTTTTTAACGTATTTACTATGAGATCGCGCACTTCATCCTCCTTTCATCCTCTATTTATTATTATACTCATTTCGTTCTTTCATAGGAAGCGGTTTCTTTGAAGGAATTCGGTAGCAATGATTGGTAACATGATTTACCAATTCATCTACATAAGCTTACAACGATTTTTATGGTTATTATACAACCTAATTAACGTCCATACATATTAAAAAGGGGGTTTCATGTTGTAAACTCATATTACGAGTTTAAAAGGAAGTCACATTTTATCAAGAGAGTCTTGATTTCGAAAGTGACACCTCCGTCATGATGATGACATATTAGTTTTTATTACTCAAGTGTAATTCAAAAGTTTATGAAAGAGTTTTCAAAAACACTTATAATACTCGAATATGATACCGTCAAATGGCTCACTTCGAGAAAGGCCAAATCGATTGTTTATGCGCTAAAGAAGTTTAGGCATATGATGACAATTGAATGGTTAGGTAGTCCAATTTCGCAAGAAGTTGAGATTTTGCCACATGTTACACTCACTTTATAGTAATTCACTCTTACTAAGTGTATAAAATATCACGAATGACATGAAAAGAGGTCTTCATGAGATTCATTTTTGCTTGATTGAAGCAAAGAGGAATGTGAAAGTGAGTGGGAGTTAATAAGTATCAACCTTAGATGTATGCGATAAAAAAACGTTGAAAGAGACATCTACTCAATGGATAGGCTAGTTCCACTATCTTGGTATGAGATACCAAGTACGGGTCATTTCTTTTTAAAAAAGTTTACATGAATTGCAAAACGCAAGACGTCTAGCATAGGACATTTTTGTATCGAAATGGTGCTAGAGTAGCAATGATTTCGATAGGGACAAATATACCTAAATTTGGTTTTAAAAGAATGTAATTATCTATGTTTATACATAGAAGGCATCACTCATGTGATTTAAAACAAAATGTTGTACCTACTCCTATGATAACTTGGTGGTTGGTTTAGACCACTAAAGTTAGAGGAATTTTACATTCTTCATGAAAACTAAATGTTATACTATCTTGTAAATTTTAAAGTCTCTAATCTGGTGAACCTAATTGATCAAACCTCAAGTAAATTCGTTTCAAACGAGTAAACAAAAATCACATTGAACAACCATTTGATTGTGAGTCTTATGGTATATGTGCATGTATTATGTTTTTCTTTTGCAGAAAAGAAACACAATAGTGAGGTAATTGACCATATACATACGGATGCTTAAGGTCGATAGTTAGTTATATATATATACTTCGTTACTTTTACCGTAATGTTACTTAGATATGAAAACCTCATATCTATTTAATATGACATAAAAGTGATTTTTGAAACATGTTATATTTTTAAAATGAAGTAGTAAACCAAAAGCACGTCAAGATCAAGATGTTGATCGGGAGTTTCAAAGTAATGACTTTGAAGATCAAATGGGTAATATCAAGTAATGACCTTGATAATCACTAAGAAGATTGTGAACCAGTCCACATAATACCTTCTCCTTGGGACACCATAGAGTATGGTGTAGTCAAGTATATAAACCGAACATTATGAGATATAGTTTGAGTTTTTTCGCAATTTTGTAAGCTATTTTCTCACTAAAAGTTTAAAACCCGACTATAATAGCCTAAATGACTCCATATGAGATATGGATAGGGAGGGTCCCTAACATGTCATTTTTATACATCTGGGACCATAAATGTTTATGTTCAGAACCAATTTATGTATTTGTGAGGGTTATCCAAAATTGAACCACTTTGTTTTTACTCCTCCAAAACGAGAACAAAGAGTTTGTGGCTCGTAATGCTGTCTTTCCAGAAAGATTTTCATTTTCTGGACGACAGAGTGGGAGAAATTTTGAACTTACGGAAGTCAAAGACCCACAAACTGAGTACAATGCAAGAAGATGTTCTTTATTGAGGCTCAGTGGTGAGTACAATGCAAGAAGACGTTCTTTATTGTGGCTCAGTGGTTATAAGGAGATAATTTTGAGATAATATTGCGTTACTTTTCAAAAGTGACGAATCTTAAATCCTCATAAAAGGCTTTTCTATAGTAGGAACTCTATGTGATGGCGTGTCGCCATGCAATTCGAATTGATCTCGTTGCACACGATGCGATAAGGAAGGAAACACGAGATGTTTTCGAGACTTGATTTAAGTTGAATACTTTGGTTGGTTACCTTGATCATGTCGTAAAGGTTATATAAGATGTTTAAAATTTGGGGTTGTTATAGAGAGTTTGTGACAACCCAAATGCCTTTATCAATTCGTATGTTCTTAGCAATATAGCTTCTCATAAGGATGAGATTCGGCAAATGAATAATGAAACTTTCTCCTTGGGAGAAGTTTTCTTGATGTTGTCAATGCTAAGAATCCTAGCATGCTTGAAAGATCCCTTTTGTGATCTATATACGTCAAAGAGTTGGAACTTTGGGTTCAATCATGTAGTCTATCAAAATGGTATTACTCGAGTGTCGAGGTACCATGATGATACTTGGAGTTTAGTGGGAGCTAAAGTAAGTTTCTTAGTCTAAATATGTGCTTTACATATTAGTGACTAGAAATATAGCTAAGGTGATGTTTCTTAGTCCAAATATGTGTTTGACATATTAGTGACTAGAAATATTCTCGGGTGAATATTTGAGAGTAGCATGGCGCATATTAAATATCCGGATCTAATGAGATAGATCTCTATGGATATTAGCATTATAGTCAAGAGACTTATGTGATAAGATTCTTGATTCGTTCAAGTTGATGAACAATTAATATGATCTCTTGTGCTTCAGCTGCAAGATCTATTAAATATGCTAAAAGCTTCTCTCGTCGAGACTTATCATGTTGAGAATATGAGAAGTCATTACCAATCATTTCCTAGTGAGTGTCACTAGATGATTATCAAGAGCATCCTTGAGTACTTGAGAAGCACTGAGGATTTACTCTTGTAGTTTGGAGGAATTTATGAATTTTGTGTAAAAGGATTACACGGAAACATTTCTATGCTTATAAGATGTTATGGGCCTCGTTAAGGAATGGTTAACATGTAAGAATGCTATGTGCATAAAGAATAATATGTATAAGAAGTTATACATATGTGTATAAGAAGTTGTACATGTATAAAGCAAATATGTATGAGGAGTCATACATAAAAGATGTCATATGAAGGATGTGTATGTATAAGTGTTATACGTACAAATCATGAACGAAAGCTAAGTACATTACAACATCCGATGTTGTAAGAGAGATAGTTGATAACCGGAATTTATTGGGACTAGAGTAGTTCTGTTAGCCGAATATCGTATCCCAAGAAACTCGTGAAAAGTGGGAGTGTTTGACTTGCTTTAGAACCAGAGTCTAAAAACTTGTTTAGACATGTACTTAGAAAGGCTCTATGTGATGAAAAGATTACATAGAACAAATGAAAATAGCAATGGAAATTAGAGTGATGCAACTGTTGCTTATCCTCTAACCAAAGCCGTAGGAATAAGGTAAACATGATGATTATGTCATCTCAATGTGAATTGAGGAGTATACCTTAATTGCTAAATATCGTTATGTAAATATTTGATAGAGTATTGATATTTACATAAGTGATGATCACATTCATTGTTAGAGTTTCTTTAAGAACTCAATTATTCAGTTTGACTGAAAACATTGAATACCTTGTTTATCTGAATAAGTTGTGGAGACAATGTTGAACAATATTCAAGTGAATAAGATGAACATTGTATTTTGTCCCTAGTCACTTAATGAGGTGACGTCTCGGAGTGACTAGATTGTAAGTCGATTGATGGTTGTTTAACACCATAAGGTCATACGTGATGACTAGTCAATTACATAGGCAGAGTGTGTGACACTTTGCCGGACATTGACCATTTAGAGAGTCCCTAAGTTCTATTATAGACGCATGGTTATGGCGGGGATCTCTAAGATGTTCTAATGAGTCGATTCTTTTGACTGGAGACTATTATCTGAGAAAGTGCAGTTTTCGAGTGACTTTGGTTTTTGTCCTAGGTCGTGCCGTGAAAGGAGGCCAAAAGGGCATTTACTAGGTCATGGTGAGCTGTATTGTGCAATAGGATAGATAGGGCATACATGAATTGTCCACCAACGTTAGGTAACTATATCTCAAGGCCACTCGAGGAGTTAATGACTACAAATGTGTGGCCACGCTCGGAAGTAATCTGTTAGAGATTTTTTCGATCAGGTAGTCACACTCCCGATCGAGAAAACCACTCGCGATATGTTCGTGTGCAAGTGCGACCTGAAAGACACCTTACATTGAGTGGGAGATTAAAACGGACAAGAGAATTGGTAGCGCACACCTTGTGTCGGACAAGTGGGAGATTGTTAGAGTTAGTGTCCTCCACAATAGTGCGTTTACATAATAAATCTCATTAATGGAATATCATCAGATATTTAATTATTTGATCTTCGTCAGTTGATTAACGTAAATTGATAACGGTTGGATGACTAGAGTTTGACGTTATTGTCGTGAGACGGCGGTAATCAACTGACCCCTTTCGGTCACACCTAAAGGAACGAACCCCAATTGAATACACAACTAATTGTATTAGATACAATTTATTTAGTCCCTTGATTTATAGACTAAGAGGTTAGTCGATTATTTTAGAGAGATTTCGAGTTGCGATCTCGAGGCATGGCAGTTATTATTTAATTATGTGATAATTGAATAATAAATTTTTGGGAGACGGGTTTTAGTTAATTAATTGTTAATTCACTAAAATTGTACTAATTGATTAATGTGATTAATATTAGTACGTAAATAATATGTGTAGCAGTACACGTATATTTACGGAGTGATTTGGACGAATTGATTATGGAAGTATTTAAACATGAAACGATGTTTAAAATAAAATTACACTTATTTGTGCGACAAATATAAGAACCAATATGGACCCGTAAATGGGCAAGTGGACCGTGTAAAATAGAGTAGTGGATGATTAGGAACATAATCATTTCACCTTACTTTAGATACTACCATAATTCATCTTATATAGATTTTGCATGTGATGTAAGATTAAAAAATATAAGACAATTTGTCCACTACAACACTCCACCCACCCGCCACTTTCCCTTCCTATTTACTCCATCCTTTGTTCATTTCTACACTACATCATTTTGTATGTTTTGCATGTGAACATTAATCAATCATATCTCTAAAATTATTATTCATTATTACTAAGAAGTTAGTAATACTTTTTATTACTAAGAAATGTTAGTAATATTACAAATAATATCAAGGGTATAATTTTAACAAGTTTCTAGTTAAATACTTGTTATTATTTTTGGGTAAGTTCTTGGGTGCATCTTGAAGGAAATCTTCTCTTTGAAGATTTGTAAGGAGGATCATACATTTGTTATAAGCTCAAGAACAAACTAGTAAGGTGAACTAGTTTGTGCCCTTTTTACCATAAAATCAATGCAAGGAAATTGTTTTTCCTTAAACTTTCATTTTTATGCTTTTATATTTGCATGCATGTTACATAGATCATCAACATGATAAATTATGAGATAATTTAATTTTTATTAGAGAGGCTAATATGGATCTATGATAATTCATTTTGATCTTTTGATGAAGCGTGAATGTCACATGTTTGGAAGCGTGAATCCATGGCCTTCCTAGAAGTATGTTAAAAGACGCCTCGATGTCCACTATTATGAAATTGACCTTTATTTCAATTGGTCCAGTGGCTATAGTAAGAGTGATGAGGCCTATCACTTTGCATCGCGTCCCATCGTATGCGCGAACACCTTGATTAGTTGGGGTCCAATCTGACTCTTTCATACCTAGCTTGTAAGCTGTTTTCAGTGGTATGCCGTTGAATGCAGAGCCATCATCTACTAGTGTCATGGGTACATTCTTTTTGAGATATGTGATTGTGATGTACAAGTCTAGATTGTGGGTGACACCGAAAGGTGGTAAATCTTCATCTAGGAAAGTAACTGGGTTACTTAGCTTGACTGAGTCCTGAAGGACAAGTTTGACCACATCGTTTGAAGTAGATTCATGTGCTACGTTGAGTTTGGCCAATGCTTGCAGGAAAGCTTGGCGATGTGGAAATGAGCTAGCAACTAGTTGCCAGACTGAAAGACCAACCTTTGTCTTCTGTAGTTGCTTCATTAGGTGGTCAGTGGTCGAATCTTCATTGTTATCCATTGGAGATGTGACATTCCCATTAGTGGCTGATTTATTTTTTTTCACTGGGATGACATTTTGATATGGGCAACCAAATCGAGTGAGATGATCTAAGTCGAGATCTTCCAAAGTTTTGACCAAGGGATGTTCTTTGAGGTAAACATCTTCGTCATCAACGGCCCAAACACCATTGATAGTGTTGAGCTTTTTCAAGCGTAGGATTTCGGATTCCAGATTGATAATCTGTGAATCAAATCGTCAACTGCCATGATGACTTCTTGCCTTATAGATTCGTAGGATAGGGTGATGGCCATTTTTGTGGCTCCTTGAGTTGAGATGTTGAACTTTCGCACGGATGACACGACATCCTCCAGTTCGGCAACCTGTCTACTCACACTTCTTGCCCATGCGACAAAATCTGTAATAGTTGGTGCGATGGTAGAGTAGGCTTCTCCATGGTTGACCATATTGATCTAATCTTCGAATGGAGAAATAAGGTGTGAGCAATCCAAGGTGGATTCCTCATCCGAGATCATCAGAATTCCAAGAGGATTTTTTGTGTTATTAGGCTTACTCACGGGAGGGATAGGCATACGTCCATCTTCAATCATGTCTTGGAGAGCATGCTTCAGTCTATAACAGTTTTCCGTGTCGTGTCCTTTACCTATGTGATATTCACAATAAGCATTGTCATCGCAGAATTTGGACTTCTTTTCTGGTCAGATGTGGGTCCTATTGCTTGGATTCTACCTTGTTTCATCAACCTTTTCAGTACATTTGTATATGTGTCACCAATGTCGGTGAACTTTCTTGGTGTATTGTTCTTCTTGGATGACTTGACGAGGTTGACATCGTCGGTCTTTCTAGTTTAACCGTTGGAACGACTTCCAACTGATGTTGAACCTTGATATCCACGTCGTATAGTTTTGGACAAGAGTCCTTTGCGAATATCGTCTTCGATCCTTATACCTAACGCCGTTAAATCTTTGAAATACTTGACGTTTTGATACCTCAAGTGATTTGCATAGATAGGCCTTAGATTGTCCACGGACTTCTCCGCAAGAGTGGCCTCATCTGGACGTTCAACCAGTTGGGTACTAGTCTTCTTCCACCTACTTAGGAAGTCCGTGAACACTTCTTTTTCATTTTGGGTAAGAACCTATAGAGTGCGCATGTTGGCTTGGATCTCGGCATTATTTGTGTATTGCTTAGTGAACTCGATGGTTGCATCATCCCAAGTAGAAATTTTCTTGTGGTTTAGAGAGTAGAACCATTGTTGTGGAATGGTGTCGAGAGATGAAGGAAAGATCCTTGAGAACATCTCAGGCTTGATGCTCTTGATAGACATGTAATATTTGAAAGCACGAATGTGGTTTAGAGGGTTTTCGTGCCCCTTGAATTTCGGGATGTCAGTCATGTTGAAGTTGATTGGTAGTTAGGCATTCACTGCTTCATACTTTCGGCTATTTTCCCTGTAGATGTCATCTCCTTTGAGGTATATTAGTTGTTCTTCTAAGTACTGAAAACGCTTTTCAGCTTCAGTAAGGATAGGTGGAAAATTCTTTTCAGGTTTTTCGAAGGGTGGAGGATTGTCGTCGTGCAAAGGGATGTCAGGAATTGGACCCTCCACAGGAGGAAGTCTAGCCTCCATGGCTACAAAGCGACCTTAGATTGTTTGCAGACGAGCATAGGCGACGTCTTGACTAGCTTGGAGACGGAGTAGCGCGGCCAAAACTTGAATATTACCATTACCATCGGGTTGACCGTGGACGCTTGTTGCACTTTCGTTTGTTCCGACCATCTTGGACTGAGGATAAGTATCGACGACGAATCAAGACACATTCGACTACTTTGCACACTTACTCAAACAAGACAAGACTCATGGACCGACTTGAATGGAAAAAGGACACATGTGTCCTTATGTGTCGCGGGTTTTTGAAAGAAGAAAGAAAACGTTGGTTTTAAAAGGCTATCCTAGACAATCATTGTGTGTGATTGTACGAGTGTTGATTTTGATGTTTGTTTTTTTAAAATGGTTGATTTTTGAAATATTGACAGAGTTTTGACTTGATTTTGTTGACTTTGAGCCTTTTAGGCCATTTTGAAAGATTTACATTTTTGTATTTTGGAGAAAGGTTTTGAAAATTTTGTAATAATTTTGTTTACAAAAGGTGATAACATACAAGTTATAAACACAAACATAGGCATTACAACGGTATGCTGAGTGCTTTTAAAAGGATTTTGGTTTAAAAGATGGGTTGCCATATCAAGTTATCGTACCCTTGTCTGTGGAGAGGTCCATGCCAAACATGATTTGGGTCGGTTCCTAGCCCATTCGCTCGATTAGTGAAAGCTCTTGATACAAACATGAGTAAGTATCGCGATATGGTTGACGTCTATTGTTATCCATCTTTGGGCACAAATAGGAATTTGCACCGTCCAGACGGGACAGTTGGTCGAATTGGTTGGGTTAAGCCTAGAAAGGCTTGCTAAAACGACCTAAGAAGGTCGAGTAATGAAAACTGACAACTGTCTCATATAAACTATTCCCTAACCTTGTTCAAGTTTCACCCTATGTAACACTAGACTTAGTTTACTTGTATTATCCCCAGCGGAGTCGCCAAACTATGGACACAGCCACCCGCGCCGCACGCACCCGCGCATTGGTTTCGAGGCAGCGACACTTCTCCTACAGAACTCCGACGCGAGGCCAAAGCACGGCATGGGCCGTTGCCAATTTGAAAGGAATTGAAACCGGTGAAAGGTTTGATAAGCCTGCATTTGTGGAGTCGCCATCAATTTTTATGGACAATTGGAACCGTTCGAATACTTCATGCCTTGTCAAGACACAAAGTAGTAACATAAACATTAAGAAATTCATTACCCTTAACATTCTATGTCTAGAATGATTCTCGTGATATCAATGAAGAAAGGATGCTCACAGAGATCTTAAGTAAGGGGTGAGGGTACGTATTAGGAAGCTCGTTTATTTGAACACCTAATCTCGACCGCCTCGATAGCGGCATCTACTAATCATCAGGGAAGTTATTTATATTTGATATGTTATCAGTCATATGCATGCAATGTAACATCCACGTTTTAAACATAGCATGTGAGAATTAGACTAAGTCGGTTGGCACGTAATTTAGCAATTAAATGGGTCAAAGTCGGAAGTTTGGTCGATTAAATGTAAGTGCCAAGCAAATAAATCATGCAAGACTAATATAAAATAAGGGAATAAATTTTAAAAAATAAATTACAATTGATAATTTGAATTTACGTCACAAGTATGCCCCAAAAAGGCTTGAAATAAAAGAAAAGAAAATAGAAAAGAAAATTCAAAATATGAAACTACGTCGAATTATTAGTGATAATTCGCGATAATAGTCGATTAAAGCCTTTAAACTAAAGATACGCCTGAACTAGACGAATTTAGAGGCAGAAACCACCTCAGAACAGGCGCAGCAACTGCTGCGTCCTTTAGAAGAGGCGCATCAGACCGTGCTTCTGTTCTTGAGTTTGGTTCTGACTGTGAAAGCCAGACTCGTTAAATCATTACTGTTCATTGGTTAGTTAATGTCGATTATTGATATATAACTCGAGTAGAAGTGATTTAATCGTATTACCAGCATATGAAACTGTCATAAGGCGATAAAGGAGCGAATAAATGAAACATTACGATAATTTACAAGACGATTTATACGACGTCGGAAACGAAAAGGGCAAAATTCGAAGATGGATTAAAACGAAGACTGGAAAATAAAGATTGATGAAGAAACATAATGGAAACCATATATCAAAGACGAATTCAAGGGACTTGATACGAACAAATCGAGCCTCTTAAATCCGGGTTCGAATTTGATGACGAAAACCCTCAAATATTAATTATAAGGGATTTAAGTCGAAAAAGTTTAATAAAAACAAATTTCATAAACTGAAAATATGAGAATTGAAGAAACAAAGGTAGAAAAACGAAAGACAAAAAAGAAACAGATACTCGAGGAAGAAGAAGAAGAGCAGCAGCAGAGAAGCAGCCTCTGGAAGAGGCACAACAAATGTTGTGACTGTTTTAGAAGGCGCACCTGCTGCTACGTTTCTTCTTGGTCGTCTTTTGCTGCTGTTTTGCAAAGATAGAAAAAAAGTTATTTTAAAATCGGTTTTGAGCATACTTGTGATATAAATTCATATATTAATTAATACAAAATAAACTACAATAAAGAAAATTGGGATTTACACCCTCAAACTTACATGTTTGACGAAGCGAGATTAACTAAATTGTCATTTTAGTGATTGCTCGACTCGATGTAATATCAAAGTGGCCTCTTAAGAGGATTTAGAACAAATTGTTTGAGTTGATTAAAGTGTAGTGGTCAAGTGGGTCGGTCTACGCAACATGACTGGTACTCGGAATAATCTGAGCTTACGTGGTCGCGTAGATCAAGCTTGTAGGCGTCGAAAAGCAAGAGCGCGGTCTTAGAATGCAAAGGGAGAAGAGAAGGGCGGACACTCGCGTGAAAAATATGTAAGGCGGAGGCCTCTATTTATACTAATCACGTGAATGAATTTAGGTAAAAGTAGAATTAGGAAAGAAATCCGGAGGAAATTTGAAAACTGGAGAAAAAGCACCCCTGGAAGAGGCGCAGTAGGAATTGCGATCCTTCTAAGAGGGGTTGTACCTGTTGCGTTCTCTATTGGGCAGTTTCCTCCTCAGTAAGAAAGATTTCCGCGGTTCTATTTAGGAATTAGGAAGATGTATGCTTCCTTATTCCGCAAGGTAGATATTTGCGTGATAAAAAATAAAATTTAGGAATAATACTCCGTAAAATTCAAGAATATTCCGACTCGGTTCTAAGACGGTTTAGAAAATGGAAGCGGTTTTTTACCCGGACTCCAAATGAACTCTAATTACTGTCAAAACGACCGTATCGACGAGTAGATTATGACCATGAGGTTGACTCGACTGTTTGAGCTATCACATGTCGACAAACTTATGAAATGTCATAAATCGCTCGTTGTGATTAAACATGCGGCCCAATCATCACTAGCTAGTTGGCGGGAGGTGTAGAAACGAGGTGTCTGTTATTTGTTCTACCCTTTCCTATTTTGGCCATACCAGGTCTAGATGACTTATGAGGAATTCTTTTGGTCTCACACTCCTCGAGAAAGATTCAAAATGAGGCAACTACCAGCCTTGTCCAATTCTGACTTCTTCTTTATTGCCTGAGCTGCAGCTTTATTACTTTTTACTTTTCGTTTCTAGTTATTTTATTCAGTGTCTTTTAAGGTCAAGGTAGTTGTTATGCTTGTCTTATTTTGTGATGAAACTAGGACCCTTAGATCATGTTTTGCATGACCAAGATGTAATCCTAATTCCTATCAACTCTTTGCTGTGTGCTTGAGTAAACTTCTTTGTTTCATACTGGAAGTGTGATATTTCCTTTGCTTTATGCTTGGAAATTTCACAAATTAATGCGATATTGGATAGTGAATAACATAACTTAGACATGGAGCAGCTAAATGAAATAGTCCCTAATAATGTTTACTTACATCAGCCATTTGGTACTAGGTCCGAATCAGCCAAGGGTGTCGTGTGTTTACTTGGGCGCCAAGTATAGTACTTCCTTCGACGTCAAGCAAGAAAAGGCCGAGTATGGGGCAAGGAAACATGCATAGGGAAGTACTAAGTCGGTTGTCATATCTTTCCTAGTTCAGTTTTTCCTAATTATTAGTCTATCCGGTTTTAGGAAAGTTTCCATGTTTTTTAAAATCCGGTTTAGTAAATTAACATATTTTTGTTATTTCTTTTAGTTAATTTACCTAAAAGTATATGGAGTACAATAAGGCAATATAGCCATAGAGAAAATGTGTAATAGGGACGTGGATTATTTCCTTATTTCCATCTAGAAGTCAGTCTAGCTTAGTATAAATAGGGAGTTATTGTATCTTTATTTCACATCAGGAATTATCAATAAACATTCAAGTTTTCGTTTACACTTGTATAGGCATCGGTGCGGCGAGTTTCCTTCCAAATTAAGTTATTGTTTGACGCGTTTTCGAACATTAAAACAAGTTATAATCAATAGGTCTTGATTATAATTCACCGTTGTTTGAGTTATAGGTCTAGCTTAAGCAAATATCCTTTATTTTCATTGTTTCCTTTATATTATAGAGACACGTAAAAATTACCAGGTTCAAGTTCTTAAATCAGACAGTCCTCACAACCGTTCAAATCAGATTAAATTTGATAACTAGACAGTCCTAAGCACTGTCGAGTTTAATTAATTCCGCTGCACATAAACGAATCTTATTGTTTCGTGTTATTTTCGTATTATTTGGCATCAGAGACAGGTTTGTTAATCGAAGACGGTGATTATGATTTTGAGGATGCAATTATTCTTCAAAGTCTTCAAGAAGCTTGAAGAAACTTGAATGTGCCCACGGGAGGACCTCGTTGGCAACCACACAGCGAACCGGTCAAGTACATGGACGAGTTCAAGGTCAAAGAACTTCTGGATTACGTTAGTGGTACTGATCCCGAGGAATACATTGAATGGGAAAGGCAGATCGAGAGGATGTTTGACTTTATGTATATTAATGACGAAAAGCGTTGCAAGTATGCGATCCTGAAGCTTTATGGTACGAGAGTCTAAAGCCTGTTTGGGCACGTGAAGGGAAGGAGAAGCTAGCCTCATGAGAGTCTCTAAAACGAAAGCTACGTAAGAGGTTTGTTCCTAAAACTCATAAGATTTATTTATATCGTAAATTGGCTGAATTAATGCGAGAGAGTTTGAGTGTTTCCGATTATATTGTTGAATTTGAAAGAATAACCCTTATGAATGAAGTAGAGGACATTGAGGTACAAAAGATGACTCGTTTCTTTTGAGGGCTAAACCTTAATATTGCTCTTGCGGTTGAGATGCACCCTTATTCTTCTTTTGACATATTATGTTATCTTTGTATAAAGACGGAAGGGTAAAGTAAGGCTAAGCGTGCTAATGTAAGTATTTCTTCTAGAGTTAATCCTTGGAGTAAAACTAAAACTTTAAAGAACGTAGGAGCTAGTTTAAGTACAAGTACGAAACATACAACTTCAGCAGCCTCAATTGCTAAAGGTGTTCCTAAATCAGTCCCGGAGTCTAAAGAGAAGAGCTTGACCAAAGTTCGTTGTTTTAAGTGTCAATGGTTTGGACACTATCATAGTGCTTGTCCTAACAAACGAAATATTACATTGTGTGCGGGAGGCCGTAGAATTTCGTGATGAATTGTTTGCGGAAGATAACAAAGATGGGTTGTTTCTAATTAATGAAGCCGAGGACGAAGAGGTGGATTTTGAGCCTTATGAACCGCCTATATATGATAATTTTAGATACCTGGTATCTGTGGAATCCCAAAAAAACACCCGAAAATTATCGAACTACAACACGTTTTGGAAATCGCTGCGTTTGATCGATAATTTGTATAACTGTGTGTCGGAAAGCTCAAAAAAGCGTTTTCAAAAGTGAAAAACATGTTAAAATATTTCAAAAATACCTAGGCTGTTTTATTCACGACGACGAGGTCATAATGACACTAATTAGAGTCAAAACGGACACCAGACCAAAGACCCACTCAAAATTCAAATCCCGACTCAAACACAAGTCAAACACACAAAAAAAAACCCAAAATATCACCCACATCTAATTGTACACGATACAAACACAATAAACACAAAAAATATCCAACAACAAAACCTAGCATAGAATAAACAACAAATTCCAAATTTGCGAAAGGGACAAGACAACCCCTTGTGTTGCCAATGTACGCCCGGCACAATGGGTGGCCTGTATGGACACGTCTCCCAAAACGCACAACACCAGACATTCCTCTATAAATACCCTTCAAGCACCACCATTTACGCTTATGCGAGAGTCCGTCCTTTCTTCCTCCCTTAAAATTCTGGACCTCGACTTCTAAATTCAAAAACCGACACGTGTTTTCTACCTACTGATTGAAAAGATGAGCCATACACATTGTTTGGTATCGTCATCGTGCACTAAAAACACTTGACTTACCACTTCGACCAACTACATTCACACTAAAGCAAAGCAACACTCCATATTTACAAAACAGTTTTTCAAATCGAGCTTTCCGACTCATAAGTTTTACACTTTGTCGATTTCTCGTCAAGCAATCGAACATGTAATTATAAGGGTGTAATTAATCCTCTTATTTCATGTTCTCTTTAATGTTTTCATGACTTTAACATCATAAAACATGCATAACATGATTCAAAACATACATAACATGATTCAAAACTTGGAAAGATCGAGCGAAAAACGAGTTTTAGCCCGAGACAGAAGCTCATTACCTCACCTAGGGGCTCGCGCCCCTTCTGGCTTCTCAGGTCCGAACTCAAAAGTGTTTGAGTTCATCATTCCTTATGTTTTATTTCATTTTTCTTTGTTTTCTTCAAACGGTTTTTACCATTTCAAATCATTTTGATGATGAACATTTTTAACCATAAGTCATAATTAGAGTTGTTCATGGGTCGTCCCGTCCATTAAACCCGGCCCATCCCGCCCGCTAAAAAAGCGGGTACGGACAAAGCATTTTAATAAAAATACAAAGGCCTAACCCACTAACCTGTCCCGAATCCGCAAATCAGCTTGTCCTTTCTTTATACCATAACGGTTTATTCCATCACTCGGCAATATTATTTGGTTAATTACATTTTAAAGGGTATTTTAACATTCTTTTCTTCATTCTAACCATTTTTCTTCTTTTATTTGCATTAGTAACATGTTGGTCATAAATCAAGATCATCCTTGGTTCCTCATACCATGTCGGTTTAATCCAAGCATGAAGATAAACTTTAACTAATTACAGAACAATGAACTTAACATAATTAGTTCATATCATGCTTTTTTCATCTTTATTTTCAAATTCATGAGAGTTCTAACCATATCATTGATCATCCTTGGCTAACATAAGTGCCATGTGTATTTATTTCGAGTGCGGTGGTGAAACGATTGAGCAAATACATTTTACATGTTTTTTTTACAAAACTATTCATGTCAAGCTTACAAATTCAAACCCGACAACGAGAATCATCCATATAATGATGAATATTCCGAGTCATGTTCTACACTTTAACATAAAAGCGGTCTTAGCAAACTTTTCTACAAAAGCGGGTTTCAACACCCTTACTCAGAAGCTTTGGATAGTGGATTGCCTTATCCAGGGCGTACAAGAGTCATTCTAGCAATAGAATGCTAAAAGAGGGGCGAGCCCTTATCTTTAGTACCTATGTCAAGCACCGCTTTTTGCTTCGTTTGACCGAGGTATAAAGTGGATTCGAACGGTTTTCTGGCATCCCATAATTTCTAGGTGGCGACTACGAAAATCTCTATCATCATTTCGAGAACTTTGCCAAGACAAAACCTAATGATCTAAAGTGATCTGGTCATAAGCATCTTCCCTATGCCACCGAGCGTGGCTATTCGACCGTCGTATGTCCACATATTTGCATGCAGGTGGCCTACGTCCACAAACTGGCGACTCCTGTAATACTACGGTTTTTTATGACTACGGTTTACACTAGATCGATCAAGGGGCACTCGATCGAGTAAGTCACTTACTCGATCGAGTAAGCTGGTCTTACGGGTTGTTTTAGCCGGGTTTTGTTATTAACGCGTGATTAGTATTTATGGGTTCCGTCATCTTTCTTAATCACTTTTACTTTTCTAAAAACCTTTCAAAGAGAGAAATGGATCATGTTGCTTTGTTCTTCGCATTATTATCAAATCCCAAAGGCTAAGGTTGTCGGATCGTCGTGTTCTTTACGCCGTTTAGTTCGTCGTGTCAAGGGTAAGATCATTGTACAATTTTTATATTGTTTTGTTAATTTTGTTTAAAACACTAATTGGGTAGAATTGGGGGTTTTGGGAGTATTATGTTGATTAGATGGTAATTGTTTGAATATGTGATTATAGGAGGAGGTTTCGTAGAGGAGCATTACTGATTAGCTGCTTGTGACGGTCTCGTGGTTGCTTATTCTAGGTAGGGTTTCCCTACTCGGTTATTGATTACATAGAGTTGTTGATGGTTGTTTATTATTCATGATTCATATCGTGTTGGAATTAGTGATTGGTAATTGTTGTTATATAATGTGGTTGGTTGTGATTGTTTCTCTGTGGTTATCGAGGTGCATCCTCGGCTGAGTGGAGTCACTTGCGGGAGTGGCTTCACCCCCTTGATTTTCCCTCTGTGGAACCTCCCACAGGAGGGGATGTGCACATTAAGGAACATGGGTTATCGATCGGATAAGATGAGCGGGGCCTAGGTAGGAACGACTGTGGTCCCCCACTGGCGGTGTATAATACTTGTTGCGATGAGTATTCTGGCAGGACTACACACATTAGTGTGTAGTCAGGTGTGTGGAGTTATGATGGAGATTGGATAATTGTGTATTGTTTCTGTTGTATTGTTTTTGTGTAATCAGTAACTGACCCCGTTTAAATGTTTTGAAAACTATGGTGATCCATACGGGGATGGTGGGCAATTATTGTGCAGGTATGAGATGGAAGCGCATGGGATAGCTGGGTTGAGTCACGACGAGATGTTTAGAAGTCTTCCGCTGTGTTTTGAACATTTATTTACTTTATTGAGTTAGCATTTTGGAATGGTTGTATTTCCTTTTAACAGTATTGGTTTGGACATGTATCACTTCAAATTTATTTATTAAAGAATGTTTCGATACTGTCTATTTTATATACATTGCCACGGGAAACCGAGATGGTAGCATTCCCATGCCTTAAGTGGTCTTGGTAAGGCACTTGGAATATGGGGGTGTGACAACTCAACTGGGGAGAATTAGGACACTTGTATCTTTGTGATCCCAAGATGGTGAAACTCGAACGAGGTCTTGGTTGAAGTGCATCATTTGATATTACGGTCATGAGTCGGGGTTCCTTCTCCGGGCTCACAACCTAACCTTTATCAACCAATTGGCTCGTCTCATCGGCATGAGTTTTCTCATCCCCGCGTTTCAAATCCCGATTGTGTCAAGCATACCATTGACGTCACACATTTCTGTTTTGTCAAAGAGCATTCACTTCCTACATAACGAGGCTAGGGAACCAACCTTACACATTTTGTTTGAATTGGCATCCCTCTCGAAAATCGGGGATTGATCGCTTGGTGTGTAACCACCCTTATTAAGCCAAAACCCGTGTCAGCATTATGCATAGTATAATGAACTGTTAGTGCCTATGTGTTATGTGATCATAAGTCCTTCTATGTCATTTCTAAACGTTGCAAAAAAACCTTTTTGCTCCGTTAAAATGGCCATTACAAACCTCGTTCTTTTCCCAACCGTTGTAAAAACAACCTTTTACCCCGTCGTAATGACGATTTCAAAACACGATTTTTCACAACCAATTTCAAAAACACCTTTCTACGCCGTCGTAATGGCAAGTTCAAAACATGGATTTTAAACGTTTTCAAAAAAACACCTTTCACGCCATCGTAATGATAATTTCAAAACCCGGTTTTCCATAATCATTTCAAAAACACATTTGCGCTGACATAATGGACATTTGCGCCGACATAATGGCCTTTTCAAATCCCGAAAACGACGCACCATTTTCGAGAACACAACAATTTCAAACTTTTCAAACCTCGATTTTCAAAACATTCAACTTTTGATTTTCAAAATCCCGTCTACGGAATCGATGCACCGTTTTCAAGTCCGTGATAAATTTATCTTAAGCCATCTTTTGAAAATAAACCTAAAATGATGTTTTCAATATGAACTAGCCAGTTTTTGAATATTCCACTTTTTCGAACGCCGTCTATAAAGTAACAAATGGTTTTGAAAATTCCTATTTTTGAAATTTTCAGGCCACTCTGATTCAGCCTCGTGTCTACCGAGTCAAAGCAAACGTACCTATGGGTCTTTACATATGAGTCGTCTCACCATCGAGACTCGTTCAACGGCATCACACCATCATATTGAACTCGTGTCAAGGTCTATTCAACATCGTCGCACGGTTAATCGAGTCAGCACCAAGGCGCCACACATAGTCGCCCTCGTCTCATTAAGTCCGAGATATTTTTCCCCCTACATGATTTCTGCGTTTAGTTGTTAATGCGTGTCGGATTGAGTGGTAACATGAGCCGTTCTCTACCATAGACAATGGTCCTGTCTTCAGCTTCGTCCAACAATGATGACAACAACAGAGATCTCACAACTGCTCAGCTACCCATTCTGCTCACAGCCCCCAAAGTCACCCTAGACCGTGTCGAGACTAAAATCGACATTCTCGAGAGCAAGGAATCAATAGAACATAACCCTCCACCATTAACCGAAATTGAGAAAAGGCATATGCTCTTGGAAGAGCAACTCCTAACCCATGGGAACAACATCCACCTTGAAAATAACCGAAGGTTCAATCCAGTCGGGAATCAACTACGTGACAACTTCACCTTAACCAATGTACCCAAGTTCAAAGGAGTGGAGGACCCACTCAACCATATCTGGGAATTCAAAGATTATATGTCAATCAAGGGAGTCAAACAGGAGCTGTTTATCCAGATCTTCTCGTCATCTCTGGAACCAATTCCCCGTCAATGCTACTATTCTCTTGACCGAAAGAGCATCACCACTTGGGACGATGCTATCCTTGATTTTGCTAAGCAATATGCCGATAATTTCAAAATTGAGACCTATACCCGCACCCTTGAGGTCCTAATCCAAAATGACTAGGAGGGATTCACCGAATTCATATCTCTTTAGAGAAGGGTGAGCTCCCAAATGGTAAGCAAACCGAGCGAGTCAACCCTGGTGGAGAAATGCGTCAACAACCTCCGTCCAGTATATGCCAACCTTCTAAGGTACCAAAACAACAAAACCTTTCAGGATCTGCAAATCCTTGGGACCCGTATTGAGGATGACAAACGCAAGGGCGTCTTGGCCAAAACCACGGGTAGAGGCTATCAAGGGTCTACATCAACTTGAACCCGTCCATGTGATCAAACCAATAAAATTGACGAGGTCAACCTCCTCTAACCAACTCCAAAGAAAGAAAAACGTCCCCAAAATACATACACCAATTTGGGGTCGGCATATGCCTGCACCCTAAAGACGCTCATGGAACATGGAAAATTGCAACCAATCGGGCGCACTCAAGACTCTCTTACGCAAAGAAAACTCATTTTTGGAACCCAAACGCTTATTGTCAATATCACCAAGGCAAGGGCCATGATACCGAAACTTGCTTCAAGCTAAAGGACGTCATCCAAGACATGATTGAGAAAGAAGAGCTACCCCTACCTCCACCATCAAAGCTAAACAACAAAGCTAACCCCTTGAAGATACACGCCATTTCAAATGATGAACCAACTCTAGATTTCTCATACCTTATCTTACCTATTGAAGACAAAATCAATGCTTTGGGAAATGACGCCCCGGACAGTATGTTCATGTTTAGCGTTACCTCCATGCTTACCATATTTCAGCAAATCGAGAGAACTACTGCAAGCTAGTCTCTCTGAAAGGATCGCCCGGCTTGAAGATGGTTACTATCGACAAATGTTTAACCCACCAACACACATGCCGCGTCCAAGGGAGGGTCCACCAAATACCCAAACCTCCTAATTTCAAAGTGGACCGCCTCCGTGACCATTTTGGCGCGCACCCTCCGACATAACTCACCACAATCACATTCAAAAAAATCACCCTCACAAAAATTACCCTCCGAGGAACACTCCCTCAAGTTTTATTCGCGACCCGGAAATCAACGGCATTTGGAGATAATTTAGACGACGTCTACATCGTCCTTGAGGGAGTGTTCCTCGGAGGTATCATATCCCTAACCATCTCAACAGGCCCCTTGGAGAGACAGGCTAGTTTCCAAGTAGTCGACATAGAAGCATCATTCAACATGCTCCTAGGACGCCCTTGGATCAATGTTGTAAAAGATGTCACTTCTACCCTTCAACAGAAGATTAGGGTCTCGTTAAACGGAAAGACAATCACCATTCTCGCATCCCCAATCAAAGCTTTCATGGAAAAGGGGATAGCCTCTCTGTAACACCCCCTTCTTACCTGGCCAAGGTAATTAGGAGATATTACCGTCTAGGTTTCCTGACGTAGTGAAATCGGAATTACAATTAAGAAACTCTATATATAAATAACAAGTTTAGCGATTTACATAACTGTAAATGGATAAACAAAAGAATAAACCTCGTGACTAATATCTATGTTATCTATCAACTTTCCAAGTACACGACTCCATGTCCAAAGCGCGTCCCGTCTTCCGCGTAACACAAAACAACCCGTACTCAACCTCCTCCCCATATGATCGGAAATATTATATGGATCAACATAGACCACCCTAGAAATAGGTGACAATTACACAGACAGACAACACGTAAGTTTCAATAAATAAAGTGAGACACAACCCAAAGTGTATGAGTATGCAACATGACTATGACACATGAATGAGACACTATCAAACAGTTACCACGCTGGTACTAGGACACGCCTAGACGTACCCACAGCCACCGGTGCCAGAGACACACCCACGACACAACAGCACATAAATAGGTACCGGGACACGCCCAGACGTACCGGGTTCGGAAGCCAACCAGATCCCCTTCCAGACATCGTGTCTCAACCACACGAGTCCCTCCATACTCATGTCATTAATATGCACATCCCTCTTATAGTGGGAAGCTCCAAGAGGCGACCCGAGCAGGAGACGGTCTCCCAACCGCCTCCCGTCTCCTCAACAACAAGTAACCAACATAAACCATCATGTCCTCCAATATGCATGACAAGCACAATAAATGCCACATACCACACAATATACCTATTCGCGACTCATCAAGTCGTCTTAATCAATACCATGTTATAATGCATTTCTAGTAACATATGAATTTACGACAACATGTTATAATGGAAAGACCATTAAAACACGAATCACTTGACCATTCAAATATATTGAAACTGAGTAGGATTAACCTACCTTTTAGCATGCTCCATAAGCAATCCAATAAATAATATCTCTCCATAAACCCATTACCTAAAATATATACAACTAATACACACAATTACTAACAAACCTAATTACTAATGTAATTACAAAATTTAATATAATAAATTTAAATCCCGACTCATGCCCATGATACAATAATTAAATCTCGACTCGCTCACACACATACTCCCTCTTTCATAAACGGCAGCCACCACCGGCTACTGCTGCCACTGTGGATTACCACCACCAGCCATGGTGGACGACGGCCAGCAGCTCCCGCCATCCGCAATAGCTAGAGCAACAATACAACAACACACACGACACATACCCACACCAAACACCACCAAAACCTAACCACCAGCCACCACCGGCTCCCCGTCCTACCGACACAAGCCACCACTGTGGTCTCTCTTGACCACGGTGGACCCAACAACCAGCGACCACAATAATGACACATGACCAACAACAACAACAAAAACACCGTACAACAAACACCAACATCAACCACACACACTCGAATGCCCTCTTTTGAACCAATTTTACACGCCCTTACAACTACCCAAACCAGCACCTATGATCACCACAGTGGCCCTCCATCAACCCACGACATCCCCAGAGCCATTCACACTTGGTCAGGCCGCGAAATAAGGGTAAAAAATCCGTCTTAAGAAGGTTTAAAAACAACAAAAATAAGCATATAAATACACGGTCAAACTCGGTTTTTGGTGGTCAACGGTGGTCAAAGAGGTAGCCAATGACGGTTAGAGGTGAGCCAAGGTCGAGGCGGGTCAATGGTATAAATTAATTAATATATAAACTAGTATAAGACGGTCTTACCTTACGGTCTCAAGGCGGAGGGACAAAATCTTCACGTTTCTCTTCCTTTTTTTCTCTCTTCCTCTATTCTCATTTGTATGGTGGATTTTGTGAGATTTTGAATGGATACGATTGGTGGATAAGGGGAAGTGGAGTATATATAAGGTGGGTGCAGTATATATATATACATATCTTATATTATTATTATTCCGTCTCATACTTAACTCGTAAAATACAATATAATATTATTTATATAATTATAAAATACGGAATATTACAGTCTTCCCGCCTTAAAACGAACTTCATCACGAAGTTCACCTCACTCTCTCCTTTCCAACCACTCACTGAAGTATCATCACCTATTCCCAAGTACTCATCCCAAAGTTCTTTGCTCAACTCTCATAACTTCCTTTCATTCCATACTTTCTCTTTCCTAAATTTTAAATTGTTAAATCCACTCCCCATAAAAAGAGAACTTCAAGATGTCCTTAAGTTCCCTATCAAACCTCATAGTGTGATCCCATACGTTCATTACTAAATTTCACAAATGACTATGTTCCAGCTTCAAAACTCTCACTTACTTATTGCAAATCCGTAATTAAATCACATATAGTCATAACGCCATCGATCTAATCCCACTCGACAAGCACAAGGTCCAGCCCATGTTTTGAAACTTTAATCTCATAATAACTCTCAACTCATGTTGGTTATATGGATACATATCTATCACAGGTAGACCTGTCAAACGGGTCAAACAAGCGGGTTACGGGTTCGGGTAAAATACAGGCCGGGTCTATTTTGGGTTTGAAAAATACGGGTTTATACGGGTCGGGTTGTAATACTCCGCATTTTTTTAATTAATAATTTATAATTTATAAGATGTGAATAAATAATAGTTGTTGTTGTAAAAAGAAAAACAAAATAAGCAAACAATATGGATCGGGTGTTGGACCGTGTTAGACCCAAGGTTAGTTCGGCCGTGTGGCACACGGTTTGGACCGAGTAAGGGGGAGGTAGTATGTGGTTTGGGTGTTATCTATGTATTAAGATATTTTCATTAGTTTAATATTACAACCAACTTCCTAGAACCTTCCTCCTTCACCTACCAATTAATAAAAATACATAACCTATGCCTCACCATCATAATTATTCCACTTCAAAAACTCAATACATATAATTGTGAAGAAGAGCTTTTGTGAGACAACCTTAAGACGGACTTTTCATCTCGCGGAAATTAATTATGGTAAGTTGTTTTATCGCCTCACATCAATTATTTACGTTTGACCTTGACCTGTACCTTTGACCGTGGACTGGCCGTGGCCGTAGGAGTGCGTTGACCGATGGGTTTGACCACCGCCGGGTCAACCGTGTATGGGGGTGTATTTTGTGACGGTTTTGCGGGATTGTTTTGCGTAGTTTACATCTTAAAGTCTTTAATAAGAATAGTTTATAATTATACATAATTTAATTTACTATTTAGGTGGTGGATTTGTGGAAGAAGGTTTTTCATTATTTGATTGATTTGTGAAGAATTGCTAAAGGTAGGTTAACAACTCAACTGTGTTATTTGGTAATTGGTGAATTGTTAAAAGATGGATTATTGTTATAATTGTTGTCTTGAGCATATCGTCATAATTGTTGTCTTAGTTATCTTATAATCATATTATTGTTGTTGTTGTTAGTTGTTCGGCTAGGCACGGCGGTGTTTAGAGTTTGTCGTGGACCTGAGCAGTACACGTTTGGTGTCGATTGAGATGGTTTGATGTGTCACACGGTTTGGCTGCGTGATTGAGACGATCTTGGCTTGTGTTTCTTTATTGTATCTCATTGCAGGTTATCGTATTATTATTATATTTTTTTTTTGATAAAATATAAGTAGTATAAAAAAATTAAATCGTCACAATACATGGCATTTGGGCCTAAAGATCATGTGGTCATAAGACCATGAACCGGATTCCAAGAAGCAACTTAAGACAACAATCAGAAATAGAGGAACTAAAACAACAATTCCAGATCCCCTTTTCACTTCATCCATTATATCAACAATCTCCCTTTCTTCTTCTTCTACTCTTCATCCCCCATTATCCACCTTAGAATAGAGTAATTTGTCCCTGGCTTCGATTGGATTCTTGATGTAGTCCCGGAATTGATATTTCAGATCCATTAAAATGGCTTGAATGATCTTCTCCGGTCTAGCGAGAACGGTTTCATGCTTGTACAAGTTCCGTTGTTGCCAGACAGCATACAAACAAGCGTTGTAAATCGCATTGACCATATTTTTCCGATTTTGTGATCCTATCATTTGAAGCCTCCATTGAACCGAGTCACTGTGAGGAAGAGCGAGACCAAGTTTCTCCCCCAGAAGGTTAAGGAGTCGTCTACTGTAATAGCAGCGAAAAAAGAGATGATCCATGGTTTCCACTTCATTTCGACAAAGATGGCAGGTAGCATCTTCAATTATCCCCAATTTGTGCATTTTTTCATTTGTGTTCATATTATTGTGATGATAGATCCAGGCTAGAAATTTATGCTTAAACAACGTTAGTTGGATCCAAATCAAGGACGGCCAGTCTTGAACTTCCCCTTTGTGACGGATGAGTTCATACTCCTTAGCAATAGAATATTCTTGCCCCTTGACATTTTTCCACATATCCTGATGGTAAGAATCATAAAAGATAGTCTTGGTTTGACATATTTTCCTCCAAGCCCAACTTGAATTGGAATTTGGAGAATAATCTAACCAATTCATCCCCCTGAGATATGTGTGGTTTACCCATTTTACCCAAAGTGAGTCCGCTTTGGAGGCAACCCACCATACCAACTTACCCACAGCTGCCTTGTTCCATATGGTATCATCCTTTAAACCTAATCCCCCTTCTGCTTTTGGTCTGCAAGTCTTTTCCCATGAGACCAGGGGGGATCTAATGTAACCCACTCCCCCATCCCATAGAAAATTACGACAGATACTTTCAATTCTTTTGATCACCCCAGTAGGTAAGATAAACATGCTCCCCCAGTAGTTATGCAAGGTCTTCAACACAGCTTGTACCAAGACCAACCTCCCTCCATAAGAAAGTTTTTTGGCCCCAAGGTGTCTAATTCTCTGCACCACTTTGTCAATGAGGGGTTTACAGTCATTAGCAGATAACCCGTATTATTATTATTATTATTATTATTATTATTATTATTATTATTATTATTATTATTATTATTATTATTATTATTATTATTATTATTATTATTATTATTATTATTATTATTATTATTATTATTATTATTATTATTATTATTATTATTATTATTATTATTATTATTATTATTATTATTATTATTATTATTATTATTATTATTATGATTATTATTATTATGATTATTATTATTATTATTATTATTATTATTATTATTATTATTATTTTATTATTATTATTATTATTATTATTATTATCATTATTATTATTATTATTATTTATTTTTTTTTATTTTTTTTTATTATTATTATTATTATGCGCGCAGCTTTCATTAAAATAAAAATAAAAGTTTACATGAAATTGGTGGGGAGCCGAGAAACAATCTGGGCCCCCACACCCTTAGCAATAGCAAAGCTAAGTCTAGTAAAAATGTAAGCGGCCACCCGAGTCCCCGCATCCTGAGATACCGAGAATTTCTGGATCCGCTTGAGCAAGGCAACGGTATCCGAACCCAGCTCTCCAAGTGAAGAGAAAGGGAAAGGTAGGAAACCATAACCCGCTACCGTGCACAAATCCCCATACTTAGCACACTTTCGCTGAGCAGCATCAGCGACAACCCGACCCGGTACAAAATCTGCCAACCCAGTCTGAGTCAAAGGGGAAGAACCTGTCAGGTCGACACACATATCACGGCCCCTGTCCCAAGAATAAAGCAATAAATCCGCAGGACGAAGAGAGCCACCATGCCCATCAACCAAACCGATATCAACCTCCTTCCCCGCAGAATAATACGGATCTATAGCGGATGTGTCGTAAAGAGTGTCCCGGACAAGGTTATGCCGATGTTTAACGCCCACATTACCTGTACAAGAAATAGCGTGGTCCCCAAAAACATCCCCAGCAAACACCCGAGAGCAAGCAGGACAGGGCCTAGATACCGTGAATAACGGAACTGTGACACCCCTCGTTGAGGTAACTAAAAGTGACTAGTAAATCGTGGCGGAAACACGAGATTTTTAAAACTTTTAAGGCTTCCATTGAAGTCCAACGCGAGGTATCACTAACACGATAGAGAAGTCTAGATAGTTAAGTTTAAGTTTACATCACAAGTCAATTTATTGGGGAAAAGATATCCCACGAATTAACATAGTTCAAAAGTAGATGAGTCTATTAAATGATAGCTAAATAAGGTCCGAGGTAAGAACTCGCTAGCTCACACGGTCTTCCCCACTTAAGCTTCATCACAAACCTGTCATTCATAATAAATATGAAAGCCACAGTCAGTGGGGAGTAACTCAGGGTTCTCCCAGCCACAATATGACAAAATACAAGCAATTAGGAATTTAATCAAATAAACAAGCATGAGAGTAAATACTTACGGCATTA
Source organism: Silene latifolia (assembly GCF_048544455.1). Taxonomy (NCBI): domain Eukaryota; kingdom Viridiplantae; phylum Streptophyta; class Magnoliopsida; order Caryophyllales; family Caryophyllaceae; genus Silene; species Silene latifolia. Next base: position 144,448,501 of record NC_133537.1, on the reverse strand, counting down.
CGAAAATCATGATTAGTGGGCACAAGTAAATAGGAATGGTAAAGCACAAATGAGAGAAGAATTATTAGGTCAAACTGTCACATATCAACCCGACTCAAATGTAAGACAATTACAAAGTATAGACTCAAACAAGACAACCCTCTAGACTCCAACCTCTTGGTCGGACGACGATCATAATACGGTCCTAGTCTAAACCTGGCCAGACTCTCGGGATGGACGACACCCGATTCGACAAACGATACCAAATCGTATCCAATACTCGAAATATGGTACACCTAACCGTGCCCGAAAGTCGAGTAACCTCAAGCGGAACCTTGTCACCTAACCGTGACCCCCGGTCCGAAAAAGGCGGAAGGAAAAATAGCCCAACTCGGAAACAATGGCACCTAACCATGACCCAATGTCCGAGGGCAAATAAATAGGGAATGTCGAGTAGTCTCACAATGTAAAACGTCACACTCGGGTCCGAACAAGAACCATAACCATTTTGCATGTTCATAACATTAATGAGTCTTAAAGTAACCAATTATCGATAGGGAAGAAGATACATGCATAACTCAATCATTATTAGAAGTCACAAGTGAAATAGAGCAAACGGGACTCCCGGTAGGGTGGTGTACTGCCACCGGCCACCGGCCGGGGACAACATGCCAAAGTCAAAATTTAAATAAAACTTACAGTGCACTCCCAGTCGGTCAGTAGACCGGCTGCCGGTCCCCCGGCTGGGAATACGGCCAAATTTCAAAAACACATAAAACCTTCACATGCGCTCCCGGTAAATGGTGAGACCATTGCCACCGATCACCCTACTGAATACGCCCAAAACTCAAAATCACCTAAAACCTTCATGTACTCCCAGCCGGTCAAGACCGGCTCACCCTACTGGGACTAAAGGCTTTCTAAAATGTGCTCAAAATTTACAGGATCTCCCAAATAGGTCAAGATGACCGCCGCCGGTCACCCACCGGGACTACAAACACGCGGATTCCATGCAAAACACTTCCAAACCATTTGAAACCAACAAAAATCGTTTCCCATCAATTGTTTACGTATCCTAGCATGATTCTAACTCGGAAAAACAACATATTTGAGCATGTGAATGGGTAATTTCGGATTCAAGAGATGTAGCATGAGATTTTCATCCAAACATGTGAGAATTGCAAACAAGCATGATATTCAACATCCAAATTAGCACCAATCATGAAAGATACAACTTTTAACATTCATATGAGATTATAACTACATAAAACCACACAATTCTAACATAAAAGTCGAGTAACCCATCACCGTTACCTTTTTGCACTTCAATCTTCTAAAGACTCGTCAATGATGTAGCTATCCTCCTCCGGGTTGTCCAAGTTCTCCCCTAAACACAAAAATAAAGGTACTAAGTCAAGAATCCACATCCTTGTAAGATGAGAATTTCGAAATAGAGGAAAAGATGGCGACTTTCTTACTTAGAAAGAAGGGAAATGAGAAAAGGAAGAGAATGGCGCGAAAAGGAACGAGATTGGTGAAGAATTGAGTGAGATATGGTGGTTTTAGGGTTAGTAAGGGAAGGTCCAACAATGGAGATGTGTTTGTTGGGAAATTTCAGAAATTAGAAGTGAGGGAGATGAAGTTGTGAGGGTTTAGTTGAGGTTTTGTGTGGAGAAAAGAGGGGGAAAAAGGCCCATGAGTCAAGTTAAGCCCAATAACTCAAAATGAGTCGGTATCCACTAGAATTTTCGTCCCAAGTCTACTATAACTCGAGACGGAGAATAATATTATTAAAATCTACACTATTATTACCGTTACACGGCTATGGCTATATTTTATGAAAATAAGCTTTAAATAATAATTATTTAATAAAAATTACTTAAAAGTTTATTTAAAATATAAGGAAAGGGCGGGGTGTTACAATCATCCCACCTTTTAAAAAGTTTCGCCCTCGAAACTTGAAACGAAAAGGTATTACCTTAAGAAAACAAACTAGGGTACTTGACACGCATGGAAGCCTCCGGCTCCCAAGTCTCTTCTTCTACATCACCACACTTCCACAAAACCTTCACCAAGGGCACCACTTTGCTCCTTAGCTTCTTCTCCTTCTTATCCAAGATACGAATCGGTCTCTCCTCGAAAGAAAGACTAGGCTCAAGCTCGGGAATCTCATTTTGCAACACATGACTAGGGTCGCTAATGTATTTCCTAAGTTGAGAAACATGAAAGACATCATGAACTTTACCCAAACTCGGGGGCAACTCCAACTTATAAGCCACGGCACCAATCCTCTCTACCACTTCATAGGGTCCAATGTACTTCGGACTCAAATTCCCTTTGACTCCAAATCTCTTTACTCCCTTCATCGGGGACACCTTCAAGAACACTTTATCTCCAACTTCAAATTCCAAGGGTCGACGGCGAACATCGGCATAGGATTTCTGGCGATCTTGGGCGGCTTTCATTCTTTCACGGATGAGCTTAACTTGATCAATCGTCTCGGCTAACTTGCCGGGTCCTAGATCACGGACATCACTTGCTTGATCCCAACAAATCGGACTACGACATTTCCTTCCATAAAGGGCTTCATAAGGGGCCATCTTGATAAAAGCATGATAACTATTGTTGTAAGAAAATTCCACCAAAGGTAAGCTCTTCTCCCAACTAGAATGAAAATCAAGGGCACAAGCACGCAACAAGTCTTCTAGAGTTTGAATTGTCCTCTCGGATTGTCCATCGGTAGCGGCATGAAAAGCGGTACTCATCAATAACTTACTACCCATAGCATCTTGCAAAGCTTTCCAAAATCTTGAACAAAAACGCGGGTCGCGATCCGAAACGATCTCCTTAGGAACACCATGGTAACGAACGATCTCTTCAACATAAGCACTAGCAAGACGGTCTAAACTCCAAGTCTCTTTGATAGGAATGAACCTAGCACACTTGGTCAACCTATCCACAACAACCCATACGGCATCCTTTCCACCAACGGTCTTAGGCAAAGCCATCACAAAATCCATGGAAATGGACTCCCACTTCCATAAAGGAACATCCAATGGTTGTAGCAAACCACCGGGTCTCTTATGCTCGATCTTTACTTGTTGACAAGTAAGACATCTTCCAACATATGACACAATGTCATTCTTCATGTTAGGCCACCAAAACTGAAGCTTCAAATCTTTATACATCTTGTCTCCTCCGGGGTGAATCGAATAAGGGGATAGATGAGCTTCATCTAGAACTCTCTTCCTCAAGTAAACGGCATCGGGCACATATATGCGTCCGCGGTAGCGAAGGTAACCTCTAGCATCAATCTCACAATCCTTTGCTTTCCCTTCAAGAAGCTTGGCTTGAAAACTTTTAAATGTAGCGTCGTCCACAAGGCTATCTAGAATCTCACGGTGAAGAACGGGTTCGACAACTATAGCACCAAGATAAAAAAAAACCACTCTCTACAAGTTGCAAACTTAACTTACGAAACTCGGCACAAAGGTCATCGGGGAGCACACGAATAGCACTCAAGGGATGAGTAGACTTCCTACTAAGGGCATCGGCAACCACATTTGCCTTTCCTTCATGATACAACAACTCCATGTCGTAATCATTCACCAACTCCAACCATCGTCGTTGTCTCATATTCAAATCCTTTTGGGTGAAGATATACTTCAAACTCTTATGATCGGTGTAGATACCGCAATGGACTCCAATGAGGTAGTGTCTCCACATCTTCAAGGCACGAACAATGGCGGCTAACTCCAAATCATGAGTGGGATAGTTCACCTCATGAACTCTCAATTGTCGCGAAGCATAGGCAACAACTCTTCTATTTTGCATGAGAACACAACCCAAATCCATCTTAGAAGCATCACAAAACACATCAAAATCAACTCCATCCTCGGGCAAGGTCAACACGGGGGCGGTAGTCAACCTCTTCTTCAACTCTTGGAATGCACCTTCACAAGCTTCGGTCCACACAAACTTGGTCTCTTTCTTCAAAAGTTGAGTCATCGGTCTAGCAAGCTTGGAAAAATCTTTCACAAAGCGACGGTAGTAACCCGCCAAACCCAAAAAACTACGGATTTCACCAACATCGGTTGGACTCTTCCACTCGATCACGGCTTCAATCTTCGAAGGATCTACCATGACACCATCCTTAGATATCACATGGCCTAGGAAAGACACCTTAGACAACCAAAATTCACATTTGGAGAATTTGGCAAACCACTTTTGACGACGGAGGATTCCCAAAATGATACGGAGGTGATCGGCATGCTCGGCTTCGGACTTGGAAAAGATGAGAATATCGTCGATGAAGACCACAACACACTTGTCTAAGAACTCACTAAAGGTCCGGTTCATTTGGTCCATGAAGATAGAAGGGGCATTGGTTAAACCAAAGGGCATCACCTTAAACTCGAAATGTCCATATCTCGTGCTAAAGGCGGTCTTAGGGATATCGGACTCACGAACGGGGATTTGGTGATAACCGGATCTCAAATCAATCTTGGAGAAAGTAGAAGCACCTTTGAGTTGATCAAACAAATCTTCAATTCTTGGTAGAGGATACTTGTTCTTGATGGTAACACGGTTAAGCTCACGGTAGTCAATGCAAAGTCTCATAGATCCATCTTTCTTCTTCACAAAGAGAACGGGAGCACCCCAAGGCGAGGCACTAGGTCTAATGAATCCTTTCTCAATCATCTCATCAAGTTGCTTTCTCAACTCCTTCAACTCGGTTGGCGCCATACGGTACGGGGCTTTAGCAATCGGACCGGTTCCGGGTACAAGGTCGATAGAAAACTCAACATCACGCTCAGGAGGAATCCCGGGCAATTCTTCGGTAAAGACATCGGCGAACTCACAAACCACGGACACTTCTTCGATCTTCGGTAAGGAAGGGGAGGTCGAAGTCACCACACAAAGAAAGATTTGGTAACCTTTCCTCCTCATACTCATCAACTTCAAAGCGGAAATCAACTTCACACCTTCTTGGGAACGGTCTCCTCTATAGGACACACGAGTGCCTAACAGACTCTTGAGGCGAATCTTTTGGTCTCTACACTCGAATCTTGCATCATACTTTGACAACCAATCCATACCCAAAATTACATCGAATTCCTCAAGGGGAAAACGAAGTAGGTTAGCGGGGAATAAGGTTCCCGAAATAGAGATAGGAATGTCGGAGAAAGTGAGGGAACAAGAGAACACCTCTCCGGAAGGTAAGGATATAGAAGTTTCCTCACTAGGAATTGGTTCAATGGCTAGCTTTTCGGAGAATTTGGAAGATATAAAAGATAAAGATGCGCCGGTATCAAATAGAATAAGGCAAGGTTGATCAAAAATCGAGAACATACCCGTAATGATATCGGGATGAGCGGCGGCTTCGGCACGGCTCATGACGAAGATAGTTCCTCTTGGCCTAGCATTTGGAGTAGGAGCATTCTTCTTCTCGGGGCAATCGGCAACACGATGTCCGGGCTTCTTACAATGAAAGCAAGTCAAGGGCTTGCCATAGCATCCAACTCCGGGGTGTAGAGCTTGTCTACAATGGTAGCACTTACGGTCCTTCTCAAGTTCATTAGTTGGTGTGGGAACTTGTCCTCTAGGTTCTTGAACTCTTAGTCCTTGTCCTCCATGGTCTTGCATCCTTGGCACAAACCTTCTCTTGTTGGCATAGTTGGAAGTAGAAGGTACAAATGGCCTCTTGCCTTGAAAGTTAGAACGGTAAGAATGAGAAGAGGAGTGGGTTTTAGAATCTTCTTCAATGGCCTTCAAAGAGCTTTCGGCCCAAATAGCATCATCATAGACTTCCACAAAGGTAGTTGAGCTTCTTCTCACCATGCTTTCCACCTTAGGATTCAACTTGTTCTTGTAGAAGTAGACACGATCCTCTTCATCTTTCACGAACTTGGAGGCATAATGAGCAAGTTCATTAAACTTGTCGGTGTAGGCTTGAATTGATAGCTTCCCTTGCTTGAAGTCCATAAATTCCTTCAATCTTTGTTGCTTGAGCTCCTTAGGGTAGAAGCGGGTCTCCACAAGTGACTTGAAGCGGTTCCAATCAAAGTTGGGGTCTTGAGTAGCGGTAGGACCGGTCAAAGTCCACCACCTATCGGCTTCCTTCACAAGAAAGTGAGAGGCTAACCTCACCTTGTCCTCCTCTCGGGCATCAAAGAGAGAGAAGTTCTTCTCCATATCACGAAACCACTCCGAGAGAGCAACGGGATCCACTTCACCACCATAGGTCTTAGCCTTGTTCCTTGCTAGTTGACTTGCAATCCAAGCATAACTTCCTTGACGGTTAGCTTCGGGTGCAGGGGGAGCGGGTTGAGCATTTTGTTGATTAGCAAGTACTTGGGTGAGGGCTTGCATGATCGCATTTTCCACAACGGTTGGTCGTGCCATCTTCTTTGCACAAGAGTAAACAAGTTAGAACCTATCACAAAGCATACACAAAAAGGCTACCAACTTAGGTCCTTAATTCTACCCATCTCTCATTCATTATTTAAGGTCAAGTAAGAATTTTAAGTTGGGGTACACGTGTGTGCGTCGGGAGCAATATATGCTCTGATACCAACTGTGACACCCCTCGTTGAGGTAACTAAAAGTGACTAGTAAATCGTGGCGGAAACACGAGATTTTTAAAACTTTTAAGGCTTCCATTGAAGTCCAACGCGAGGTATCACTAACACGATAGAGAAGTCTAGATAGTTAAGTTTAAGTTTACATCACAAGTCAATTTATTGGGGAAAAGATATCCCACGAATTAACATAGTTCAAAAGTAGATGAGTCTATTAAATGATAGCTAAATAAGGTCCGAGGTAAGAACTCGCTAGCTCACACGGTCTTCCCCACTTAAGCTTCATCACAAACCTGTCATTCATAATAAATATGAAAGCCACAGTCAGTGGGGAGTAACTCAGGGTTCTCCCAGCCACAATATGACAAAATACAAGCAATTAGGAATTTAATCAAATAAACAAGCATGAGAGTAAATACTTACGGCATTACGAAAATCATGATTAGTGGGCACAAGTAAATAGGAATGGTAAAGCACAAATGAGAGAAGAATTATTAGGTCAAACTGTCACATATCAACCCGACTCAAATGTAAGACAATTACAAAGTATAGACTCAAACAAGACAACCCTCTAGACTCCAACCTCTTGGTAGGACGACGATCATAATACGGTCCTAGTCTAAACCTGGCCAGACTCTCGGGATGGACGACACCCGATTCGACAAACGATACCAAATCGTATCCAAGACTCGAAATATGGTACACCTAACCGTGCCCGAAAGTCGAGTAACCTCAAGCGGAACCTTGTCACCTAACCGTGACCCCCGGTCCGAAAAAGGCGGAAGGAAAAATAGCCCAACTCGGAAACAATGGCACCTAACCGTGACCCAATGTCCGAGGGCAAATAAATAGGGAATGTCGAGTAGTCTCACAATGTAAAACGTCACACTCGGGTCCGAACAAGAACCATAACCATTTTGCATGTTCATAACATTAATGAGTCTTAAAGTAACCAATTATCGATAGGGAAGAAGATACATGCATAACTCAATCATTATTAGAAGTCACAAGTGAAATAGAGCAAACAGGGGACTCCCAAATAGGGTGGTGTCTCAGGCCGGGCCGGCCACCGGCTGGGACAACATGCCAAAGTCAAAATTTAAATAAAACTTACAGTGCACTCCCAGTCGGTCAGTAGACCGGCTGCCGGTCACCCAGCTGGGAATACGGCCAAATTTCAAAAACACATAAAACCTTGATGCGCTCCCAAAGGTCAAGTGACCAACTCACGGCCACCCTACTGGGAATACGCCCAAAACTCAAAATCACCTAAAACCTTGATGTGTACTCCCAGTAGGTCACCGGCTGGGACTAAGGCTTTCTAAAATGTGCTCAAAATTTACGGGGATCTCCCACCCAGTCGATGAGACCATTCACCAAATCACCCTACTGGGACTACAAACACGCGGATTCCATGCAAAACACTTCCAAACCATTTGAAACCAACAAAAATCGTTTCCCATCAATTGTTTACGTATCCTAGCATGATTCTAACTCGGAAAAACAACATATTTGAGCATCTGAATGGGTATTTTCGGATTCAAGAGATGTAGCATGAGATTTTCATCCAAACATGTGAGAATTGCAAACAAGCATGATATTCAACATCCAAATTAGCACCAATCATGAAAGATACAACTTTTAACATTCATATGAGATTATAACTACATAAAACCACACAATTCTAACATAAAAGTCGAGTAACCCATCACCGTTACCTTTTTGCACTTTAATCTTCTAAAGACTCGGCAATGATGTAGCTATCCTCCTCCGGGTTGTCCAAGTTCTCCCCTAAACACAAAAATAAAGGTACTAAGTCAAGAATCCACATCCTTGTAAGATTAGAATTTCGAAATAGAGGAAAAGATGGCGACTTTCTTACTTAGAAAGAAGGGAAATGAGAAAAGGAAGAGAATGGCGCGAAAAGGAACGAGATTGGTGAAGAATTGAGTGAGATATGGTGGTTTTAGGGTTAGTAAGGGAAGGTCCAACAATGGAGATGTGTTTGTTGGGAAATTTCAGAAATTAGAAGTGAGGGAGATGAAGTTGTGAGGGTTTAGTTGAGGTTTTGTGTGGAGAAAAGAGGGGGAAAAAGGCCCATGAGTCAAGTTAAGCCCAATAACTCAAAATGAGTCGGTATCCACTAGAATTTTCGTCCCAAGTCTACTATAACTCGAGACGGAGAATAATATTATTAAAATCTACACTATTATTACCGTTACACGGCTATGGCTATATTTTATGAAAATAAGCTTTAAATAATAATTATTTAATAAAAATTACTTAAAAGTTTATTTAAAATATAAGGAAAGGGCGGGGTGTTACAGGAACACCCAGACGATACCCCAGCACACTACGGTAAGTCCTCCCGTTCATAGTCTGCCCCAACCCTGAAATAGGAACCGCACGTAACCAATTAGAGGAGTGAGAACCCTGTTGAGACTGCCATAAAGCAAGTTGGCGCGGTGTCAAAGAGAAAACAGACTCTGAGGCAGCAGCAACCGTCGTGAAATAAATGTCTGCCAATTATTATTATTATTATTATTATTATTATTATTATTATTATTGTTATTGTTATTATTGTTATTGTTATTATTATTATTATTATTATTATTATTATTATTATTATTATTATTATTATTATTATTATTATTATTATTATTATTATTATTATTATTATTATTATTATTATTATTATTATTATTATTATTATTATTATTATTTGATACCCGTCGTTGTGAGTACCAAAAATAAGATTTATAATTTCTTATTAAGACTAACCTAGGCTAGTGGTAACAGGGTCGAACCACAAGGAGGCAGAGTAATTTCTAGCTGTCTAATTATAGTCTAAGGTAACAATTGTGGGGGTTAAGTTGAATTGGTCTATAGCTAAGAATAAATAAAGACAGTAAACTAAAAAGACGGATTAAATAGATAAAGAAGGGGCACTAGGATGGTCGGTTAATTACAGCTTCGGCGGCAGCATACTAAGTCGATCTGAATCAAACACAGGTGAGGCGGGAAAACAAGAGGTCCTCTCGGTCCACTCTTAACAGATAGCATCTTTCGATCTCGCTATAAGTCCCTAATATCACTAATACTGACTCTCGTCCTGAAAAGTGACTAACGGTCTAAACTATACCTATCTTTCGATCTCAGCACAGTTTAGTCATTTTAATTGGTGGTCTAACAACTGTCCCTGTCTTTCGATCTAATGGGTCAGTCATAAATTAAGCATATAACTGGTCGCATGCATTCGATTCGTTAAATACAACATTAAAATCAATTAAAACGAAAGGTAACCTCACGTGGTCAGTCGATCGACTAGGTATGGCGGTCGATCGACTGACACGCGAATTCAGACCAATTTAATACTACGCCGCCTACGCCATAATTCGCCTACATCCTAGCACAATTGATTTAGCTACTCATGGCTATGACTAAAATAACAATAATATTGACGGTAAAGACTACTGAATTCATGCTAAAAGTAGTAGAACAAACAATTAACATAAACGATAATTGGCTTGGGTTCTAACTAACAATTCTATTACTAACAACGCAATAAAGATGAACTGAAAGTATAATGGAAGGAATACCGAAAATTGCAGAAGAATAGTAACGGAATGATTAGCAGTATGAATGAAAATCCGATGCAACCAATATTACAAACCCTAACTATGATATTCGAAAACTGAATGTGAAACTTAGATAAAAACTCGATAATCAACTGATGTTTCTAGGGTACGTTATATAGAAACTAACGTAACCTTATTTCCTAAACCTAACATAACTTTGGGCTTCAAGATTCACGGTCTTTTAATTCTCGTCTGGAATAGCAATTTGGTCGATCGACTGCTAGGACTGGTCGATCGACTAATCTTGATGTGATAGCTTCGGAACCCGCGAGTTGGTCGATCGATCGATGGCGAGGTCGATCGATCGCTTGAGCCGCTGCTACTACTGACTTCTATAAACTCGTGGACTTGTCTTTTGGGCCTTGAATTGCGCACCAAGCTCGTTCCTCGGGTGAATACTTCACGTCATATGCAATGCAGGGATACTCGGGGCGGATTTAGCTCGATTTCATTTGGATGCTTCACATTTACGCAATAATGTACAAAAATACGGAAGTAGACGGAAATAGGGAGAAATATAGCATAAACTACATGAATGAGCTCTGAAATGCGTGTAAAATGGGATGTAAAACATCATATAAAAGACACGCATCAAACTTCCCCAAACCAAACCCTTGCTTGTCCCCAAGCAAGAACTAGACTCGATCCTAAAACCTAATAGAACGAGTTCAATCTCAGAGCGAAATGCAACAAGTAAAGCCTAAACCAATTTAATGCACAACTAACAATCAATTAGCATTGAGAATCATGCAGACGAGTTATAAAGTCGTTAAAAACTGCTGAACCGTCAACTGTAGAGACTTATCAAATTGGACTCTCACGGGTCGCTCAAATCACTCAAATAAGCACAAGGTGAATATATGTAAAGATAGAAAGAAGTAATTTTGTAACGACACTCACCTAACTACGACCTATAAGAACATGCCTGCAATATAATATGAAAGTAATCTCTATGACCGTACATATGCATTCCAACCAACAAAAGATCATGACACATGCCGAGGTATATATGTGGATATGTGAGGTATGGGTAAGAAGAGGCAAAACATTTATAGAAAAGTGGAGGTACAGGTGATCAAGCTAGTACCGAAATGGAACCATATGGCAACATCCTTCTTCTTGCTCAAAAACAAATGGAACGGTGCTATAGCAAGCACAAATCTCACAATCTCCAGAGATAAAAGTAATCAACTAACTCCCCATAAAATATGAATAATACATGGGAGCAAAAATCGCCAAAAGATAAAGGCTTGAATTATGCGAATTTGATTTCTTTCTCTTTTCTTTCGAACCTCGGTCGATCGACCAAAAGGGGAAGTCGATCGACTGCTTAAACAGTACAGAACTCTTTTTTTTTCATCTTTTTCTTTTTTCTTTTCTATTTCTTTCTTTGTTTCTTTCCTTCCTTTATTTCATCTTCCCAATAACGTCTCAACAGAGCATATGCCACCAAGAATGAGTAACAACCCCAAGAACACAGACTACTATCTTGACAAAGGACAGGCTAAATGTAGGATGTAGTAATTAGGACAAAAAGGATATTTTTGGCAGTCTGGAGTTCATGGGCAAAACGAATAAGGGGAAACCTCTACCACATGTGTCAACTAACCACAGACCGAATGCGTACAGGTATTAAGCAGATTAAGTTCATATTTATGCACATTTATGTGACATGCCTCATAAGGAGTACTACTCACATTCCTAAATAAACCGGTCATAGATGTCACCGGTTATAGGCTCTAAATCTCAGAAATATGATGTAGTTTGCCAATTTTCTAAGTCAAGTCTCAAGTTCAGCAAATAATTTAACGAAAACTCGTAGATATGCAAATACGATTCTACTAATAACATGTCAATTAGCAAGGCTTAGGCAAAAACAGGTGCAGAATGCAACATCATCCTTGAAATACTATCGTTCCGACTCGACCTATATGCTAAAATAAACGTGAATTTTATGGAAATTTTTGAAATTTTTCAAGTTTTTTTTGAATTTCGTATATATATAAAATGAAATGAACAATGCAAAACAGAATGTAAACGTGAATGCAAGCAAATGATATGCGACGCAAAACCCTTCCCTAAACCAAATCACACAATGTCTCCATTGTGCAAAATCATATAATGAAGAAAAGAGAAATGGGAATTTGCGGGAAAATGAAATAAATAAGACATGAAGTGAAAGTCGGGAACTTACAAGACTTTAAAAAAGCGCGACAAAAGGAAACCTCCCAAACCAGCGTGAGCTAGGAGGTTTCAGTAGCCAGCAGTGCTACTAATAAGGTACCTGAAAGACAAATAAAACCCACGCATAAATTCGAGAAGACAATTTGAAGCGGTAAATATGTGCACAATTGAGAAAATTAGAAGAAATAAATAATTTGACGGAAAGAAAATTGGAGTAGAAAACTCCCTTAAGTCCGCATATCGACCAAACACAGCAGGGGAGAGGTCGTGAATAGGTACAATCTGAGCGTCCTTGGTCGATCGACTAAGGACGGCGATCGATCGACCAATGTGTCGAAACATTAGCTCTGAAAAGTGCAACTCAGTCGATCGACCAATGTAGCCAGTCGATCGACTGAAAATACTGTTGTACTCCTTATTTCTTCGTATTTGCTCAATAACTTGAGCTAATGAGGTCTAAAAACCTGCAAATGCACAATAATACGTGTCCAAAATTGCGCAAAACCCAAAATAAAGTCTCAAACGTATAAAATCCTAAGCAAGCAAAATAAAATGCGAAGTTTTCGCCCGCACAAAAGCAATAAAAAGCGTCTAACAAAAGCAAATAAAATGAAGTTTATAAATAGCTCGATCAACTAATAGTTGATCAAGAATGACCACGGTAGGCCCACTTCGTCGGCTTCTGGCTACTAGAGGTAGCCTCAACGGTGCTTATTTGATCAGCCGCACCCTTCTTAGCTTCCACGTCCGTATGGCTCAACGGATCAACACTATCATCATCTCCCCAGTCAAGGATCTCTTCGGGCTTGTCAGAATCCAAGTCGGACTCTCTGGCTTTGACCGGCTCATCATCAACTACCTCATCAATTCCATAGCTCAGGCAACCAAGACCTCCTCTTTGAATGATAGGCTTCTTTACAGTTGGAGCAACTTGCAGCACTTCCTTCCCCAAACCAACTCCTGCAACATCTAAAACAACAGATTCTTCCTCCTTTTTGCTCCCAGTCTGGGGCGGAGGGGTTAACACAAGTAGTAATAGAGACAGGCAATTCAGGGAAGCCAAAGTACGATTTCTTTTCGAAACCGTATTACAAGTCACAGGCCACATGGGGTCCTTTTTCTTAGCAGGTTGGGCAGAGACAATAGAATGCTTTCCCACTTTGAAAGTCAAGGTTCCTAGACCGACATCTATGACTGAACCAGCAGTGTGCAGAAATGGCCTACCCAAAATAATGGGTATATGAGCATCCACAGGCATGTCAAGTACAACAAAGTGGACGGGGAAGAAGAACTTCCCTATTTGGACAAGGATGTCCTCTAAGACTCCTATTGGCTGGACCGCAGATCGGTCGACCATCATCTTGTCATATCATCACTGCGAACCTAGTCAATTTGAGCTTCCTAGCTAGACTCAAAGGCATGACGCTTATACTAGCTCCTAAGTCACATAATGCCATCTCAATAGAGAAGGTACCTATATTGCAAGGAACAGAAAAGCTACCCGGGTCCTCTAGCTTATGGGGTGCCGTGTGAGACAACTAAGAGCATGACTCTTTGGTTAATGCGACAGTGTGAACATGTTCAAGCGACTTTTTCTTAGACAGGAGTTGTTTCATGAATTTAGTGTAGGCAGGCACTTGATTGACCAACTCAAGGAAGGGTACTTTTACATTCAAGCTACGAATAACTTTTTCAAACTTACTGAAAGATACATGTTCCTTTGTTGGCACTAGTCTCTCCGGATATGGGGCTGTAAGAAGTACCTTAGCCCTCTCCTCTAAGTTGCGCATGCCGGCATCCGTGGACTTAGGCTGGAAGTCCACTGCTTTCTCCTTGTTAAAGCTTGAATCCTCCTCAGACCGTCTCAAATGTGAGCCATTAACCGTCATCGGATCGAACTTGAATTGGGACGGACCCATCAAGACTCTCGGGTCCGGCCTTAACACTTTCGGAGTTGTCGTGCCCCGAAACAAATGGTCCCTTAAGTTATCGGGCATTGGAGGACGAACAATCTCGCTATCGGCGATGATCTTGGTCGATCGACCACTATCCTCGATCGATCGACCAAGGTGTACGATTCGAGAAGGCTGCTTTAACCCGCGTATCGATCGATCGGCCAAGGGTGTATCGGTCGATCGACTGATATACCTGGTAGACGCCTTTTTCTTTGAATTGTTCGTTACAGCTTTCTTTTGACTCGGATCCGCATCATTCTTTTCAACAGCGTCCTCGACCATGGCGGGCCCCTCCAGGGTGGACCCACTCCTCAACGTGATGGCGTTTAGGGTCTCCTTTTGGTCGGTTTGTGTCGGTAAGTGTCCCGGAGCTCGAGTGGTGCTCTTACTAGCCAATTGAGCAATTTGGCTCTCAAGTAGCTTCATCCCGCCCTCTCTTGCTTGGGACTCTTTCAGCAACAAGTTCTTGAACTCAGCAAAATCAGAACCATGGGATTGTTGTTGCTGCTGTGGCACATAAGAAGGTTTTTGATATTGTTGTTGCTTTTGATGAGGGGGCACATAGGGTTGCTGCTGCGAAGGTGGAGTTGGATTTAGGACATTCTGGCTACTCCACCTCAGGTTGGGATGAACATTAGGCTCATAGTAGGTGTTTGTCTGCCTATAATGTTGAAAGGCGACAAGACTCAAAGGGACTAGGACAATTCTTGAAACGTGTCCCTCGGCTCCGCACCTTTCACGAGGCGAAAGGACCGTCGACCACGGCATTTACTTGGTAAATACCCCCTTTGAAGCTCCTCCTAGTTCATACTTGTCAAATCTTGCGGTGAGAGCTTCAAGTGCGGCTACGAAGAAGGAGATTCAACACTCCTCCTTTGATTCCCTCTGGAATTCCCATACTCAACCTTGTGGGTGGCTAGATCATCAATGATCTTCCACCCCTTGGTTTCTCCCAAATTCTCGGCAAATCGACCACTTTGCTGCAACATCCAAAATAGCCCTCGATCGTCATACGACCCATTATAGAACCGATTGCACAAGCTCCATTTTTCGAACCCATGGTGCGGTATGGTTCACACCAACTTCTTAAAACGGACCCATGCTTCGTGGAAGTTCTCGTCTGGCCCTTGTTTAAAGCTCGTGATTTGAGCTCTAATTGCATTGGTCTTTGAGGCAGAAAAGTATTTCTTGTAGAATGCCAAAGCCAATGAATTCCAATCGGTGATCCCATGAACGGCTCGGTCCAGATCTCTATACCACTCCCTTCCATCATCACGAAGGGAGAAGATAAACATGGTCTCCTTGATCTGGTCTTGGGTCACGCCGGCTGGTGGGGGTATGGAACAATGATGAGTCAATAAACGTCTCCATATGCTTAGCTGCATCTTCATTTGCGCTCCCCAATCGTTTCTCTCAACCATATTAATGTATGAAGGCTTTGGTTCGAACTTCCTGGCATCTCCTGGTAATTCGACCCCTTATATAAGTTTGCGGTGTCGGCTCGGAATAACTAGCTATACTCGCTTCCTCGGCCATGACTGGAATTTGGAGAAGTAACGTCTCGGTGAAGAGGTGGAAACGGGTGAAGAATGTGGGTCTTCCTCGAACAGCTCGTTCTCGTGATAGCTTGACAGAGTACTCAGCTCTTCCTCTGTCGGTAATACCCTTTGTGATCGTCTCAACTCGCGCAAAGATTTCTCTATCTCAGGATCGAATGGTACTAGTTCACCACCCTGTGACTGCGCGCATAAGAAGAAACTACAAAAAGAATATAAGAAAAGTTTAAGGAACAGAAGTCCCTTAAACTAAGAAAGACTAAAAATAAAACAACTAAAAATTAGAACTATTGCCTCCCCGGCAATGGCGCCAAAATTTGATACCCGTCGTTGTGAGTACCAAAAATAAGATTTATAATTTCCTATTAAGACTAACCTAGGCTAGTGGTAACAGGGTCGAACCACAAGGAGGCTGACGTAATTTCTAGCTATCTAATTATAGTCTAAGGTAACGATTGTGGGGGTTGAGTTGAATTGGTCTATAGCTAAGAATAAATAAAGACAAGAAACTAAAAAGACAGTTAAGCAGAGATAAAGAAGGGGCACTAGGATGGTCGATTCATTACGACTTTTCTTGCGGCACATACTAAGTCGGTCTGAATCAAACACAGGTGAGGCGGGAAAACAAGAGGTCCTCTCGGTCCACTCTTAATAGATAGCATCTTTCGATCTCGCTATAAGTCCCTAATATCACTAATACTGACTCTCGTCCTGAAAAGTGACTAACGGTCTAAACTATACCTATCTTTCGATCTCAGCACAGTTTAGTCAATTTAATTGGTGGTCTAACAACTCATCCTCGTCTTTCGATCTAATGGGTGATCATAAATTAAGCATATAACTGGTCGCATGCATTCGATTCGTTAAATACAACATTAAAATCAATTAAAACGAAAGGTAACCTCACGTGGTCGGTCGATCGACCAGGTATGGCGGTCGATCGACCGACACGCGAATCATCAATTTAATACTACGCCGCCTACGCCATAATTCGCCTACATCCTAGCACAATTGATTTAGCTACTCATGGCTATGGCTAAAATAACAATAATATTGACGGTAAAGACTACTGAATTCATGCTAAAAGTAGTAGAACAAACAATTAACATAAACGATAATTGGCTTGGGTTCTAACTAACAATTCTATAACTAACAACGCAATAAAGATGAACTGAAAGTAGAATGGAAGGAATACCGAAAATTGCAGAAGAATAGTAACGGAATGATTAGAAGTATGAATGAAAATCCGATGCAACCAATATTCCAAACCCTAACTATGATATTCTAAAACTGAATGTGAAACTTAGATAAAAACTCGATAATCAACTGATGTTTCTAGGGTACGTTATATAGCAACTAACGTAACCTTATTTCCTAAACCTAACATAACTTTGGGCTTCAAGATTCACAGTCTTTTAATTCTCGTCTGGAATAGCAATTTGGTCGATCGACTGCTAGGACTTTTGATCGGCGATCTTCGATGTGATAGCTTCGGAACCCGCAGGTTGGTCGATCGACTGATGGCAGAGGTCGATCGACTTCTTGAGCTGCTACTTGACTTCTATAAACTCGCGGACTTGTCTTTCGGGCCTTGAATTGCGCACCAAGCTCGTTCCTCGGGTGAATACTTCACGTCATATGCAATGCAGGATACTCGGGGGCGGATTTAGCTCGATTTCCGCTGGATGCTTCACATTTCTGCAATAATGTACAAAAATACGGAAGTAGACGGAAATAAGGAGAAATGTAGCATAAACTACATGAATGAGCTCTGAAATGCGTGTAAAATGGGATGTAAAACATCATATAAAGGACACGCATAATTATTATTATTATTATTATTATTATTATTATTATTATTATTATTATTATTATTATTATTATTATTATTATTATTATTATTATTATTATTATTATTATTATTATTATTATTATTGTTGTTGTTGTTGTTGTTGTTGTTGTTTAGTTATCCTACTCAACCCCGTGGTTGACTGTGTATTCGTGAACATCTGTGATGAACCGAATATTGGGAAGCAAATTGATTTCAGGTTAACTTGTGTGAAGTGCTGGATGCTTGAAGGGGAGCTTGGGACGTCGGTCATCATTAGAGTCTAGAGATCACCTTTAATTTCTCAGACACTATTTAGTTATTATTTCTGCTGCAGTTGTTTTTAAAGTACTTCGTAATAATTATTTATCTCGTTGGAATTTGTAATAAAACCTTTTGAGGCACTTTAATTTATATCGTCTGAAAACACTTGGTAATTGTTTGTCTTTGTACTTACTACCTCAGGCAACTGAGATGGTAACACCTTTATTTATTTGGGAATATCTTGCTAATGGCTCTTAAATAAATGAGGGTATTACAAAGTGGTATTAGAGTGAACGTTCCTAAGGCCTAAACAATTGAATTTAATGAACCTAGGATGAGTCTAATAAAATGAACCCGGGATAGAAACTGTTTCGGAGCCTTTTTCTTAAGTTAGGCCGACGTCCTTGATCTGGCCCTTTTCAGTTTTGAGCCGGTCACCTCGAAGAAGGTTAAAGAGAGAGAAGGGTAGTTAGCATAGAGAATTTACCTTAAGGGTCTATTTGTGTCTTGAAGTTGTGAAAGGTACTAATTATATTTGCAGGATGAGAACAGAAAGGTAAGAAATTTTGAGATTGATAAAAGAGGATAGGCGTGTGGCCTAGAAGACGGCAGTCACATTGATTGGATTTGTTTTGATCTTGTTTTAATTAGTGGCATAATTACGCATGAACAATTTTCCTGGCATATCATAAGTGGCATAAGATGGAGAAATATGAATCGTAAATTGTTGCATCTTTGTATGAATTGGTTGTATATACATGAACTACATGTTTAGAAAATTTCATGTCTAGAGATATGCGGTATGTGTTGCCCTGAACCTATAAGCATAGAACTATAAAATTTGCATGAATTAAAGACTAAGCATGTATAAAGAGTAATTAATATGGGCAAAAGAGAGAGGAAGGCCGTGAGAGGGCCGTGGGTGATGTGTCATAGTGGTTGGTCGGGCAAGACCAGCTCGACCAATGACACATTCTTTTGTATGCAAGAATTTTATCATATACCTTATGCCACAAACTTCTTTAAAACAGAAACTCATGTTTCTTCTTTATTCTTATTAGAACCCAAAAATGGCACCAAAGAGAGCTACATCCACAGCTATGTCATAGGAAGAGATAGATAGGCTCATTGCAGCCAATGAGGCTTTAACTGCTGCTTTAAAATCAAAGACTGTAATGATGGATCCTGCTAAGATCAGTGCTGCCATTGCTCGTCATAATCTGATGAAGTACGATGGACTAGGTGAACCGTCCTTACTGGGAGATTGGTGCAGGGAGTTTGACAACCTCTTTGAACTGTTGGACTGCCCTGAGGAGATGCAAGTAGATCAAGCTGCTCACTATTTAAAGGGAAAGTCTCGTTGTGGTGGAATCGTAATAAGGAAGTGATTAGGGAGGCATGAAAAGAGAGTGATGAACCATTTGCTGCATGGAAGGGCCTTAAGGATACCCTGAGAGGCACGTTTGTACCCCATGTTCGGAGTAGGATGAGGTAGGAATTTGATGCATTTAAGATGACGGAAGATATGACAATAGAAGACTATCATAACAGATTCATGGAGCTAGCATGAGTATGTGTCAGACTTAAACTATGAGGATGAGGTGTTGGCTTTGAGGTTTTAGAGGGGTTTAACTACGCGTATCAAAAAGAGACTTTCAGTTGGAGAGCCAAGTACGGTAGAGGAAGTGTATAAAAGTGTGGGATATGCTGAGAGAATTGCTGACATGGTGAAGGAGGAAAAGAAAGACTAGGGAGAAAAGAGAAAAGCATAGACTACTAGTGAGGGAGCTGGAGGGAGCAAGAAGCAGAATTACAATTAGTACCATTCTTTTTCTGCAGGTGGGACCGTGAGTGGTGGCGGGTTCGGCCACAATGTAGTGATGAGTGGGGCGAGTGGTTTGCACAAGACATAGTGTCATGGATGTGGTAGAATTGGTCATAAGACAGTTGAGTGTAGGATTACTACAAGGAGAAATATTATGAGTGGAGGATTTGGTGGTGGAAATTCTAGTGGGTTTAAGACACCAGCACCTAGTTATTGAAGTAATCGTTTTAATGGATCTTGGAATAATCAGAGTAGCTATAACAATAACAACAACTTTTCGAATCGCTTCAACAATAACCAAGGCAATGGAAATGGGGGGAACCAGAATAGCACCATGAAGCAGGGCACGGCGTTGGCATCTACGGTGCAGGGCTGCACGAAAAATAGTGGAAAATTGTTCCTGATAGGAAAAGAGGTTGTTGAGGGAGATGCACATGTGGTTTCGGGTACTTTTCTAACCAATTCTAAACCATCTTATGTTTTATTTGATTCGGGAGCGACCCAGCCGTTTATACCAAGTGACCATGTTAAAGTGTTGGGATTAGTTGACCCAATAATAATAAAAGATGAAGTGACAATACCTTCTGGGGAGTCGATATCTTGTACTAAAGTATATAAAAATATAAATATTCTTATCGGCGAGGTTTTATTTTCTATGGCCCTAATAGAATTTCCTTTGGGTGGTTTTGAGATTATCTTAGGGATGGATTGGTTGAGTAGAAATAGAGCATTTATTGACTATCATCAAAAAAAAGTGTCCTTGAAGGGACCAAAGGGAGTAAGAGTGTCTTATAAGGGATTTTTGGAAGACCAAAGGTGAGACTTATATCAACAATTACCTTAAAGTCGTGTTTGAGGAAGGGAGGAGAGTTGATCTTATGTCACGTGAGGGACCTGTGTGAGGAAGTGAAAGGCGCAGGAGAGATTCCAGTGGTGAGTAAGTTTCAGGATGTGTTTCCAAAGGAGATTCCAAGGTTACCACCAAAGAGAGATGTAGATTTTAAAATTTAGTTAAAACCTGGGACATGACCTATTTCTAAAGCACCTTACAGAATGGGACCTAAGGAGTTAGAGGAGTTGAAGAATAAGTTGGAGGAGTTGCTAGATAAGGGTTATGTGAGGCCAAGTGTGTCACCTTAGGATGCACCAGTATTATTTGTTAAGAAGAAAGATGGGAGCATGAGATTATGTATAGATTACAGGGAATTGAATAATGTGACGATTGAGAATAGGTACCCTTTGCCTCGAATTGATGATTTATTTGATCGGCTGAGTGAAGCTGGTGTTTTCTCTATGATCGACATATGGTCAGGTTACCATCACTTGAGAGTTAAGGAGGAGGATATTCCTAAGACTACCTTTAGGACGAGGTATGGACATTATGAATTTGTGGTTATGTGTAGATACCCGTATCTGTCGATATTTGAATTTATAGACTTCCAACAAACACCCGATGATGATAGGATGACATGTACTCCTAGTTGGCATTTGTCATTTATTTGGGTTCGTTTTACGACGTAGAAGGGGCGTTGTCGATGAAGCGTTTTTCAATTTAAAATGATTTTCGAGTTAATAAAGATTTTAAATCCATTTTATTTATTTTAATTTGAATTTATTTTCTAATTTATTTAATTCAAAATAAATAGTTTTTTATTTGAAATTCTCTTTTAAAGTTTAAATTGTTTTATTAATCGTATTTGAAAAACTCGATTTTACGCCTGTTTTATACACGATTTCAAGCTCGTTTTCTATGTGATTTGGGCACGAATTTTCTCCCTCCATAGCCCAGATTTTGAACCTCCTTTAACCCAACCCAAAGCTCACCAAAGCCCTCATATTTGAAGCCTCAAAACAGCCCATCACCACTCCTATCCGTGTTCGTTTCAGCTTACTTACCCATCTCGAAACTAGCCCAAACACCACCCAATCCGACACCTACTTGGCTCTATCCTGAGTCGTCACTTCGCCTACATACTAAACCCTGAATCAAGCCCTAAACCAGGTCCTAGACCACACCCAACCAGGCTCAAATGAGCCCGCAAAACAGCGGCACACACACACGCGCATGCTCTGTTTTTCGCACCATAAACCTGCACTATTCGAACCCAAACTTGAGCCACCCTTCAAGCCACGAACCACCACCACCTAGCCACCCTTTGCCTTGACCCCCAACCTTCTTATAATCTCTATAAACCTCATTAAATCCCTTCCAAAACCGAGCCAAATTCCCTTCCTAAACAGAATAACAAACACTTACCAAAAAACCGCAAATATCTTTCGATATTTCCTATTCCTATTCCATTTACACCCATTACCTTAAACCTCAAGAAAACTACCTTCCACAGACTCCTACGCCATATAATATCCTTCCATAGCCATGCCATGGAGAAAGATAGAAGATCTTAGCTCATAAACTCTATTCCAACCATTCCCGTCTCCCTATAAATAACCCTTTCAAAACCCTTCGAAAGGGGGTCACCAATTCCGCAACTTTTCTCCTATAGCATCTCAACACACCCATAATCCATATCCAAGCATCAATCTCCAGAAACCAAGCCTTAAACACGCACGAAACTGCTCGAAAAATAGAGTGTGCAAACACTCTTTTTTCGCCTTCTTTCTTACGCAGAACAGCCTTCTTTTTGCCTCGCTTTTCATGCCCATACTCTCCAAAAGATCCCTGTTTGTTTGTAATTTCAAAATCTACGTTCCTCCTGATTTAAAAATATCTTTCCAATCGAATTTTCATCAAGAAACGAGTGAGATATTCGAGTTTGAAAAACGCTGCGCAACTCCTTCAAAAACACGTGCTTGCTTCAACTTTCATCGACGACGGCCCCTCGAGACAAAATCTACGATCAATTACGATCCAAGACGGTGTCAAAGATACATGTAGGTTGAGGGTGCATTAAAAATCCTTCCTTACTCCTTGTTAATTCCGTTTTATATTGCTTTATTTATGTGCCGATGGATGACCATTGTGTGTGGTTCTGTTTTCTGTTAAATTAGATTTGTATCATATGTTTGATTATAACAAGTTTAGCATGTTTTAATGACTAATTACGAATAATTTTTGGCATGTCCGTAAGTTTAATTATCAATTCGAAGTTATTGATGTTTAATTTAATTAGAATGAAATTCTTGTTAGATTTGCCATGTTTTAGTCGTTCTTATGATTTTTCACATGTTTAGTTCAATTGTTTGTTTATTTAGCATGTTATTAGATCTAATTTGTGTTTACTTAATTTTAGCCATGTAAAAATTATTTTATGATGATTTTCCAGACTTATAATTTATAATTTTAGTTTAGGTTAATTTTCGTAATTTATTTCATTGATTACGTATTTATTTCGCAATTAACATTGTTTTTATGCAAAATCCGCGCGATGCACGGATCTGAAGGTACTAGACCCCTAATTAGACTCTCTAATTAGTAACTAAATTACATGTTAATTTAATTTAAGCATGGTCTAGTTACATGCATGCAATTATAAGATGGTCTTAAATGATAAAAGGTGAAATTTTCCTTACATTGTATTTGGAAATATTGGGCACAACACAAGGACTCATTCCTTGTGTTGTTCCTGAGCTAAGAACGTCATGGATGATCCTCCACCTTCTAGTTTCCATGGTAGGAAACCTTCTCTTGGTTGCACCTAAGATATCACCCAAAAATTCTACTAATATTAACTAGATATTATGTAGAATATTACCTTGAAATAATATTACAATTCTTATTACTATAATAATAATTGATGTTTTATTATTTATGTGAGTTTTGAATGAGTTATATGTGTAAAATTAAGAAGAGAAGATGAAGAACAACTATTGTTCTTATTCTAATAAAACTAGAGCAATTTTTCTTCTTATTTTCTAAACTTTTAAATGATTAAGTTCAGGGGTATATATAGAAGGTGAAACGTAAACAAATGAAGAACATTTGTTAGTGGGACTTGCCAAACCACATGTGATGACTATCATCATCAAAAGTGGCGACACAAGTGTAATTATCGGGTCCATTTCGACTTCCGACATTTGTCCCACAAATGCTTATAAGTCGTATATTTAATTATCTTATATAATTAAATATTAATTTAATTATTTAACACTTAAATAATATAAATTAACAAATAATGTACACCCAACTTTCAAGTATTACTACACCATTTTATCAATTTAAAATGTGTTCCATAAAACTCTATTAGCTAATTTTACAACCTCTTGTAAATTTAATTAGCTAATTACCTCCGCCTCAAACTTAATAAATTCATCGTATTAAAACTAATACTTTATTAGTAAATAATATTAATTTAGTCAATTAACTATTAATTACTACATTTTATCTTATTTAATCACATTAATAAGAATTAATATTTATTATTCAATTATCACATAATCTGATAATAAATATACTTTAAAACTCACTTGACTAACCATTAGTCAATATATATATTTCAAGGAACTAATTATCCAAATAATTAGATTTCCATTTGGGCTTCATCCTATAGGTGTGACCTCGAGGGATCAACTCATCACCGCCGTCATACGACAGTAACGTCAAACTCTAGTTAGCCGAGCGTTACCGATTTACGTTAATCAGTTGACAATTAAAATACTATTTCTATGATATTCTTTTTACGAGATTTATTATGTAGACGCACTATTGAGGAGGACACTACTCCAACATTCTCCCACTTGTCCGACACAAGTGTGCGCTACCAATTCTCTTGTCCGTTAAATCTCCCACTCAATGCAAGATGTCTTTCAGGTCATTCTTGCACGTGATCATATCATATAGTGGTTTCCTCGATCAGGAGAATGACTGTTTAACCGGATAATCTACAATAGATCTCATCTGAGCGTGGCCACGCATTTCCAGTCACCACTCCTCGAGTGGCCTTGAGATGATAAACCTTAACGAGGGTGGACAATCTTGTTGCCCTATTTTCTTCGTTCGATACAGATCACAATGACCCATTAAATGTCCTTCAGCCTCCTTTTACGGTGCGACCTAGGACAAAAACCAAAGCCACCAGAAAACCGTACCAACTCAGACAAATAGTTGCAAGTCTAAAGAATTGACTCGAAGGAATAACTAGAAATCCTTTCCATGACCAGGCAACATGAGGATTCTATGAATGGTCACAGTCCAACAGATCGTCTCAACAATCTGGCTATGTAATCGACCAGTCATCTTTATGACCCTATGGTGGTTGAAGACACCATCAATCGACTTACAATCTAGTCACCCCGAGACGTCACCTCATTAAGCAACTAGGGACAAAATACAATGTTAATCCAGTTCACTTGAAAGGTTCAACATTGTCTAACAACCTTTTCAGATTTAACAAAGTATTAATTAATATCCTATAAGTACTGAATATATATAAGCGTTTCGAAAAAGTCAAACGATAAATGCGATTATCATATATGTAAAATTGATACAATATCAGATTATTACACATCTTATAATCTACAGCAATTCAATTACCATGTTTCAACCACATTGAAACGACATGACTATCATGTTTTGCCTTCAACAAGGCCTGGTCTAAAATCAATGACACCTCATCTGATCAAACTAACAAATTGTTATTTCCCTTTGTTCCACATAACTTATATTACATGTAACAAAATTGAGTACATATCTAGACTTAACTCTAGACTAAGACACCCTTGCCTCAAAAATAGATCCCACTATCATCACAATGTGTTAGGATAGGATATGCGGCTGCAGGAACTACTTCCAGTCCCTGCATTACTGCCGAATCCAAGCTAATTCCTTTTTCCAACATCAAATGTTATAATGTACTCAGTTTCCGTTGTAAAATCCGCAATGTATAACTGCCTGGAACTCTTCCATCAGATCAACTCCTCATAGCCAGTACGAGATTACATACAATCCCTATGTGTTTTAAAAATATGGTATATGTGTAATTGTTTACACAAACTTCAACTAGCATTCGTGTAACTCCTTACACAAATCAAATAAATTTAAAATACTTAGTTTCACATCCTTACTCCTTCTCAAGTACTAAAGGATAATCTATCTGACTATAATGTGACCTTCACTTAAATTCGATTAATAACAACTCGTAATACGCAAAGCATATGATTTGTTATAACAATAATACATCATAGCGTATTAAATTGATCCAGCAGCGGAAGCAATCGGAATCAATTCTAATGAGTTCAACTTGTTTGAACCAGTCAAGAATCTCATATATTAAGACTCCTGATAAAAACGCCTATATCCCTCCTTGATTTATCTCTATAAATCGAGATACTTAAGATGTATTAATATTCTCCGAAGTCTTTCATCATTCCAAATGATGAATATGTCAACAACATAAAAGACTCATAAGACCACCATACTCCCACTAAACCATACTCCCACTAAATTTCATGTATATACATAACTCCTCGACATCTCGAGAAATGTTTTATAACATGATCAAACACATATTCCAACTCCATGATGTTCTCTTAAGACTTCTTCTTAAGTTAGCTACAATCTTATGATTGTAAGGATCTACAAAATCCACAAGACGTGTCAAATACACTTCCTCTTCTATAATCTAATTCAAGAAGATGTTTTTGTTGGAGTATGTGTCCTCGACAATAATGCGATCATATGTTTAAATCTCATATTAAGAATGCTGAGGGAAAGTAATATTTTATTATCAACTGATCCACATTAATCGGTAACACTCTTAACTGATTAATTAATTAATTGTATGTTGATACAAGTTAATTAATTCCTTAAATTGAACAAATTTTATTTATAATAGAGAGTTTTATATCTTATTGTAATGTGATTAAATAAGATTTAATTTACTAATTTAAAAATTATATTACTAAAATGATTATTATTTACGAAACAATTTGAGATAATAATAAATGGTTAATTGTAATTACAAAATGTTGTAGTTTAAATTAACATTACCCATTTTAAGTACTTGTAATCAAGAATTACTAGTCAATTTGTTAAATGTAATTTATTTATTAAAAATTGATATTTAATTAGTTAAATATGCATTAAAATTAATTAGGACATGTAACATGTTACATGACCTACCAAATTACATTTTACAATTGACAAAGTTAAAATGGAGGTCTCCTAATATGGAAAAACCGGTCCCAAGGGTGTGATAGTGGGTGTTGTTTTGTCAATTATTTTATTAGCATTCTTAAGGACATAATGATGTGCCTTTTGCATAAAACAAGAACAACACCTTACCCTATACTTTGATAAGACAAAAAGGGGTTTTTGAGAAGAAAAATTCCATTCCCCTATGAGGGAAAAACCGGTTCCCCCCATATACACAAGAAAGGAGAGTAGTTTTGATTATTAATTATTATTCTCATGCAAAAAAATCTCTTCCTCTCTCTCATAAAAATTGGGTTTTTATGCATAGAATTTGTTCTAAAATTACTAATATTATCATCCCATTACTAGTAGTAGTAATACAATTATATTAGTCATTTTAAAGAGATATATACTAATTTCTAGTATCAAAATTAGTATATGTATTAAGAGTGATTACCTTGGTACAATCCTTGAGGAGTAGATTCTACAATTGAATCTAAGGGTTTTGTTGGAGTACTTGGTTTTTCTTAAGAAGACTAATTTGGTAGGAGACCAATTAGTATAAACCATTCGGCCCTCATTGTAAGTTGATCGGTTTTATTCTCACTTTGTTTTATATGTTTGCATGCATAGCCAAATCGCCATAACTACACATGCATACTATTTAATCGAGTCATCGACTGTGTCAATTATAATTATTGTAGTTCACCGCTTTAGTTCACTTAAAACGAGATAGATAATAAATTGACAAGACCTCTCACTAAATAATAATTGAGAATTAGCCTTAGCAAATAGTAGAACCATGAATCCCAATTTCATAAGGAAGTAGGCTCGGCTCCCCGGGGTGCTAAACTTGTTACGTTGGGTAAGTGGGTGGTAAATTGTTACTATATCAAAATTTGGATTGAGCTCAACGGAAGTATTCGTGACCGTAGTTGCATGTGTTCCGGGCTAAAGATAAATATTAAAGTAATTTTATCGACAGAGAGTTCTAGAAGTAGAATCGATTAAAGAGTTAATCCACCAAGTTATATTGATTAGGGATGAATCGGCTCACCGTGCCCGAATTGATATGATCAGTGGTTCCCTTAAGGTCATACCTCTATGGAAACATTCTTAATTGATTAATTAATTAATTAATTGTATGACGATACAAGTTAATTAATTCCTTAAAATTGAACAACTAATTTTGTGAGTAATAATACGTATCTTATTGTAATTCGATTAAATAAGATTCGTACTAAGTAATTAAATTGTTTTATTACTTAAGGTTTATTTATTGTTTATGAACCAATTAAAATAAAGAATGAATCTTACAATAAATATTCTTGACTAGTGTCCTAACCATCTGATTGGGAATCTCTTGGTATGTGTGTGAATCTTGTATTCAAGGCAAGATTAATTCATGACTTCTTTCTAGAAAAGAATTATGAATAAAGCAAGATATTTGCCCTATTTACACTTAGAAGTGTATGGTCGAATACAATTCAATCAGAAAGGGTTATTACTTCCTCATCTCCTTTACCAATGAACTAGGTAGATACTTGATATCCACTTAATGAGGTAAGAAGAGAAATTATTTAAATAAGTTCAATGAATGTTTAAAAGTATCAAAACCTAGAGATTATGACCAAAGTATTATTACTTTGTTAATATGGGGAACAATAAAGTGAAGACTATTATATGCACTAAAAGGAGTGTGATATATTATCACAAGTTCACCTTCATAATATTAAAAAGTGACAAAGAATCCTATACGATATGATTGAATCTTTACTATTATGTTGGAAGTAGTTTCTATCATAAATTGTCTAGTATTTACTTTTTCCACTAAAGCAAAACATGATTAAGGAAATCATCTACATTTCATATGTGATATGGTTAGGCTTGGAACCTAAATTATAGCTTGTTTCGATAATAAACGTGTGGCCTCTCTTCCTACATGATCACGAGAACAAAGGGTTTGTGGCTCGTGATGCTGTCTATTAGAGAAAAAAGAGTATTATTTCTTATAGACAGAGGGGGCACAAGACGCTCGGACCAGGGTTCTATGGGACGCTCGTCTTGGGCACAAGACGCTCGGATCATGCTGCTCAAAGACGCCCGGATTGTGCACAAGCCGCTCGGATCCTGGGACAGACAGCTTCTCTTCTTTTCCTCCTTCACAATCCGCAAGGATCATTTCGGGGATGCAAGGATCCTTTCATCATTGCCCATTTCACTTTATTATCTATATAGGCCTTCTAGTATTGTCTTCTCCTTAATGCTTGGCCATTGGATGCGTTTAATTTAGCTCCATTTCGCCTCATAAATGCAAGGTTAGCAATCTTTTCCTACCAAGGAGACAAAACCTCAAAGAATATGCAAAACGGGAAACTAAAGATAGTAAATGACCCAACTATGTGGTATAAAGCATAGGAACGAGGTTAATTCGGGGACTACATGTGCTCAAATATGAGTCACATCAAATATCCCCAAACCGAACCTTTGCTCGTCCCGAGTAAAGAGGTGACTACCACTAGGACCTTTATTTAAACTAACCTACTAATATAGCCGATGTGAGACAATTAGCGGGTCTCACTCTGCCCCTTGAACTCACAACAAGACAACCATGAGGTAGGTTGCCTTCTTGCAAGGCCAGGTGGGGCTTGCCAAAATGGCGATACATCCAAGCATTAAGCACACAAAAACGAGTAATGGATGCATCTACAAAAATGAATAGCCACTTTCCTCATCTAAGTGGCGGAAATTATCTACAAGGGAAGCAATCTGAGGGTACACACTTCATTATAGATATGGTTTCTTCTAGCTACTAAGCCTAAGAGGATACCAATAAATCACCCCAAGTTGTGTCAAGCTAGGGTACCTTTGTCCTCAATCGATAAATGCTTTCGTCAAGAGTAGACTCCTTATAGCATTAGAAACACTGGAGGATCGCGGAATTCCCCTTCTTGCCTAGACAAGAAGAAGGGTCGTCCCCTCTCTACCATGCACAAAAGTGGATTCGATGGATAAAAGGGATCAATGTATTTTTAGTTTCATGTGGGAGTTTGCTTTTGTTGTTGTTTTTCCCCCCAATTTCTTGTGGCATTTGACATTTGAGAACAATTTCTTTTTGCCATTTCTTTGATGTTTGGCTTTTCAATGCTTGACAACTTTAAACTTTTTGCATTTTCTTTTTGAACATTTTCAAAGTCACCCCAATTAGTAACGAGGGTGCTTATATTTGAAGCATAGGAGTTCTTATCTTTGTACTCCTCTTTTCTCTTGATGCAAATTGCAAACTTTTTCATTTTCATTTCAATGCTTTGAACTCAAATTTGATAATTTTTGTGCCCATTCCCTTTTTGATGACAAAATGTGGTAGAATATGGGAGATGGTTGCATGGTTTCAAGGGTCACCTTGGAATAAACGGTAGCCAAAGAGTTATCACACCACAAAGTACTCTTGACTAGGCCTTAATCCATGGGTCAAAGGATACTAGCATGAAACATCCTAGGGTGTTTTACAAGCATTCTAATGAGCAAAGTCTCAAGAATAAAAAGTGTCTACAAGGGCCTTATATACACTTGTAAAGTTTCCTAAAGACGTTTTCACAAAATTTTCCTAAATGCAACTACATGCCATGATGCAACTATCATTTATACATCCTAATGGAAATGCTTCTACCAACTCGTATGCCAAATAATCTAAATGCAACTCCTATAATCACATTGTTTCATACCGCATGAATCAAAATAAAGCCACATAGTCATTAACATAAAGAGGAAAAAGGAGATTGGAAAGATCATACCATGCGGTCTTCATGATCATCATATCTCGAATGTGGCGTAGTCGATCAATGTGAAAAAGGATAGACAAACAAGCAAACAAGTATATAAAATATATACAAAACTACACTATAAAGGAATGAACATGTTTTTGGGTTTTTTTCAATTTTTCAAATTTTTAGAGTTTTTGATTTTATGAAATAAAGGAACATATTTTTGTATTTTTCAAGTTTTTTCAATTTTTATAATTTTTTGATTTAAAGGTCAAGTTATAATTCCCCATCCCCACACCAGTATGGACATTGTCCTCAATGGCCAATACGATGGGAAATTACGCAAGCTATATGAGAATGCATGAATTCTACACTAAATGCAAACTACATGACGTATATAAACAAGTGAATGCATTCTAAACTATACTATATGATGCAATTTTTTTTTTTTTTTTTTGGAGAGCATAATTTAAATTAACTCCCATTTCTTGTGCTTGAACTTCCCCAAACCAAAAATGACACTATTGCTAGTGTAGAAATTGGGGGAGTTCATGCACAATCATGCTATGCATGAAACTAAATTGTCATTTTGGATTGTACAAGGTGGGAACAATATAAGACACCTCAATGAGACCGAGGTGGGAGTCCTCTAGGTGTTGCTAGGACTCAAAACCAATGATCAAGATTAAAATAATTGAAAACAAGATAAATGAACAAAGCTAAAGTAGGTGTAGGAGACTCACAATGGATATGTGGCATCCTCCAAAAAGCTTTCTAATCCTCAATTGTTTCTCATGGCGATATCTCATCACTTCCATCGTCATCATCAACATCCTCACTATCATTATCGTCATCTACCTCCATGGACCCGGAGGTTTCACCATCATCTTCATCAGTTGAGCTTTCCATTTCTTCTTCCTCATCTTCCTTATCTTCTTCTTCTTCTTCTTCTTCTTCTTCTTCTTCTTCTTCTTCTTCTTCTTCTTCTTCTTCTTCTTCTTCTTCTTCTTCTTCTTCTTCTTCCCCACTCTCAACAACAATCTCCTTCCCTTTGGTAACCTCACCACCCATGCTAGCATCTCTAGAAGCATTAGGAAAGAACACTAACCTATCCGTTCAACTAGGCAAAAGACATGATGGATCAAGGAGTCCTTGCCCAGCTAAGTGTAAGAGGGGCGGATATTGGGCCCGGTAAGCATTGACCCGGTCCTCATAAGCTTCCCTATGCATATGTTGTATCAACTTGGTCAAGTAATCATTACCTACCTCAACATCTTTGGGTCGGAATTCATGGTACGTAAACGGATAGGGTGGAGTCACAATGGAGGAGGAGGAGGGCTCGGCAATAGTTTCCCTATGTTGTTGCATAATCAACTCGGCTTCATCGGAGAGTGGAATAAGATAATTTGGGCTTCGGACATTGAGTCGGCAAATCCTCCGGATATTCTTGTAATTGCTCAATAAACGGAATAGGAGTAGCTTCCACCATAGGAGTAGGAACCTCTTGAATTTCCACTCTTGCTTGTTGTACCACCATAGCCTTTGAGGCTTGAAGAGCTTGTTGCCTCTTTGAAAGATTTGATTTTGTGGGTGCCTTGTTTCTACTTTTACTCCTTGCCATAATGCTTCTCCTTTTTAAGAATGTATCAACAAACGAAAGTTTTGCTTGAATTCTCCTAGTATCCTCAAGCTTCAATGAATCCCGAATCGATTTTGGGTTTTTCGAATTTGCCTTGAAACCCTAGAAAATTGATTCAATTTTTGATGATTTTGGTGTTTTGATGGCCTCTTGTTTATAAAGGAGTAATTTGATTGCGTTTAGTGGCAGTTTGGATATGATTTGGGTGAATTTGGTTGAGGAAATTAGGTTTTGTATGTTGATGAGGGGATTGAGGGTTTTGAATGTGTGTTTGTGTTTTGAAACAATTAAATGAATTGCGGAAGAGGGGTTTTAAATCTCGTGTTATAGCATTCAGCAGCAGGAGACGAGCGGATTCTTCTGGAGACGCTCGGATCATAAGACAGTCAGTTGAGCAATTTCTAACCCGTGCTGAGACCCGCGAATTCTGCATGAGACGAGCGTCTTTCAGTGGAGACGAGCGTCTTTCCCATGGGACGCTCGAATTGTAAGACAGTGTGAAACTTTAGTTTTTGCACATGTCAAGACGCGCATATTTCCTCTGAGACGTGCGTCTTCAGGACTGAGACGGGCGTCATCCTTGTGTTCTGCCCAGATTTCAGAACAGTCCCAAAATTTTTACTTCAGCTCTCCCAAGACGAGCGTCTTACAGCCAGGACGCTCGGATCATTGCCCAATATGAGCGGGTTCCTCTCTGGGATGCTCGGATCTTCTCCAGTAAAGCACCCACGGATTCAGTTCCACCTGTGGGGATTCATTTCCCATGTCATTCTTCTTCATTCCTTTGTTCATCATTGTGGGTCCACTATGAAGGCTCGGATAGCCTAGGCATTTTCTATCCTCACACTAAAGCAAACACAACACACCAAAGCACATTAAAATCCCTCCCTCACTTTCTCTCATAATGAAAATTTTGATCAAAGTATGAAATTGCAAATCCAAAATTAACAAAAATGCAATGCAAGAAATAAAATGCAAGTTTAGAGTTAGCATATTTACAAATGGTGGTTTAGGGAGGACTCCACCAAACTCTCACTCTTGAATGAGATGTCAAGGGGGCATAGCCAAGGTGTTGATGTTGCTCAACACCTTGTAGAAGTAGTCGAAGGCTTGTTCATTGTCATTATAAAGATCTTCAATAGACCGTTGCACATTGTCTTCTTCATAGTGGTGACTTGAGTCAAGATAGTCACCAAAGCCTTGGTCTATAGCATTTCTAATGTAGGGATTGACTAACCCATCGAATTAGTCATCCCATAGACCATATACTTCACTAGCTTGCTTTCCTATGGTATTATGAGTTGATGAAAACAACTCCTCTTTCTTGTTGTCATGGCCAATGAGGCCTTCTTCCTTACTTGTCATGATTGGTGGTGAGCTATTCAAGCTCTCATTGTTTTGAAATTTCCTTTCTCTTTGCATGAAGCATCTTGAAGAGTATCCACTTTCTTCTTCCATATGGGTGTTGGTTCTTTACCCATAGCTTGATCTTTGCATTGAGATGCCAACTTCTTCCTATCACTTTCTCGGCTATAGTGATCAATTTTGAAACATGGCTCGTGGAGTCAGGGAGCTCTCATTGTCTTATCAAGATTAAAAGTGATCGTCTCATCTCCCACTTCAAGTGTGAGTTCCCCATGCTTCACATCAATTACCGCTCCCGCGGTATGTAAGAATGGTCTTCCTAAAATGATAGGAATGTTGGAATCTCCCTCCATGTCAACAATAACAAAGTCCACCAGGATGAAGAACTTGCCAATTCTTACGGGCACATTCTCCTATATCCCTAAAGGTGTCTTCGTTGATCGATCCGCCATTTGAAGCGTAATATTGGTGCACTTGAGTTCTCTCATTCCTAAGCCTTTTGCACACCGAGTATGGCATGACACTCACACTTGCTCCAAGGCCACATAATGCTTTGTTGATTGTGGTGTCGCCATTGGTGCACGGAATAGAGAAGCTTCACGGATCATTGAGCTTTGGAGGTGAACTTCCTTGTAGAATAGCACTACTCACCTTAGTGAATGCAATAGTCTTTAGCTTCCGGACGGATTTCTTATTGGTAAGAATATCTTTCATGTATTTTGCATAGGCTGGAACATGATTGATCAATTCCGTGAATGGAATTGAGACTTCTAAGTTCTTCACAATCTCCATGAACTTTTCAAGTTGTTCGTCAAGCTTAGGCTTAGCTTGATGACTTGGGAATGGATGTCTAATCACAATAGGCTCTTTCTCCTTAGCCTTCTCTTCATTCTTCTTCTTGGTAACTTCATTGGTGGTGGGTTCTTCTTCTTTAGAGTTCTCCACAACTCTTTGCTTGTCACTAGAATTCACAACATCTTCATTAATGGGCCTCTTCAGCCCTCCATGGTGATGTCTTTGGCTTGGCTATCTTTTTGCATTTGGGTGAAAAATTTGTGTTGGTTCTTTTGCATTTGGAGGACCGTTTTTTGAACATCAAAGCCTTGGTCATTTGGTTGATTGTATGTAGATTGATTTTGATAGTTTTGGCTTTGGTTATAAAAGGGTCTTTGAGCTTGATTTCTCATTGGAGGTGGGGTGTATGTTGGTTGAGCGTCTTGAACATTTTGGCTTTTGTATGAAAGATTTGGATGAAATTTGGTATTCTCATTGTAATAGTTGGAATAAAGGGTACCACTCTTGTATGCTTGGAAAGAATTAACTTGTTCACTTGTTCCCCTACATTCACTTTGGTCATGTCCCAAAGTTCCACAACTCTCACATACTCCACTTGGAATTGAGGATGATGCCACCATAGCATTAACATGTTGTCTAGGTGATTTGGAAGCTTCATCAAGCTTAGCCATAGACTTCTGAAACTTCAAATTGATGGTGTCAATATGAGCACTTAGTTGAGAACCCATTTAAGTGATGGAATCTACCTCATGTTTTCCTCCTCTAGTAGCCTTTCGAGGTCTACTATATTGTGAATTATGAACCGCCATCTCTTCTATTTTGGCCCATGTTTGATTGTCATCAACTTCGGTAAACATACCATTGGATCCCATGTTGAGGATATTACGGGAATCTTCATATAGACCATTCCAAAATTGTTGCACAAGGAACCACTC
Organism: Silene latifolia; assembly: GCF_048544455.1. Taxonomy (NCBI): domain Eukaryota; kingdom Viridiplantae; phylum Streptophyta; class Magnoliopsida; order Caryophyllales; family Caryophyllaceae; genus Silene; species Silene latifolia. The sequence goes on along the minus strand of NC_133537.1, from coordinate 144,413,103 downwards.
GCTAAGTCCATGGTATGGACAAGAACGACAAGTTTCCTTAAATCTCTCCCATGCTTCATACAATGATTCCTCATCCCTTTGTTTGAACCCGGTGATTTGGGCTCTCAACATATTGGTCTTCTCCGGAGGATAGAATTTCTTGTAGAAAGCAAGTGCTAACTTCTTCCATGAGTCAATACCAAGGGTAGCCTTGTCTAGGCTCTTCAACCATTGCTTTGCAGCACCAATCAAAGAAAAAGGGAATAATACCCATCGGATTTGGTCTTGAGTAACCCAGTTTGAGAAATCGCATCACAATAGTCACAAAAAGTCTTTGTATGTGAGTGAGGGTCTTCACTAGGCATCCCTCCAAATTGACTTCTCTCAACTATTGTAAGAATGCAGATTTGGCAATGAAATTACCGGTTAAGTGTTGTGGTGTAGGAGTACCATGTGGTAGGTTCTCCTCGGTTGGTACGGAATGTGATGAAAATTTAGGCATTGTGGGTTGATTTTGTGGTGGGTTTTGTATTGGGTTGTCCTCTCCTTCTCTTGTAAAAGGGTTGGTAAACTCAATGTTATTTGGTTGAATGTCCACAATCTCTCCAATATCTCTCAAAGTACCTCTAGCAACTCTTCTATTGTTGGTTAAGGTTCTTTCAATTTCAATGTCAATAGGTAATGGATTACCTTGTGATCTACGAGTCATGCAAAATATCAAACAACTCGAAAACAATTAGAACAACCTTGAGGAAATTGACTTCCCCAAGGTGAAGAAAGACACAACTAAAAACAATTAATGAAAATCAAATCAATTTAACACCATCCCCGGCAACGGCGCCATTTTTTTTGTGTGGATTCAACTCGTCGTCAAAAGCTACCAACCAAAACAATATTTATAACTTCACAAACTACTCTTAGCAAAGAGGCAAGTAAAGGTCAAATCCCAAGGGACGGGTATTGATGTAGGATTTTCAATTGTTAATGGTCCTGTCTTAGGGTGTCACAAATTGGGGTTGAGGTAGGAGATCAACTAAAACTAATCAACAATAAAAACAAAGCAAGGTAAATAGAATGGAGATGTAAACAATTGATTAAAAGCACTAGGGTGTCATGGGTTCATAGGGGATTCATGGGAGTTGATCATACAAACATGTTCTCCATTATATAGCAAGCAATTATATATTGTTGTGATGGGATCGAGTTGGTGTATAAGCTTACAATCCCTAAGAAGGTTTGCGTCCCGGAGCCGAATCGATTAGATTGTACAACACCTACAAGTCGACTTAATCCTTATTATTCAACTATATGCATGGTCTAATAAGGCTCGAGTTGGTGTATAAGCTTACAAGCCTCATTGAAGAGATAGGTGATAGGTAAAAAATGCAAGGATTCATATGCTTGCATTTCATCAAACATAACATGTGCATAAGTTGAAATCACAACAAGCAAGCAATTTAATTATGAAAACATATTAGATTAAGCATGAATCATTCCCCATGTTGGTTTCCCCTAAATCCCCCATTTACCCTAGCTAGGAGACTACTCACTCATTATCAAATTCAGCATGCTAATAAGATTGTCAATCAAACTAACAAGGCTAAACATGATGAACAAATGAAAGTAATTAACAATAATTAAAACAAGGGTTAAGAGAATTTTACCTATGGAGATTCAAAAATAATAATGTAAAGAATAATAGAAGTACTTGATGATTGATGGAAGGTTGTCAATCTCCCAAATAAACCCAAATAATCTTCTAATTACCCAAAATAAATGAAGAACAATTAAAGAAAGATTAAGATATAATTAATATTGGTAAATTCTATTACAACTAATTTAAGAGTATTAAGATAAGATTAAGAATTGATTAAGGATTGACTGAGATGAGATTAAGAGAGCATGCTAATCTAGGTAGTACAATGGAGTATTTATACTAAAGATTAGGTACATCGATTAGGGTTACTAAGGGCTTAAATGACTATTAAGACCCTTATGAAAAGTTGAGGAAATACTCCTCTCGAAGGAAATGAGCATATCCGTGTTGCTGGTCCCGTGTCAATCTGCTCGTCCCGTGCGGAGGCACGGTTGGTACTACCTTGTGATCCGCTAGGATCACTGGGGACACGCTCGGATCAGGGTGTTGTGGGACGCTCCTCTTGGGCACAAGACGCTCGGATCTTGCTGCTCAAAGACGCCCGGATTGTGCACAATCCGCTCGAATCCTGGGACAGACAGCTTCTCTTCTTTTCCTCCTTCACAATCCGCAAAGATCATTTTGGGGATGCAAGGTTCCTTTTATCATTGCCCATTTCACTTTATTATCTACATAGGCCTTCTAGTATTGTCTTCTCCTTGATGCTTGGTCATTGGATGCGAACAATTTAGCTTCATTCCGCCTCATAAATACAAGGTTAGCAATCATTTCCTACCAAGGAGACAAAACCTCAAAGAATATGCAAAACAGGAAACTAAAGATAGTAAAAGACCCAATTATGTGCTATAAAGCATAGGAACGAGGTTAATTCGGGGACTAAATGTGCTCAAATATGAGTCACATCACACCAATTCCGCAACTTTGCTCCCATAGCATCTCCACACACCCATAGTCCATATCCAAGCATCAATCTCCAGAAACCAAGCCTTAAACACGCATGAAACTGATCGAAAAACAGAGTGTGCAAACACTCTGTTTTTGCTTTCTTTCTTGCGTAAAACAGCCTTATTTTGCCTCGAATTTCGATCCCATAATCTCAAAACGATCCCTATTTGTTTGCAATTTCAAAATCTACGTTCCTCTACGATTCTAAAACATCTTTCCAATCGAATTTTCATCAAGAAACGAATGAGATATTCGAGTTTGAAAAACGCTGCGCAACTTCTTCAAAAACACGTGCCTGCTTCAACTTTCGTCGACGACAGCCCCTCGAGACAAAATCTACAATCATTTACGACCCAAGACGGTGTCAACGATACACGTAGATTGAGGGTGCATTAAAAATCTTTCCTTTCTCCTTTTTAATTCCGTTTTCTATTGCTTTATTTATTATATCGTATAACGTTATTTTATCATTTTAATTATGCTAGATTAGCGATAATTATTGTTTTGTTAATGTTGAATGAAGGAGAATGAGATTAGTAGTGTGGATGTGCCGATGGATGGCCGTTGTGTGTGGTTCTGTTTTCTGTTAAATTAGATTTGTATCATATGTTTGATTATAACAAGTTTAGCATGTTTTAATGACTAATTACGAATAATATTTGGCATGTCGGTAATTTTAATTATCAATTCGAAGTTATTGATATTTAATTTAATTAGAATGAAATCCTTGTTAGATTTGCCATGTTTTAGCCGTTCTTATGATTTTTCACATGTTTAGTTTAATTGTTTGTTTATTTAGCATGTTATTATTGTTAGTTATTTAGACCATGTTAATACTCATCTTATGATATTAAAATTACAAATTAACTTTGTTTAGTCTAAATCTACATGCATGCAAAAGAAAATACAAGAGAATGGTTTTAAACCATCTTAAGACATAAGTTCCTTACATTGGTATAAGGCAAAATATGGGCACTACAAAGGTCTCCTACCTTTGTAGTTCTTGAGCTATGAAACTATGGATGATTCTCCAAGAACACCAATTACCAATATAGGTAATCTCCTTTGGTGGCACCCAAAATTATCCCAAATAACTACTAAAATGAATAACTAGTTAATAGTAGTAGTAAACTTGTAATTTGTATATTTGATGTACTAATTAATATTATTACTTTGATAATATTATTAGTTGGTATTTATATGTGTTTTATATAAAATGATGAAGAAAAATAAGAAGGGAAAATTGGTCTATGGTAGTATGAAGAATTCGGCCAAATGAAACAACAAAGACCATATTTTTCTTTTAATTTTTCAACCCCTTGAAATAGTGGAATAACATGGGTATTTATAGGAAAAATGGGAGACAAATATGAGTGGCAAAATGCCACATAATGGACACTTGTTATGTCCTCATAAAACCGGTCCAAGTGGACTAAATATGACTCCATTTCGGTTTGCGACATTTGCCCCACAAATGCTTATAAGTCTTATATTTAATTATCTTATATAATTAAATATTAATTTAATTATTTAACACTTAAATAATATAAATTAACTGCCAATGACCATTTAACTATTAAGTGGTCATAAGACTATTTTATCAACATACAATGTGTCAATATTACCTCATTTAGCTAATTTTACAACCTCTTGTAAAATAACTAGCTAATTAATTCCATCTCAAAACATATACACATATCGCATAAAATTAATTAATTAACAATTAATTAATAAATTTTAATTTATTAATTTATTATTTAATATCATATAATTAAATAATAAAACTCCTTGTATCGAGTTCATAACCCGTCATCAACTAATACATTTACGTGACTAATTAAAAGTCAAATAATACGAGGAATTAATTATCTCGTATCTCATACAAACAATTAATTCATTCTATTTGGGCGTCATCCTATAGGTGTGACCTAAAGGGATCAACTGGTCACCGCCGTCACACGACAGTAATGTCAAACTCTAGTCAGCGAATCATTACCGATTAACGATGACCAGCTGACAAATAAATAAATAAATCCCTGATATTCCTTTTACGAGATTTTGTATGTAAACGCACTTTTTGTGAAGGACACTACTCCAACAATCTCCCACTTGTCTGACACAAGTGTGCGTTACCAATTCTCTTGTCCAATAATATCTCCCACTCAATGCAAGATGTCTTTCAGGTCGTTCTTGCACGTGATCATATCATAAAGTGGTTTCCTCGATCAGGAGAATGATTGTCTGACCGCATAATCTACTATAGATATCATCCGAGCGTGGCCATGCATTCACAATCATCTCTCCTCGAGTGGCCTTGAGATAAAATATGACTTAAAAGGACAATCCTGTTGACCTATTTTCTTCATTCGATACAGATCACAATGACCCAGTAAATGGTCATCGGCCTCCTTTTACGGTGCGACCTAGAACAAAAACCAAAGTCACCGGAAAACCGTACCAACTCAGACAAATAGTCACCAGTCTAAAGAATTAACTTGAAGGAAGAAATAGAAATCCTCGCCACGACCTAGCAACAAAAGGACTCTATAAACGGTCACTGTCCGACAAATTGTCTCACAATCTGCCTATGTAATCGACCAGTCATCACTATGACCATATAACAGTCGAACCTGTCATCTATCGCCTTACAATCTAGTCACTCCGAAACTTCACCTCATTAAGTAACTAGGGACAAAATACGATGTTAATCCAGTTCACTTAATAGGGTTCGACATTGTCTTTACAACATATTTGGAGAACACAAAGTATATAAATTCAGACATTAAACTGAATATAATGATAAATACATTTATCATATATGGAATAAATAATTACAATATTTTGATTATTACATATCATATAATTTACAACAGTTCTGGCATTCGTCTCAACCCCATCGAAACTACATGACTATCATGTTTAGCTTGAGACAAAGGCTTAGTTAAAGGATCAGCGATGTTGTCAGCTGTCCCAACCTTACAAACTGTAATTTCTTTCCTTTCGATTGAATCTCTAATTACATGAAATTTCCTAAGTACATGTCTAGACTTGTTACTAGACTTGGGCTCTTTTGCTTGAAAAATGGCCCCACGGTTATCACAATACAAAGTGCTAGGATCCTCGGCGGTTAGAACTACCTTCAGTCCCTCTAAAAGTTGAATAATCCAAACAGACTCCTTGAAACTTCTCCAGCAAACCGCCCCTCCGTTCAATAAAAAGACAAAACCAGCCTGGGATTTCAAATCATCCTTATCCGTTTGGAAACTGGCATCCGTATAACCTCTTATACGTAATTCAGATTCTCCTCCGAACACTAAGAATGAATCTTCAGTCCTTCTCAAGCACTTTAGAATATTCTTGACGGCTATCCAGTGACTCTCACCTGGAGTTTTCTGAAAACGACTCGTCATACTCAAAGCATACGAGACGTCATGACGAGAACACATCATAGCATACATGATCGATCCAAAAGCAGAAGCCTAGGGAATCGATTTCATGCGTTCAATATCCTTAGGCTCAGTAGGACACTGTGACTTACTCAAAGTGATCCCTCTACCCATAGGTAGAAAACCTCTCTTGGAGTTTTTCCTATTGAATCGGTCAAGAATCTTATCGATATAGGCTTCTTGACTTAATGCTAATATTCTTTTGGATCTATCCCTATAGATCCGGATACCTAAGATGCGCTGGGCTTCTCCCAAATCTTTCATTTGGAAGTGATTTCTAAACCACTTCTTAACAGAAGCAAGCATATCAACATCATTCCCAATGAGTAATATATCGTCCACATAAAGAAGTAAGAAAAACAACTTTACTCCCATTAAACTTCATGTATAAACATGGTTCCTCAACACTTCGAGAAAAACCATTCTGTTTGATAACAAGATCAAAACGATGATTCCAACTCTTTGACGCTTGCTTAAGACCATAAATGGATCTCTTAAGTTTGCATACTTTGTTAGGATTTTTAGGATCTACAAAACCCTGAGGTTGTGTCATGAACACTTCCTCGTCCAGAAACCCGTTCAGGAAAGCGGTTTTGACATCCATTTGCCATATCTCATAATCATGAAATGCAGCAATCGCTAACATTATCCGAACATATCTAAGCATAGCAACTGGTGCAAAAGTTTCATCATAGTGTAAAACATGAACCTGGGTGAAACCTTTTGCAACCAATCTAGCTTTGAAGACATCTTTATGTCCATCCATGCCGATTTTAATCTTGAATATCCACTTACACTGAAGAGGTCGAACATCTTTAGGTAAGTCAACCAGGTCCCATACCTGATTATCGTACATGGAATCCATTTCGGATTGCACGGCCTTGAGCCATAGCTTATAGTCAGAAATCGTAATAGCTGCTTTATAGGTCTTGGGTTCATCACTTTCTAAAAGTAAAACCTCATAGTCACCATCTTCCTCGATAATACCAAGGTATCTATCAGGCTGGCGACTAACCCTTTCTAACCTCCTAGGTTCAACAGGAACAATAACCGATTCTGACCTAGAAGGAACATCTTCATGCACTGTCACATCAGTTTGTGGCTCTTGAACTTCATCAAGTTCAAATTTTCTCCCACTCTGTCTTCTAGAAATAAACTCCTTTTCTAGAAAGACAGCTTCAAGAGCAACAAACACTTTATTCTCGTTACTATTGTAGAAGTAATATCCACAAGTTTTCTTAGGGTAGCCTACAAAAATACATTTTTCAGAACGAGGTGCAAGCTTATCGCTAGACTTGCTCTTGACATAAGCATCACAACCCCACACTTTCATGTATCGCAGATTCGGGACATTCCCTTTCCATATCTCATATGGAGTTTTGTCAGTTATTGCTTTAGTGGGACTTTATTAAGTGATGGTACAACAGATAAAATGGCAAAACCCCAGAATGACTTAGGTAACTCTGTTTGACTCATCATCGATCGAACCATATCTAATAAAGTTCGATTCCTTCTTTCAGCCACACCATTTAATTGTGGTCTGCCAGGAGGAGTTAACTGAGATACAATACCGCAGTTTTTAAGGTGATCTTTAAAGTCATTACTTAAATATTCCCCACCACGATCTGATCGTAATGCTTTAATCTGTTGGAGTAGTGTCCTCCACAATGAGTGCGTTTACATATTAAATCTCGTAAAAGGAATATCGGGGATTTATTTTATTTTTTTGTCAGCTGGTCATCGTTAATCGGTAATGATTGGCTGACTAGAGTTTGACATTACTGTTGTGTGACGGCGGTGATCAGCTGATCCCTTTAGGTCACACCTATAGGATGACGCCCAAATAGAATAAATTAATTGTTTGTATGAGATACGAGATAATTAATTCCTTGTATTACTTGACTTTTAATTAGTCACGTAAAAGTATTATTTGATGATGGGTTACGAACTCGGGACAAGGAGATTTATTATTTAATTATGTGATATTTAAATAATAAATAATTAGAATTTATTAATTAATTGTTAATTAATTAATTTTATACGATATGTGTATTTGTTTTGAGATGGAATTAATTAGCTATTTAATTTTACAAGAGGTTGTAAAATTAGCTAAGTGGGTTAATATTGACACATTGTATGTTAATAAAATGGTCTTATGATCACTTAATGGTTAAGTAGTCATTGGTAGTTAATTTGTATTATTTAAGTGTTAAATAATTAAATTAATATTTAATTATGTAAGATAATTAAATATAAGACTTATAAGCATTTGTGGGGCAAATGTCGAAAACCGAAATGGACTCAAATATGTCCACTTGTACCGGTTTTATGAGGTCATCACAAGTGTCCATTAAGTGGCATTTTTCCACTTAATATTGTCTCCACATTTGCCTATAAATACCCATACTATTGCACCATTTGAGTAGTTGGAAAAATTTAAAGGAAAAATTGGTCTTAGTTGGTGCTTGTGGCCGGTTCATAAGGACACCATAAAGACCAAATTTTTCTTCTTCTTTTGTTCATCTTTTACATATAAACACATATAAAATTAACTAATAATATTATCAAAGTAATAATATTAATTAGTACATCAAATATACTAATTACAAGTTTACTACTACTATTAACTAGTTATTAATTTTAGTAGTTATTTGGGATTATCTTGGGTGCCACCAAAGGAGATTACCTACATTGGTAATTGGTGTTCTTGGAGGATCATCCATAGTTGAATATCTCAAGAACTATAAAGGAGGAGACCGTTATAGTGCCCATATTTTGCCTTATAGCAATGTAAGGAACTTTTGTATTAAGATGGTTTAATACCATCTTTTATACATTTTATTTGCATGCATGTAGATTTAGACCACATTAAAATAATTTGTAATTTTAATATCATAATATGAGTATTAATTTAGTCTAAATAACTAACAAGTGGTATCAGAGCATTGTTAAATACATGGATGTTGTCTTAAGACGATTTTAGTAATTTATGAGATAAATTAATAAAATTGATATTATGTTACTAAAATTCGTTTTATCACATAATATAGTCTTGCATGTAAATAATCTGGTCTTAGGATGATATGGGATGAAAATTTGATTTTTGTTAAATTTTTCCACTTTTTATAACTTAAATTGGCATAAAATTGAGTAAAAATGCATTAAAATTAATTAAGAGTTAATTAAACTGGGTTGCATGTTAATTTTATGCATATTTATTTATAAATAACCACATGCATGTTCTATTTATGAGATAAGTAGATATTTTAGGTTAATGTGATTAATTTAGGTAGTTTATTGATTTTTATTTGATAAAAATGGGTAAATAATGGTTATTTTGTAAATAAATATTGATTTAACTTTAGGGCTCAAAATTTCTGAATTTTTAGCTTTTGGAAATTGTTCCAAAATGTACAAAATTTTATTTTAAGTCATTTCAATTTTTATGGTTTGATTTAGAATTAAATCGTAAAAAATTACCGCGTTACCGATTAAATTGTGGAATCTTTTTAAATAAATTTTAAAAACAAAAATTTTTACTTGCATGGCATTTTTGGTGTAAGACCAGAATGTTCATGGTTTTGAAATTTATTTTTCCATAAAGTTTTATATTAAATGGAATTTTTGTATGATAATTGTGAATTATTATATCATTTTTGTCACAATTGTGTTTTAATTCCCATATAAATTCAAGATAATTGTTGAGAATAATTATTTTGATATTAGACCAGATTAGTATGATAATTAAGTCGTAAAAGTATTTTAAGAATTGATTATGAATTTTTATTGGTAAAAATTCCGTCAAGGCAAGCTCAAATGATCGTTCTTGGTAAGTTAGACGATTTGGCATGTCATTTTCAATAATGCATTTTATTATTCATTTATATGAATGTTTTTTTTAGAATTATAATTATGTAATTTTTCCTAATATGGCCATAGGATGAAGTTGGTGTGACCTTTAGAGACCAGTTGATCACTGCTGATACATGTCGATGTGAGTATCAAAAATAATATTTATAAAACCAAACTACTACTAGCAAGCGGTAGTAAGGGTCGATCCGCAGGGAGGTAGGGAGATGATAGTTGTTATTAATTCTAGTCTAAGGGTAACAGTTGTGGGGGTTTTGGATTGGATTATAACTAAATCTAAATGCGAAAACAAAATAAAAACTATAACTAAAGCAATTAAATAAAAAGGTGTAGAAAATAATAAAAGGGAAGCTAAGACGATTGGTTCACTGCAAATTGCGACACGGTATCTAAGTAAGTCTGATAAATCACGATAGGTGGGCAAATAAGAAGTCCTCTCGGTCCATTCTTAACTAGTGGCGCCTCTCGGCCTATGCTCTTTTTGGTTCCTAGGTCTCACTAATACTAGCTCTCGCCCTGAAAAGTGATTCCTAATACCTAAATTACTTATCTTTCGATCTTAGCAATTTAGTCGTCTCAATTTATTAATCTATTTTCCCTCCCCTATCTCTCGATCTTCTGGGTCGGTCAAATACTAAGCATTTAACAAGTCTCCTCTCGGTCTCGTTGTCAAATATTGCAATTAAAACATTGAAACGGTGCTAATCTATCGCGCGTCAGTCGATCGACCACTATAGGCAGTCGATTGACCAACAGGTCCAGTCGATCGACTGACTAATCTAGTCGATCGACCAAAGGCCGACATCAGGTTTACTAATCTACGTCGTCTTCGCTACAGATCCCCTCACATCTTAGCACGGGGTATTTAGCTACTCATAATAATTCTAACTACAACTACGAAAGCAATTAAAACAGTAAACGGAAGCATGATTAAAACGATTTAACAGTAAATTCGAAATAAAGAAAATTACGGCTTTAAGGAATTAATCTAGCAATTCTAACTACGAAGATAATAAACTTAAAGACTGAAATTATGATTGAGAAATACCGAAACTGAAAGCCGAGAGGAAATCCAGATGCAAAATAGCGAACTTTATTGAGAAACAAAAGTATTTGAATGTAAACTATGCTAAACTCGAGACCTCATGTCTCTCCTCCAAAAACTGATAATTATTCTGAAAACAAAGGTTAGTTATATAGGAATATCACGCACTCTTATTCCTAAACCTAAGAATACATTGGGCTTTCTAATTCTCGATCTTTTAATTTGCGCATCAGCTCGCGTGGTGGTCGATCGACCCCTGAGGCCAGTCGATCGACCAAAGGTCTTTGTCTGACTGCATTCGACGATTCTGCAGCGCGCACCGATCTTAAAACAGCTGCCATTTCTTCGTTACTTGGTCAAATCAGGCATTCTACACGGCGTTCGAAAGCTAAGAGGATAAGCTTTCAACTCCAGTTGGAATCACTCGATTATATGCTCTAGAACTCGAGATATAGCCATCTGAACGAGGCTGCAATATCGTGAAATGCTTCTTTGCTTGTTAAACTCGTACGCACCCTTGCTTTTGCTATCTTTAGGCCTTGAAACGCGCACCAAGCTCATTCCTCGAGTCAATACTCCATGTCAAATGCAATGCTAAGTACTTAGGGATGGATTCGGCTTATTTTCCACTGAAATCTTCATATTCCTACAAAATCACAAGAAAAGGAAGAAATACACGAAACAAGGGAAATAGTAGCATAAACTACTAAATTGAGCTCTGAAATGCGTGTAAAATAGGGTGTAAAACATCATATAAATGACACGCATCAAACTTCCCCAAACCAAACCCTTGCTTGTCCCCAAGCAAGAACTAGACTCGATCCTAAAACCTAATGGAACGAGTTCAATCTCAGAGCGAAATGCAAACTGTCAAGCCTAAACCAATTTAATGCAATAACCAACAATCGATTAGCAGTGTGAATCATGCAAACGAGTTATAAAATCGTTAAAAACTGCTGAACCGTCAACTGTAGAGACTTATCAAATTGGACTCTCACGGGTCGCTCAAATCACTCAAATAAGCACAAGGTGAATAATGTATAGATAGGAAGAATTCATTTTGTAGTGACACTCACCTAACTACGACCTATAAGAACATGCCTGCAGTCTAATATGAAAATAATCTCTACAACCGTACATATGCATTCAACCAAACAAATGACCATGATACATGCCGAGGTAAATATGGATATGTGAGGTAATGGGTAAGAAGGGCAAAACAATTATGGAAATGTGGAGGTATAGGCAGCCAAGCTAGTACCCAAATAAAACCATATGACAACATCCACTTCCCTACTCAAAATCAACAATAAAACCGGTGCTAATAGCAAGCACAAATCTCACAAATTCCATTAATAGTCAACTCCCCATAAGATACAAATGCAACATGGGAGCAAAAATCGCCATTAAATAAAGACTTTGAATTAGGCGATTTTTTCTTTTCTCGGACTTCAGTCGATCGACCAATGAGTCCAGTCGATCGACCATGTATCGAAATTGTTTCTCTTTTTTTTTTCTAATCATTTTTCTTTTCTTTTCTTTTTTTTTTTTCTTTTCAACTTTCTCAATTCTTTTTCCTCCTTCATTCTTTTTCCAACATCATCTCAATGAGAGCATATAACCAAACCGCAATAGACATATTCCCAAAAACTAAGACTACTAGCTTGACGATGGCAGGCTAAATATAGGATGTAGTTAAGGGACAAAAGGCTAAATTTTGCTATGAGAGGCTCATGGGTAAAATGAATAAAGGGAAGCCTCTACCACATGTGTCAACAAACCACAAACCGAATGCATACAGGTATTAAGCAGATTAAGTTCATATTTATGCAAATTAATGTAACATATCTCATAAGGAGTACTACTCACATCCTAGATAAACTGGTTATAGAGATCACCAGTTATAAGGCTCTAAATCTCAGAAAGTGATGTAGTTTGCCAAAAATCTGAGTCAAGTCTCAAGTTCAGCAAGAAATTAATGAAAACTCGTAGACTATGCAAATGATTCTACTAATAACATGTCAATCAGCAAGGCTTAGGCAAAAACAGGTGCAAATGCAATGTCGTCATTGAAAAACTACCGTTCCGACTCGACCTAAATACTAAAATAAACGTGCAATTTTTTGAAATTTTTTTTGAAATTTTTCGATTTTTTGAAATTTCTGTATATATAAGGGAAATAAACAAATGCAAACTGAAATGCAATAAACGTGAAATAAAAAATGCAATAAAACATGTGAATGCAATGCAAAACCCTTCCCCAAACCAAATCACACAATGTCCCCATTGTGCAAAATCATGTATAAAGAAGCAAAAAGAAGTGGGATTTTGCATAATAAAAACTAAAATTGACATAAAGAAGGACTCGGAAACTCACAAGACTTTAAGCACAGCAAAAGGAAACCTCCCCAAACCAGCGTGAGCTAGGAGGTTTTAGTAGCCAGCAGTGCTACCCATAAGTACCTGAAAAGACAAACAATACCATGCGTAAAACGAGAAAACAATGTTGAAGCGCAAAATTATGTGCAAGAATAAGAAAAACAGAAGAAATCAGAAATTAAGCGGAGAATAAAGTGAAGGGAATACTCCCTTGACTCATCGCCGTCGACCAAACACGGCAGGGGAATGATCGAAAACAGTCACAAAAGACTACGGGCGGTCGATCGACCATAGCGGCGATCGATCGACCAAGTTGACACGAATGAAGCTCCTGTAATCGAGCGATCGATCGATCGACCAAGTAGGCGGTCGATCGATCGAAAATACTTCTTTGTAAGTTCTGATGTCTTCGAATTAGCTCAATAAATTGAGCTAATATGGTCTATAAACCTGCGAATGCATATAATAGCGCGCCCAAAAATTGCGCAAACCCAAAAACACAATCTAATGTTTATAAAAATCCTAAGCAAACCAAACTAAGCAAAGTCTCGCGCACACGAAAAACGTATAATAGTCTAAAAAGCAATAAATTGTCTTAAAAAGGTCTAAGAAACGAATCAACGGAAACTGCGGAAAATCTCCGACCAAGGCTTCGTCTACATGAAGTAGCTTCCGCAGTGCTCATCTCAGAAGCTGGACTCCACTCTACTCCGACTGGGATGCTCAATGGATCATCTCTAGCATCTTCCCAAGCATGACCATCATCTTCTAGCTCCTCAAACTCAAGATCCGACTCCGAAATTTTGACTGGCTCCTTCTTCTTGGGCTCCTCATCTGGCTCCTCGTCAGTTGCATAGCTCAGACATCCCAAACCGCCTCTCTGAACAATAGGCCCCTTCACAGCTGGAGCGATCAGCCCAAACCGGTTCCTGCAACAGCCAAAACAGAAGAATCTTCCTCCAATTTGCTCCCAATCTGGGGTGGAGGTGTCATAACAGGAATAGGCACATGTAATGAAGGAGGAGTGTCAGTAATTACAACATAAGACTTACGAGTAGAAATCGCATTACAAGTCACAGGACACATAGTATCTTTCTTCCTATAAGTCTGGGCAAAACTAATGGACTGCTTCCTTACTTTAAAGGTCAATGTCCCTGAGCCATCATCTATAATCGCACCAAGTGTGCGAAAAATGGTCTACCCAAAATGATAGGAATATGAGCATCCTAGGGTATATCCAGTACAACGAAGTCAACAGGGAAGAAAAACTTTCCTATTTGCACAGGAATGTCTTCTAAGACTCCTATAGGCTGGACCGCACAACGATCAGCCATCTGTACTGTCATGCTAGTAACTGTAAACCTAGTCAATTTCAATTTTCTAGCTAGACTCAAAGGCATAACGCTAATGCTAGCTCCTAGGTCACATAATGCCTTCTCAATTGAGAAGGTACCAATATTACAAGGGACTGAAAAGCTACCTGGGTCAGCTAACTTGTCTGGAGCAGTGCGAGTCAAATAAGAGCTAGATTATTCGGTTAATTTAACAGACTCGACCCTATCAAGTTTCCGCTTCTTATTTAAAAGCCGTTTCATGAATTTCATGTAAGCGGGAACTTGATTTACCAACTCAAGAAAAGGTACTTGCACATTAAGACCATGAATGACATTTTTAAATTTTTCAAAGTATACCTCATCTTTCGTTGGTACCAGCCTCTCTGGATATGGGGCTGTCCGAAGTAGTTTAACCCTCTCCTCTAGGTCTCTCATACCGGCATCGATGGACTTAGGCTGAAAGTCCACTACCTTCTCTTTGTTGAAGCTTGACCCTTCTTCAGACCGTCTTAAGAATGAACCATTAATCGTCATCGAGTCATACTTTGGAATCAGAACGGACCCATCAGCATCTGGATCTTGCCTTGATGATTTCGGAGCTGTAGTACCCCGAAACAAGAAGTCCCTCAAGTTGTCTGGCATTGGAGGATGGAATGGTTCGTCATCATCCGCTTCCTCAGTCGATCGACCATGTTGGTCAGTCAATCGACTGGTTTCAACAGTACCAGAAGCTGTGTCATTTCGCGGACTGGTCGATCGACTTGGTGATGTGGTCGATCGACCGTGATTACTGTTGATCGTCTTTTTCTCGCCCTTTTTCTTCTTCCCTTTTTCAGCAGCTTTCTCGGGTCCATCGAGAGCAGACCCGCTCCTAGCGTCATTGCATGTACGGTCTCAATACGCTGATTCAGAGAGTGGAATTGACTTGGTATCTCAGCTGCATTCTTGTCTAATGTAGCAATTTGAGATATCGACCGTGATTAAGGCCGATTCGCCGCATTGCTTTTCCTCGTACCTCCACCATAAGCACTGCACTAGACTCGTCAACTCGCAACTTCGTTTTTCAACTCTTCTTTGTGACGGAGTGGATGGTGGTGGGGCTTCATAATGAGGCACATATGGTTGATGCGGTGAAGTAGGAGCGCAATTATAAGAATTGTCGAGCTGAAGTTGATGAAAAGCAAACATCTTCTCCTTAGGGTGCCTGCATGCCTCAGATGTGTGTCCTGCTCCGCCGCATCTCCCACAAAACATCTGATTCTGCTCCCGAGAATGGCACATGAGTGGACTCTCCTGAAATCTACCGCAAATAAACAACACTAAAGAAGAAGATAAGAATCGCGCCTCAAGGTACTCAGTCTTCCCTTGAGGCGAAAAACAGACTAAAATGAAAAACAACTAAAACTAGCGCTGCCTCTCCGGCAACGGCGCCAAAATTTGATACCTGTCGATGTGAGTATCAAAAATAATATTTATAAAACCAAACTACTACTAGCAAGCGGTAGTAACGGTCGCTCCACAGGGAGGTAGGGAGATGATAGTTGTTATTAATTCTAGTCTAAGGGTAACAGTTGTGGGGGTTTTGGATTGGATTATAACTAAATCTAAATGCGAAAACAAAATAAAAACTATAACTAAAGCAATTAAATAAAGAGGTGTAGAAAATAATAAAAGGGAAGCTAAGACAATTGGTTCACTGCAGCTGCGACGACGGTATCTAAGTAAGTCTGATAAATCACGATAGGTGGGCAAATAAGAAGTCCTCTCGGTCCATTCTTAACTAGTTGCGCCTCTCAGCCTATGCTACTGGTCCCTAGGTCTCACTAATACTAGCTCTCGCCCTGAAAAGTGATTCCTAATACCTAAATTACTTATCTTTCGATCTTAGCAATTTAGTCGTCTCAATTTATTAATCTATTTTCCCTCCCCTATCTCACGATCTTCTGGGTCGGTCAAATACTAAGCATTTAACAAGTCTCCTCTCGGTCTCATTGTCAAATATTGCAATTAAAACATTGAAACGGTGCTAATCTATCGCGCGTCAGTCGATCGACCACTATAGGCAGTCGATTGACCAACAGGTCCAGTCGATCGACTGACTAATCCAGTCGATCGACCAAAGGCCGACATCAGGTTTACTAATCTACGTCGTCTTCGCTACAAATCCTCTCGCATCTTAGCACGGGGTATTTAGCTACTCATAATAATTCTAACTACAACTACGAAAGCAATTAAAACAGTAAACGGAAGCATAATTAAAACGATTTAACAGTAAATTCGCAAAAAAGAAAATTACGGCTTTAGGGAATTAATCTAGCAATTCTAACTACGAAGATAATAAACTTAAAGACTGAAATTATGATTGAGAAATACCGAAACTGAAAGCCGAGAGGAAATCCAGATGCAAAATAGCGAACTTTATTGAGAAACTAAACTATTTGAATGTAAACTATGCTAAACTCGAGACCTCATGTCTCTCCTCCAAAAACTGATAATTATTCTGAAAACAAAGGTTAGTTATATAGGAATATCACGCACTCTTATTCCTAAACGTAAGAATACAATGGGCTTTCTAATTCTCGATCTTTTAATTTGCGCATCAGCTCGCGTGGTGGTCGATCGACCACTGAGGCCAGTCGATCGACCAAAGGTGCTGTACAGAATTGCATTCTGACGATTCCTGCAGCGCACACTGATTTTAAAACAGCTGCCATTTCTTCGTTACTTGGTCAAATGAGGCGTTCTGCGCTGCGTTGAAAAGCTAAGAGGATAAGATTTCACCTCCAATTGGAGTCACTCGATTATCTGCTCTATAACTCGAGATATAGCCATCTGAACGAGGCTGCAATATCGTGAAATGCTTCTTTGCTTGTTAAACTCGTACGCACCCTTGCTTTTGCTATCTTTAGGCCTTGAAACGCGCACCAAGCTCATTCCTCGAGTCAATACTCCATGTCAAATGCAATGCTAAGTACTTCGGGACGGATTCGGCTTATTTTCCACTGAAATCTTCATATTCCTACAAAATCACAAGAAAAGGAAGAAATACACGAAACAAGGGAAATAGTAGCATAAACTACTCAATTGAGCTCTGAAATGCGTGTAAAATAAAGTGTAAAACATCATATAAATGACACGCATCACCAACCCCTCTAAAGTTTCCACGTACTCAATCATTTTAAGTACGTGTGAACTTACAGGTTGACCATCTTTGAGGTTAGCCTCAAAGAAACGAACTGCGGTGTCATACTGGATTATCCTCTGGTCTTTAGAAAACATAGTAGAAAGCCTCGAGAATACTTCATGTGCATCGCGAAACTTGACACATTGCCTTTGTAAAGCAGGATCCATTGAAAAAATCCAAACATTTTTAATTGCAGCGGATTTCTTTCGATAATTTAAAAAAATCTCCTTTACATCGGCAGTGGCCCTAGTACTAGACGAAGGGGGAGAGGGATCGACAAGGTAGCGTAATTTGCCATCACCTGCGGCAGCTAATCGAAATTGTTCCTCCCAATCTTTAAAATTACTACCGTCGGCTTTTAATACATATTTGTCCATAAAAGAACGTAGCCATGAATCTCTAGCTATGGTGACGGTTTCACTAGTAGAAGTCATCGTGATTACTACAAAGGAAATAAAGGAAATATTAACATTTATCGTCTAGAAATATTTAACTTGTGAAACTATTTAACAAGTTCCCATTTATATAATGATCTCCCACTGAATTATATAAATGATTCCAAGATCCAATTTTATATAAACACGGGCACGGTGGACCGATTCAACCCATATTTATATAAATTTGGTGAGTCAACATTTTGACTGATTCTACTACTAGAACTCTTGGTTGACGGATTTTGTTAAAATCTCTCTTTTAGCCTTAGAAATAAATATGGGCATTGTGGACCGATTCAACCCATATTTATCCCGTTGAGTCCAACCAATTTTCACTTGTAATAACCTTTATTACCCTACTTACCCAACGTAAAAAGAGTGTACCTCGGTGATCCGAACCTACCTCTAATGAAGAAGGGATTCATAGGTGCTATTATTTGGTAAGGCTTAATCTCAATTTTAAACAAATGTGAGATATCTTATCAATTTAATTGCCTATCACCTTTAAGTGAACAAAATTAGTGAATGTTAGACGATTAAATCGATAACAACAAAAATAAAACATGTAGTGACGATTTGGCATGAATGCATATAAGAATTAAAACAAACATGTCCTAATCTGGCCACCTAGTTAATCTAGTTAACTAAAATTATTACACTTCGGAAACCAACTTCTTGGTCCCTTGAGTCTTCATAAATTGGCCTCCTTCTTCAGGATTTCGGAACGCCTTTCCGAAAACACCGTCTTCATGAAAACTCCGTCTTTAGATGCTTCATCTAATTACTAATAATTAAATTACATAACAATACCCTATTATACAATTTCTAATAAAATTAAAATAAAAACTATTAATTAATTACAAATTAGGCGATACGAAATCACAATTAATTACAAAACAAGTCGATATTCCCTTACATTACGGGAAATACCAACTTCTACCTATGGCCATATTAGGAAAAATTACATAATTATAATGCTAAAAAAAAAAACATTCATCCAAATAAATAAAAAATGCATTATGAAAATGACATGCCAAATCGTTTAACTTACCAACAACGATCATTTGAGCTTGCTGTGACGGAATTTTTACCAATAAAAATTCACAAACAATTCTTAAAATAATTTTAAGACTTACTCATCATACTAATCTGGTCTAATATCAAAATAATTATTTTCAACAATCATCTTGAATTTATATGGGAATTAAAACACAATTATGACAAAAATGATATAATAATTCTCAATTATCATACAAAAATTCCATTTAATTTAAAAATTTATGGAAAAATAAATTTCAAAGCCATGAATATTCTGGTCTTACACCAAAAAAAATGCCATGCAAGTGAAAATTTTTATTTTTTAAAATTTATTTAAAACGATTTCACAATTTAATCGGTAATGCGACAATTTTTACGATTTCATTCTAAATCAAACCATAAAAATTGAAATGTCTTAAAATAAAATTTTGTACATTTTGGAACAATTTCCAGGAGCCAAAAATTCAAAAATTTCGAGCCCAAAAATTAAATTAATATTTATTTACAAAATAACCATTATTTACCATTTTTTATCAAATAAAAATCAATAAACTACATAAATTAATCACATTAATTTAAACTTTCTATTTTTCTCATAAATAGTACATGCATGTGGTTATTTCTAAATAAATATGCATAAAATTAACATGCAATCAATTTTAATTAACTCTTAATTAATTTTAATGCATTTTTACTCAATTTTATGCCATTTTAAGTTATAAACAGTGGAAAAATTTAACAAAAATTAAATTTTAGTACCATCATCCTAAGACCAGAATATTTACATGAAAGACCATATTATGTGATAAAACTAATTTTAGTAACATAATATCAATTTTATTAATTTATCTCATAAATTACTAAAATCGTCTTAAGACAACATGCATGTATTTAACATTGCTCTGATACCACTTGTTAGTTATTTAGACCATGTTAATACTCATCTTATGATATTAAAATTACAAATTAACTTTGTTTAGTCTAAATCTACATGCATGCAAAAGAAAATACAAGACAATGGTTTTAAACCATCTTAAGACATAAGTTCCTTACATTGGTATAAGGCAAAATATGGGCACTACAAAGCTCTCCTACCTTTGTAGTTCTTGAGCTATGAAACTATGGATGATCCTCCAAGAACACCAATTACCAATATAGCTAATCTCCTTCGGTGGCACTCAAAATTATCCCAAATAACTACTAAAATGAATAACTAGTTAATAGTAGTAGTAAACTTGTAATTTGTATATTTTATGTACTAATTAATATTATTACTTTCATAATATTATTAGTTGGTATTTATATGTGTTTTATATAAAATGATGAAGAAAAATAAGAAGGAAAATTTGGTCTATGGTAGTATGAAGAATTCGGCCAAATGAAACAACAAAGACCAAATTTTTCCTTCAATTTTTCAACCCCTTGAGATAGTGGAATAACATGGGTATTTATAGGAAAAATGGGAGACAAATATGAGTGGCAAAATGCCACATAATGGACACTTGTTATGTCCTCATAAAACCGGTCCAAGTGGACCAAATATGGCTCTATTTCGGTTTTCGACATTTTTCCCACAAATGCTTATAAGTATTATATTTAATTTTCATACATAATTAAATATTAATTTAATTATTTAATACTTAAATAATACAAATTAACTACCAATGACCATTTAACTATTAAGTGGTCATAAGACTATTTTATCAAAATACAATGTGTCAATATTACCCCATTTAGCTAATTTTACAACCTCTTGTAAAATATAAATAGCTAATTAATTCCACCTCAAAACATATACACATATCGCATAAAATTAATTAATTAACAATTAATTAATAAATTTTAATTTATTAATTTATTATTTAATATCACATAATTAAATAATAAAAGTCCTTGTACCGAGTTCGTAACCCGTCATCAAATAATACATTTACGTGACTAATTAAAAGACAAATAATACAAGGAATTAATTATCTCGTATCTCATACAAACAATTAACTCATTCTATTTGGGCGCCATCCTATAGGTGTGACCTAAAGAGATCACTGTCACCATTGTCACACACGACAAATAATGTCAAACTCCATCGACCAATCATTACCGATTAACGATGACCAGCTGACAAATAAATAAATAAATCCCTGATATTCCTTTTACGAGATTTATTATGTAAACGCACTTATTGTGGAGGACACTACTCCAAAAATTATATCTAATTTGTGTTTATTTAATTTTAACCATGTAGAAATTAATTTATGATGATTTTTTAGACTTATAATTTATAATTTTAATTTAGGTTAATTTTCGTAATTTATTTCATTGATTAAGTATTTATTTCGCAATTAACATTGTTTTTACGCAAAACCCGCGCGATGCACGGGTCTGTCCAGAATATGTTTTTTTGTGCTTTTATTTTTTGACAATATTTATTTAATTTTAGTTTTTATTCGTTTAATTAATTATAATTTTTAATTTATATTACTTATAATTTATGTTGTATATATATAATCCAACCACTAATGTTTGTTAAGTCTATCTTATGCTAAAGAGTAAGAATATCTCTTTCCTTCTCTTTATTGTTTGCTTTGCTACAATAGCTAATGAACTCACATGCTAAATTTACTCGACGATTTAATTGCATTAAATTGACATAGAACGGGATTCATATGCTAGGGTTAAAACGTTGTTTACACTTCAACAAATACAATTCATTCGACTAGCCATCATTTTTCTAAGTACAGGCCGTCATTGCGACGAGCGAGGTTAAGTGTCTTATTAATGAACTTCCTAACACGTACCCACACACGGACCATTTTTCTCTAAAATGGTTCCAAATTTCCTTAAATTTGGTGGCGACTCCTTTTTCAAAGGACCCTGTGGATTATCAAATTCCCACATCCACATTATGCCTTTTGGTTTGACTAATGCACCTGCAGTATTAACGGATTTGATGAATAGTGTGTTTAGTCCCTCCCTTGATCAGATTGTGGTTGTCTTAATTTATGATATATTGGTGTACTCTAAGGACAAAGAAGAGCATGAGAAACATTTGAGAATTGTGTTGCAGACCTTGAGGGAGAATGATTTATATGCTAAATTGAGTAAATGTGAGTTTTGGTTGGATAAGGTAACATTTTTGGGGCATGTGGTGTCAAAGGAGGGGGTGTTACTTGATCCAGGTATGATTGAGGCAGTGTCTAATTGGGAGAGGCTCAAAAACGTGGCAGATGTGAGGAGTTTTCTGGGGTTGGCTGGTTACTACAGGAGATTTGTGCAAGATTTCTCTAAGATAGCTAAGTCTTTGACTGCTTTGATGAGAAAGGAGAACAAGTTTAAGTGGGATGAGAGTTATGAGATAACTTCTCTAACGTTGAAGGCATTGTTGTTAAAATCGCGATCCAGATCGTATGATCGTAGAATCGTACGATCCAAAAAAATTTTTTAAACGTTTCAAATTGTCGTAGGATCGTTTTGGTGGTAGGATCGGTATAGTGATGTGACCATAATTTGAGCATATTTAGCCCTCGAATTGTTCCCATGCTTTTTAGTGCATATTTAGGTCATTTATTGTCTTTAGTCCTTTATTTTGCATATTCTTTGAGGTTTTGATCCCTTGGTAGGAAAGGAGTGCAAACCTTGCGTTTTCATGGCAAAATGGAGCTAAATTGATTGAATTCAATGACCAAGCATCAAAGAGAAGATAAGACTAGAAGGCCTTTGTACATACTATAGTAGATGGGCAATGATGAGAAAAGATCCTTCCATCCCCGAGGAAATCCTCAAGGATTTTATGAAGAGAGGAAGAAAAGAAGAAAGGAAGAAGCTGACAGAGAATCCGAATGGATTGCCCACAATCCGCCCGTCCAGCACAAGCAATCCGAGCGCCTTCCTCAGCTGGACGCTCGTCCAGAACCACCACAATCCGCCCGTCCACCCCAAGAATCTGCTCGTCCAAAAGACCCACAATCCGCCCGTCCCGTGCCCTGGACGATCGGATTGTGTTACAGCTAATTTGTCTTCTACTTGTTCAATGAAGGATGCGCATATTTTTCAAAGACCGTCGAAAAGGAGACCGGAGTCTCTCTTGAGACCGGCGATTCCTCAAGGACTTAATCGTCATTTAAGCTCTTAGTATACCCTAATTTATGTACCTAATCCCCACTATAAATACCCCATTAGTCTAATTAGGTTATCATGTTCTTCTTAGCAATCTCTAGTGTAGTTTATATCAATCAAATCTCTCTTTAATCTTGTAATCAGATTTTAATCAAGTCTTAATACAAAACTCATTTCCTTAATCTCTCTTTTGTTCATCTTTCATTTTGGGTAATTGAAGATTATTTGGGTTATTATTGGGAGATTGACAACCTTTCAATCAATCATCAAGTACTTCTATTATTCCTTTCTTTATTATTGGAATCATTAGTAGGTATAATTCTCTTAATCCCTTTTTAATTATTGTTAATTATCTTCATTTATTCATCATGTTTTACTTTGTTGGTATGATGGACAACCTTGCTAGCATGTTCAACATGATAATGAGTGAGTAGTTTCCTTAGCTAGGGTTAATTGGTAATTAGGGGAAACCAACATGTGGGATGATTCATGCTTAAACTAATATGTTTTCATAGTTTATTTGCTTGCTTGTTGTGATCTCAACTTATGCACATGTTATGTTTGATGAAATGCGAGCCTATGAATCCTTGCATTTTTTACCCATCACCTATCTTTTCAATGAGACTTGTAAGACATAAACCAACTCGAGTCTCATTAGACCATGCATATAGTTGAGTAGGGAAGATTAAGTCGACTTGTAGGTGTTGTATAATCTAATCGATTCGGCTCCGGGACCCAAACAGTCCTAGGATTGTAAGATATAAACCAACTCGATCCATCACCACAATAATTGCTTGCTTATAATTTGAGAATATGTTTGTATGATCAATTCTCATGAATCCCCTGTCCCCATGACACCCTAGTGTCTTTTATCAATTGTTTACATCCCTTTTTAATCATCTTGCTTGTTTACTTTTATTGTTATTTAGTTTAGTGATCTTCTACTTCAAACCCCAAATTGTGACACCCCTAGACACCACTAGTTGCAATTGAAAATCTCATCTCAATTCCCGTCCCTTGGGATCCGACCTTTACTTGCCTCTTTACTAATTGTAGAGTTGTTTGTGGAGTTATAAATTGTGTTTTGGTCTAGATGCTCCTAACGACAAGTACCGAAAACTAAACCTCCAAGTGAGTCCGACCAAAAATGGCGCCGTTGCCGGGGACGGTGTTAACTTAATTTAGATTTTCTTAAATTGTTATTAGTTGTGTCTTTCTTTGCCTTGGGGAAGTAAAGCTCCTCAAGGTTTGTTCTAATTATTTTCGAGTTGTTTGATATTTTACATGTCTAGAAGATCACAACGTAACTTGTTACCCTTTGATCAAGAAATTGAAAGGACTTTGACAAACAATAGAAGACTTGCTAGGAGAACTTTGAGAGGTATTAGTGAGGTTGTATATATTCAACCAAACGCTATTGAGTTCGTCAACCCTTTTGCAAGAGAAGGTCAGGAGAACCCAACACAAAATCCAACACAAAATCAACCCACAATGCCTAAATTTTCATCACATTCCATACCAACCGAGCAGAACCTACCCAATGGTACTCCCACACCACAACACTTAACCGGAAATTTCATTGCCAAATCCGCATTTATCCAATTAGTCGAAAGAAGCCAATTTGGGGGGATGCCTAGTGAAGACCCTCACTCTCACATGGAGACTTTTTGTGACTATTGTGATGCGATTTCTCAAACCGGTGTAACTCAAGACCAAATTCGATGAGTCTTATTTCATTTTTCTCTAATTGGCACCACAAAACAATGGTTGAAGGGCCTTGATAAGGCTACTCTCGGAATTGATTCTTGGAAGAAATTGGCTCTAGCTTTCTACAAAAATTTTTACCCACCGGAAAAGATTAACATGCTAAGAGCTCAAATTACGGGCTTTAAGCAAAGAGATGAAGAATCCTTGTATGAAGCTTGGGAGCGATTCAAGGGAATTTGTCGCTCATGTCCTCATCATGGACTTAGCGAGTGGTTCTTGGTACAACAATTTTGGAATGGTCTTTATGAAGACTCAAGAAACATTCTCAACATGGGATCAAATGGTATGTTCACCGAAGGTGACGACAATCAAACTTGGAACAAGATTGAGGAAATGGCGGTCCATAATTTACAATATAGTAGACCTCGCAAGGCTACTAGAGGAGGAAAACATGAAGTGGACTCTATTAGTCAGTTGGGTGCTCAACTTAGTGCTCACATTGATACCATCAATTTGAAGTTCGGAAAATCTATGGCTAGACTTGAAGAAGCCTCAAAATCACCAAAGCACAATGTCAATGCCATGACGGCCTCTTCATCAATCCCAAGTGGGATATGTCAGAATTGTGGAACTTTGGGACATGACCAAAGTGAATGTAGAGGAACAAATGAACAAGTGAATGTTTTTCAAGCATACAAGAGTGGTACCCCTTATTCAAATTATTACAATGAAAACACAAAATTCCACCCAAATCTCTCATACAAAAGCCAAAATGTTCAAAACCTTCAACCAACATACACTCCACCTCCCATGAGAAACCAAAATCAAAGACCCTTTTACAACCAAAACCAAGGTTACCAAAATCAAACTCCATACAATCAACAAAATGACCAAGGTTTTGATGTTCAAAAAGCGGTCCTCCAAATGCAAAAGAATCAACAAGAGTTTTTCACTCAAATGCAAAAAGGATAGTCAAGCAAAGGAAATCACCATCAACAACATCCTAGCCCACACCAAAATGTTGGAAACCCAATTGACTCAACTAGCATCTTCAAGCTCACAAAGACAAAAGAGGCAATTACCACCTCAAAGTAATCCCCCGAGACATGAAACGGTTAGTGCCATTCACTTGAGAAGTGGTACGAGGTATGAAGCACCGAAGAAGCAAGTTGAGGATGAAGTTGTGGAAGCTAGTGACAAAGAAGAAGTTGTACAAAACTCCAAGGATGGAGAACCATCAAAGGAAGAATTTTCAATGAAAAGTGAAGACAAGTCCAAGGAGAAGGAACCCATTGTGATTAGACTTCCTTTTCCAAGTCGTCAATCCAAACCCAAATTTGATGACCAACTTGGAAAATTTATGGAGATTGTGAAGAATTTGGAAGTCTCGATTCCTTTCACGGAATTAATCAATCACGTGTCGGCCTATGCAAAGTACATGAAAGACATCCTTACGAAGAAGAAATCGATCCGGAAGCTTGAGACTATCGCCTTCACTAAGGTGAGTAGTGCAATACTTCAAGGGAGTTCACCTCCAAAACATAAAGATCCGGGAAGCTTCTCAATACCGTGTACCATTGGCGACACCACGATCAACAAAGCTTTATATGATCTAGGGGCTAGTGTGAGTGTTATGCCATACTCGGTGAGTAAAAGGTTAGGGATGGGAGAGCTTAAATGCACCAATATCACACTCCAAATGGCCGATAGATCGACGAAGACACCATTAAGGATATGGGAAGATGTTCCCGTAAGAGTTGGGAAATTTTTCATCCCGGTGGACTTTGTCATTGTTGACATGGAAGAAGACTCCAATATTCCAATCGTTCTAGGAAGATCTTTCTTGCACACCGCGGGTGCGGTGATAGATGTGAAGCATGGAGAGCTCACTCTAGAAGTGGGGGATGAGAGCATAACTTTCAATCTTGACAAGACCATGAGAGCTCCCCGTTTGCATGAACCATGTTTTATGGTTGATCATTATAGCCGGAAGGATGATAGGAAGAAGTCGGAATTCCAATGGAAGAAGAAAGTCGATGATGCTCCATCAAAAGAGCAAGGAAATTGTAACAAAGAGAGCTTGAAAAGCTCACCAAAGTCAAGCAATGAAGAAGAGGGCCTCATTGGCCAAAACAAGAAAGTGGGAGAGTTGTCTCTATCAACTCAAGAGATCTTTAGTGACCAAGTAGATGAAGTTTGCGGTCTTTGTGACGATGAGTTTGAAGGGATTTTCAATCCCTACATTGGTAATGCTATCGATCAAGACCAACATGAAGGACAACAAGTGCAAAGATCTATTGAGGATCTTTGTCATGACAATGAACAAGCTTTTGACTACTTCTTCAAGGTGTTTAGTAACATCAACAACACCTTGGACATGCCCCCATGACATCTCTCTAAGGATGAGAGTTTGGTGGAGTCCTCTCCAAACCACCATTTGTAAATATTTCTAACTCCCTCACTAGCATTTTAATTCTTACATTGCATTTTTGTCATTTTTGGATTTTTATGCCTTGATCTAGATATTTATCATCTTTTGAGAGAAGTGAGGGAGGGACTAATGATTTTATTGATATGTAGTGCTTTAACTTAGTGTGGGGATAGCAATTGCCTAGGCTATTCATGCCTTCGTAATGCCCACAATGAAGAACACGGGATTTAAAGAATGAAAATGACACGGGATATGCAAGTGCACGGATGGAACTGAATCCGGGTAGACCAGGTGGAATCCGAGCGTCCTTAGGGGTAATCCGCTCATCTTATGGGAATCCGAGCGTCTGTGGAATAATTCGTCCGTCTAAATGAGCTGCAAAATTGAAAATTTTGCTCTGTTAGAGAATCCGAGCGTCCCAGCTGAGAAGATGCTCGTCTGAAAGAATTCGCTCGCCTTTGCAAGAAGACGCTCGTCTTTTTGCCAGTACAGATTAAGAAAATTCGCTGTAACAGAATTCGCTCGTCTTTAGGGGAATCTGCTCGTCCTGAATTGCAGAATCCACTCGTCTTCACTGAAAGACGCTCGTCTTTAGGCGATATTTTCGGAAGCCAAATTGAGCAGAATCCGAGCGTCCTGACGGGAATCCGCTCGTCTTCCCCCTACAGTTTTGAAATTTTCGGGTGTTTTAAATACCCCTTCCCACATTCATTCATTCATTCAAACATTCAAACATTACCCATAAACCCCAAAACCCTCATCCTCTCCATCACCAAAAACAAGATTTCCTCAACCAAATTCAACAAAATCAAATCCAAACTTCCTTACAACAACAATTAATCACTCCTTTTACAATAATAATCAATCCAAGCACCAAAATCTTCAACCTTTGAGTCGATTTTTAAAATACAAGGGCAAATCCTTTCCTCTTAAAATCGATTTGGGTATAACTAGAAATTGAAGATTTTCAACCTTTTCTTGGTATAATCATCAATGGCAAAAACAAAAGGAGCAACAAAGGCACTCAAGGCAAAGGCACTCTCAAAAAGGCAACAATGCCTTCAAGCAAAGAAAGCTTCAATGGCTATGGTGGTTGCTAGTGCAAACTTGGAAGTTCAACAACAACAAGATCCTCCTTTGGAAGCAACAACTCCGGAAATTGCTCAATTATCAAACTATCCGGAGGTAATTTTCATTTCTAACTCCCATAGGGATACATTTGCCAAGTATGCTAAGAAAGCCATTTTGCCCACCAAATTCATATGTGAAGATGCCTTGAACAAATTGGGTGTCCTTGAACAAACAAAAGCCTTCTTCGAAGCCATGGGGTTGGGAAAATTGTTTACTACAAGAGAATTGACATACCCCTCCCTTACCTTGGAATTCTTAAGTTCATTGAAAGTGACTAACGTAGAGACTAGAACATACATCGCGTTTCGCCTTGCCAATGTGAATAGGCGCATCACCTTTGATGTTTTGAGTAAAGCGTTAGGCCTTAGTGATACACCATATTATCATAAGATGCCCGAAAAGTATGACCCCGCTCCTCTTTGGGAGGCAATTTCCGGGAAGAAATTTGTGAGCTTTCATGCTTGTCGCGCTCTATTAGTCCACCATCCGGGCATTAGAGTGTGGCACAAGGTCATAGGGAATATTATAACTGCAAGAAAAGACACTAATCATTTTACCAAACTCGATTGTGTACTACTTGAGTCGGCCTTAAATGTTGGAAGGGAATTCACTAAGCCTTACAATGCTCTAAGGCTTTTGGTGGAAAGATGGCTCAATGTTGATTGTGGTAAGGAAGGCACCGCTTTTATCGTAAATGGAGGTCTAGTTACTCTCTTGGCCAAGCACTTTGACGCAAATTTCAACAAGGATAACACCTATGTGGCGATCAAAGGGGGTCATATCATTGACATGGACGCCATGATTCACGAGTACAAGTGGGTCAAGCATAACTCTCTTGACACCAACTATGGGTGGCTAACCAATGATGCTAGATCTTTCACTTCGCCTTCCAAGATATGCCGCTTGAGTGCTCATCGAACAAACTACCTACTTCCACTCTCCAAGGGCGCCGAATACATCATCCGACAACAAAGGGGCGAAATTGAAGAGCCCTCCTCCTCCATTGTCACACCACCCTATCCTTTCAAATATCAAGAGTTCAAACCCGAAGATGTTGAAGTGGGCAATGACTACATGACTCTCCTCATGAGAGAGATGCACAAACAAGCTTATAATGATCGAGTAGATGCATACTAGGCCCAATATCCACCCCTCCTTCATTTAGCTAGGCAAGGACTACTTGATCCTTCATGTCCTTTGCCTAGTTGGGCGGATAGGGATGTCTTCTTTCCAAGCACATCTAGGGGTGAAATATCGGGTGAAGATGACAATGTCGATGATGAGGTTGATGATGATGAGAGTGTTGATGAAGAGGTAGTTGATGAAGAAGAAGAGGCTAATGAAGATGATGAAGGAAGTGAGCAAGGAAGTGAAGAAGGAAGTGGAGATGAGTCCGCTTCTATGGAGGAAAATGATGACAATAATGATTTGATGGAGGACTAGCAAACTTTGGAGGCTCCTACCCTCTTGAGGTTTGTCTACTTCTTTCTTTGTTTTATTTATTTTATCTTGACTTGTTTGGAAAGTCCTAGCAACATGAGGACTAACACCTTGGCTCCATTAAGGTGTTCTTTTATTGTTCCCATTTGAAAAATCCAAAATGACACACTTTAGTTTCATGCATTGCATCTTGTGTGCATGAACTACCCCAAAATTTTAGACATTAGAAATAATGTCTATCTCGGTTTGGGGAAGTACATGCATACGCAATGGGAGGTAATCTAAATTACGCTCTCCGTCATAAACAAAAACCCATGCATCATGTAGTGTAGATTAGTATAGCTTGCATTTAGTATAGAATTCATGCATCATACTTGCATAATTTCCTATCATATTTGCCATTGAGGACAATGCCCATATTAGTGTGGGGATGGGAATTTCTAACTTAACTTTTATTCAAAAATCCAAAA
This sequence comes from Silene latifolia, assembly GCF_048544455.1. Classification (NCBI taxonomy): domain Eukaryota; kingdom Viridiplantae; phylum Streptophyta; class Magnoliopsida; order Caryophyllales; family Caryophyllaceae; genus Silene; species Silene latifolia. The sequence continues at coordinate 144,382,497 of NC_133537.1, read as the reverse complement.
AAAATCAAAAATTTCGAAAAAACCAAAAAAATTAAAAAATTTGAAAATCCAAAAACATGTTCATTTCCTTTGTAGTGTAGACTTGTATATATTGTTTGTATATATTATGTTTGTTCTATCCTTGTTCACATTGATCGACTACGCCACATCCGAGACATGAGGATATTGAAGACCGTGTGGTATGATCTTTCCAATCTCCTTTTTCCTCTTTATGTTAATGACTATGTGGCTTAATTTTGATTGATGCGGTATAAACAATGTGAATTTAGGACTTGCATTTAGATTATATGGCATATTAGTTGGTAGAATCATTTGCATTAGGATGTATATATGTTAGTTGCATCATGGCATGTAGTTGCATGTTAGAAAAATTTTGCGAAACCGTCTACTTGGGAAGCTTGACAACTGCATATAGGCCCTAGTAGATGCTTTTTCTTCTTAAGACTTTGCTTGTTAGAATACTTGTAAAACACCCTAGGATGTGTCATGCTAGTATCCTTTGACCCATGGATTAAGGCCTAGTCAAGAGTACCTTGTGGTGTGATAACTCCTTGGCTACCGTTTATTCCAAGGTGACCCTTGAAACCATGCATTTATCATCCATGTTCTACCACATTTTTATCATCAAAGGGAATGGGCACAAAAAGAAATTGATTTGAGTTCAATGAAATGAAAACAAAAGAAAAAGTTTGCAAATTGCATGAAATGAAAAGAGGAGCAAAAATAAACTCCTAAAGCTTCAAATATAAGGCACCCTCACTACATATGGGGTGACTTTGAAAATGTTCAGAAAGAAAATGCAAAAAGTTGAAAATTTGTCAAGTATTGATATGCCAAACATCAAAAGAAATGGCAAAAGAAAGTATTCTCAAATGTTATATGCCACAAGAAATTGGGGGGAAAAACAAACAACAAAAGCAAACTCCCAAAATGAAACTCAAATATCTATTGATCCCTTTATCCATCGTATCCATTTTTGTGCATGGTAGAGAGGGGACGACCCTTCTTCTTGTCTAGGCAAGAGGGGGAATTCCGCGATCCTCCAGTGTTTCTAACGCCATAGGGAGTCTACTCTTGACAAAAGCATTTAACGATTGAGGACAAATGTACCCTAGCTTGACACAACTTGGAGGTGATTTATTGGTATCCTTCTAGGCTTAGTAGTTTGAAGAAATTGCATCTATGAAGGAGTGTACCCTTGAATTGCTTCCCCTTTAGATAATTTCCGCCACTTAGATGAGGAAAGTGGCTATTCTTTTGTAGTTGCATCCATTACTTGATTTTATGAGCTTTAATGTTTGGATGTGTCGTCATTTTGGCAAAACCCACCTTGCCTTGCAAGAAGGCATCCTACCTCATGGTTGTCTTGCTGTGAGTTGAAGGGGCGGAGTGAGACCCGCTAATTGTCTCATATCGGCTATGCTATTAGGTTAGTTTAAATAACGGTCCTAGTCTTTGTCACCTCTTTACTCGGGACGAGCAAAGGTTCGGTTTGGGGATATTTGATGTGACCATAATTTGAGCATATTTAGCTCCCGAATTAGCCTTGTTCCCATGCTTTTTAGTGCATATTTGGGTCATTTATTGTCTTTAGTCCTTTGTTTTGCATATTCTTTGAGGTTTTGATCCCTTGGTAGGAAAGGAGTGCAAACCTTGCATTTTCATGGCAAAATGGAGCTAAATTGATTGAATTCAATGACAAAGCATCAAAGAGAAGACAAGACTAGAAGGCCTGTGTACATACTATAGTAGATGGGCAATGATGAGAAAAGATCCTTGCATCCCCGAGGAAATCCTCAAGGATTTTATGAAGAGAAAGGAAGAAAAGAAGAAAGGAAGAAGCTGACAGAGAATCCGAGCAGATTGCCCACAATCCGCCCGTCCAGCACAAGCAATCCGAGTGTCTTTCTCTGCTGGACGCTCGTCCAGAACCACCACAATCCGCCCGTCCACCCCAAGAATCCGTTCGTCCAAAAGACCCACAATCCGTCCGTCCCGTGCCCTGGACGCTCGGATTGTGTGACAGCTAATCCGTCTTCTACTTGTTCAATGAAGGATGCGCATATTTTTCAAAGACCGGCGAAAAGGAGACCGGAGTCTCTCTCGAGACCGGCGATTCCTCGAGGACTTAATCGTCATTTAAGCCCTTAGTAAACCCTAATTTATGTACCTAATCCCCACTATAAATACCCCATTAGTCTAATTAGGTTATCATGTTCTTCTTAGAAATCTCTAGTGTAGTTTATATCAATCAAATCTCTCTTTAATCTTGTAATAAACTTTTAATCAAGTCTTAATACAAATCTCATTTCCTTAATCTCTCTTTTGTTCATCTTTCATTTTGGGTAATTGAAGATTATTTGGGTTATTATTGGGAGATTGACAACCTTCTAATCAATCATCAAATACTTCTATTATTCCTTTCTTTATTATTGGAATCATTAGTAGGTATAATTCTCTTAATCCCTTTTTAATTATTGTTAATTATCTTCATTTATTCATCATGTTTTACTTTGTTGGTATGATTGACAACCTTCCTACCTTGTTCAACTTGATAATGAGTGAGTAGTTTCCTTAGCTAGGGTTAATGGGTAATTAGGGGAAACCAACATGGGGGATGATTCATGCTTAAATTAATATGTTTTCATAGTTTATTTGCTTGCTTGTTGTGATCTCAACTTATGCACATGTTATGTTTGATAAAATGCGAGCCTATGAATCCTTGCATTTTTTACCCATCACCTATCTCTTCAATGAGACTTGTAAGACATAAACCAACTCGAGTCTCATTAGACCATGCATATAGTTGAGTAGGGAAGATTAAGTCGACTTGTAGGTGTTGTACAATCTAATCGATTCGGCTACGGGACCCAAACTTTCCTAGGATTGTAAGATATAAACCAACTCGATCCATCACGATAGTAATTGCTTGCTTATAATTTGAGAATATGTTTGTATGATCAATTCCCATGAATCCTCTATGACCCCATGACACCCTAGTGCCTTTTATCAATTGTTTACATCTCTTTTTAATCATCTTGCTTGTTTACTTTTATTGCTATTTAGTTTAGTGATCTTCTACTTCAAACCCCAAATTGTGACACCCCTAGACACCACTAGTTGCAATTAAAAATCTCATCTCAATTCCCGTCCCTTGGGATCCGACCTTTACTTGCCTCTTTACTAATTGTAGAGTTGTTTGTGGAGTTATAAATTGTGTTTTGGTCTAGGTGCTCCTAACGACAAGTACCGAAAACTAAACCTCCAAGTGAGTCCGACCATATAGGATCGGTTAGGATCGGGTAGGATCAGATAGGATTGTACATGATCGTGTAAGATCGATGGTAGGATTGTCCAGGATCGTAAAATGCTTATTTGTGCAACAAATTTGTGAGTTGGTTGTTCTTCTATACTTACAACTCTAAATTAAAGATATATGTAATATATTGATATGATTATTAAGACTTTCATGTCATTAATTAAACTTTTTAACATTATACATCACAAATTATACCAAATAGTTTACATAAACTTGTTTATCCAAGCTATTTGTCGGATCTTACGATCCTACGATTCGATCCTGCGATCCGATCCTACCACCCCTCTTCGATCCAAAGTAGGATCTCGATCCTGACAACATTGGTTGAAGGAGCGCTTGATCATAGCTCCTATCTTAGCTTTACCTGAAGGGAGTGAGAATTTTGAGGTATATACGGATGCTTCAAAGAATGAATTGGGATGTGTGCTAATGCAAGGAGGGAAAGTGATAGTTTATGCTTCGAGACAGTTGAAACCTTATGAAGAGAATTACCCGACGCATGATCTAGAGCTAGGGGCGGTCGTTTTTGCTCTTAAATTGTGGAGGCGTTATTTGTATCGAGCTACTTTCAAGGTATTTTCTAATCATAAGAGTCTTAAATATATTTATACTCAAAAAGAGCTTAATATGAGGCAAAGGAGATGGATAGAGTTGATTGGAGATTATGATATGGAGATAGTTTACTAAGAAGGGAAGGCTAATGTGGTGGCATATGCTTTAAGTAGAAAGATTGTTCACGCTTTGTGTTTAGCTATGTCACGAGTGAAGTTGCAGGATGAGTTAGAGAAAATGGGAATTTGTTTGATAAGAAAAGGGGATTCAGTTGGGGATTTGACTGTTGAACCAGAGTTGTATGCTGAGAATAGAGAAAAAGCAGAAAGGACACCCGAGAGTAGAAAAGTGGCGCACGGCGGTGATGGAGGGCGTGCCGTCACGATTTTCCGCGGGGGTAGATGGTGGTTTGAAGTTCGATGGGAGATGGTGTGTACCTGATGATGAGGAATTGAAAAGAAATATTCTGACTGAAGCACATTTTACACCGTATTCTGTGATCCTAGAGGAGATAAGTTATCTAAAGACTTGAAGAAAACATTCCGGTGGCCTGAGATGAAGAAGGAGGTTGCTGAGTTTGGTTCGAGATGTCTAGTTTATCAAAGGGATAACGGTGAACATAAGTGACCACATGGTAAGGTACAGTCTTTAGATGTGCCTGAGTGGAAGTGGGATAGGATTTCTATGGATTTCATTATTGGTTTGCCTCGTACTTAGAAGGGCAATAATATGATTTGGGTGATAGTAGATCGTCTGACTAAGACATCACACTTTATTCGTATGAAAGATACTTGGAGTAAGGCTGAGTTGGCTAAAGCTTATGACAGAAATATTGTGAAGTTGCATGGGATTCAAAAAGATATTGTTTCTGATCGTGATTCAAGGTTTATTTCTAAGTTCTGGCAAGAATTACAAGAGTGTATGGGCACAACTTTGAAGATGAGCACTGCATTTCATCCAGCTATAGATGGACAGACTGAGAGGACTATTTAGACTTTGGAGGATATGTTGAGAGCTTGTGTTTTGGAGTTTGGAGGTTTATGGGAAGAGAGGTTAGACTTGATAGATTTTTCTTATAATAACAGTTATCATGCTAGCATTGGCATGGCACCTTTTGAAGCTTTGTATGAGAGGAAGTGTAGGAGTTTAGTTTGTGACCCACAACCACCACCGCGACCATCCATCAACCCACGACAACCCCAGACCCAACCACTCTAGGTCAGGCCACGAAAGAAAGGTCAAAAACCCGTCTTAAGACGGTATAAAAACAACAACAATAAGCATATAAATTCACTGTCAAACTCGGTTTTGGTGGTCAACGGTGCACAAATGGGTGGTCAATGACGGTCAGAGGTGAGCCAAGGTCGAGGCGGGTCAATGGTATAAATTAATTAATATATAAACTAGTATAAGATGGTCTTACTTTACGATCTCAAAGCGAAGGGACAAAATCTTCACGTTTCTCTTCCTTTTTTTCTCATTCTTCCTCTCTTCTCATTTGTGTGGTGGATTTTTTGAGATTGTCAATATATATATATATATATATATATATATATATATATATATATATATATATATATATATATATATATATATAAATATATATATACACACACACACACACACACATGTATCGTATATTATTTTTATTATTTCGTCTCATACTTAACTCGTAAAATACAATATAATACTATTTATATCATTATAAAATATAGGGTATTACACTCTCAGGTGACTGAGTAAATCAATGATGAAATATGGGGGTTCTAAGCCATGAATGCCCTAACCGACAACCCAGCACCTTCCGATTGTGACCCGTTCTCAAACCCCACAATCAATTGTATCTTGATGCGCCAGGGGTACTTCACGGGCATGTCCCTCAACCCGCTGAAAAACGCCTTGCTCCCCTTAAACAGGCCAACTTCCTCAATATCACTTTCGGGCTAGGTTGAGAACCAACTGATGGAGACATTCGGGAAATGGGCCTTTTCATGAAGAAACGCAAGCAGCAATGAGTCATCCTCCACCCATATCACCTGACCCTAAAAGGATATTTCATCCTCAAAGGAGAATCTGAACTTTACGATGGTTTTCCTGAGCTAATCAACGATCCCATATCAAAGGTCAAACACCCGGGTATAGAAGTCTTTCAAGACTACTACTTCATCCCTGACAACAACACCAATGCTACACCAATCAGGTCTGAGTTGACCACTTGCCTAATGGGATAGTCTCTATGCCTCTTTTTCGGGGAAGACAATATCAAGCACTTCAACCATGAGGAGATCATAGCTATCGCCCTCAAGGATAACAAATTCGACCCTACTGTCTTGATCTCTAATGCTAACCCAGAGAAAGTTGTTCAAGGCTCGAGGAAGACTTTAAAGTAGACTGATCGCCAAGGCCACATTCTCAATATCACGACCAGAGAAGGCCAATATTCAAGAAGGGAAGTGAAGATGAATCTGAGTCCGAGTCTGATGACAAGTCAGAGTCTGTAATTGTTGGAGTTAGTGTACTCCACAATAGTGCGTTTACGTAATAAATCTCATTAAAGGGATATCATCAGATATTTAATTATTTGATCCTCGTCAGTTGATTAACGTAAATCGATAACGGTTGGCTGAGTAGAGTTTGACGTTATTGTTGTGAGACGGCGGTGATCAACTGACCCCTTTCGGTCACACCTATAGGAACGAACACCAATTGATAACTAATTAATTGTATGAGATACAATTTATTTAGTCCCTTGATTTATAGACTAAAAGGTTAGTCGACTATTTTAGAGAGATATCGAGTTGCGAATTCGAGGCACGACAGTTATTATTTAATTATGCGATAATTGAATAATAAGTTTTAGGAGACGGCTTTTAGTTAATTAATTGTTAATTCACTAAAATTGTACTAATTGATTAATGTGATTAATATTAGTACGTAAATAATATGTGTAGCGGTACACGTATATTTACGGAGTGGTTTGGACGAAATAAATTAGAAGCATTTAAACATAATACGATGTTTAAATAAAATTTACACGTATTTGTGCGACAAATTTACCAACCAAAATGGACCCGTAAATGGGACATTTGACCGTGTAAATGGAGTATAGTGGATGATTATAAACACAATCATTTCACTTTACTTGTGATACTTCCACAAGTTATCTTATAATTATATTTTACATGTGATGTAAGATTGACAAATATAAGACAATTTCAACACTTCACTACTCACTACTCCACCCGCCACTTCCTCCTATATACTCCAATTTGGTTTTCATTTTTGCACACTACTTCACTACTTCATTTTGCATGTGAACAAAAATTGCTTATCTCTCTAAAATTATTATACATCATTTACTAAGAAGTTAGTAATCAAAATATTATTACTAAGAGTGTTAGTAATACTACAAATATTATCAAGGGTTAATTTTACAAGTATTTAGTTAATACTTGTAAGATTATTTGTGGGTGTAGTTCTTGGGTGCAACTTGAAGGAGACTTTCTTGTTGAAGGTTTTTCAAGAAGGATCATCCATTTATTTTTAGCTCAAGAACAATTAAGATAGGAGATCTTGATTCGGCCCATATTACCATAAATATCAATGTAAGGAAATTGTTTTTCCTTAATTTTTAATTTTATGCTTTTATATTTGCATGCATGTTACATAGATCAATAAATGAACATATTATGCGATAATTTGCTATTAATTAGAGAGTCTAATTAGGATCTATGATCTTTCAAGTGGTATCAGAGCTTAGGCATGTAATTTGCATGTTGATTTTAAGCATATTAATAAATTATGAGATAATTTTAAAAAACTCAAAAATTGCGTTAGAAGAGGTTTTAGCACAAAATTTTTGGGGCATGCACACCTACTGATCTCAAAAGATTTTTGGTAAAGTTTGGTGATTTATGAAGTTATTTTGCTATTTTTAATGATTTTTGGTAGAAAACCGAGTCAAAATACCGTATTTTAGTTATAAATTGACTAAAAATAGTTAAAAGATGATTCGGGCCATGAACTTTTTATGCTATTTCATGCATGTTTTCTACTGATTGTATTCAAAATGTTAAAGGTTTGTTTGAAGTTTTGCATGTTTATTGATTTTATGAGATAAAAGTCGATAAAAGTGAAATAAATTAATCATAATTTCGAAAAATATGATTCTGCCCTTGATAAATTTATGTAAATTTAAAAATATTATTTAAAGGCTAAAAGTGAAATTTAAAATGTGATTTTACCTTGTTTTAATGTTTATTGGTTTTAGTGGTTAAAAACCGATAAATATCGATCTTTTTCTTCATAAATATTATCCGGAATTTTTGGGCATTTTTTCTGATATTTTGGTGTTCTTGGGAGTGTTCCATAATACTCAAAAATTTGTTTCAATTTTTTGGGTAATTTTTCAGTTATTTTGGATTTATTACTTAAAAATTATGATTTTACCGATTATATTAGCAAAATATCACCAAATCAAACTAATTATTCATCATAAAATTAGTGAGGACTAATTTTGAGGTCCAAAATAGTTTGTACAATTAGTTTGGACTTAAATGAGATTTAAGAGTTGATTATTGATTTTTACATGTTAAAAATCGATTAAATCCACAAAAACCGAGATGGATACCAACGATTGATAGATAGGGAGATTTTGGCATCATTTTACAGTATTTTAAGCATATTTATTTAAGTTGAATGAATGATTGTCATTTATTTAAAGTATTTATTTTATTGTACCTAGTATGGCCTAGTTTATTTTAATCGTTATTACCCGACATGAATGAGAATATTGATTTGTTTGTAATTAAATACGATCTCATATCGTCGGTTTGTAATTAATTAATTGTTTTATTTATTTTATTAATTAATTTATAATAGGAATAGCTATGTAAATCAATTGTAATAGTTATTCTTACCGACGTTTCCAAAAGACGGATTACATCGAGACGGAGTCTATTTTTGGAAGGTGTTCCAAATCCCACAAGAAGAAGCCACTTTTGGAATGAAGAGGCAAGGGACCAAGGAGTTGGTTTCCGATATGTAATAGTCTAATTTTTATTACTAGATGGCCATACTAGGATTTTTCATATGCTTACTTGCCTGCTTGTTTTATTTTCGCGCATGCCAAAATCGCCATTCAGATGCATTTTATTTTCGCGGTTGTCAATTCACGTCATTTACATTCACCGACTTAGTTTACTTATAGGGAATTTATGACTAGATTGACTCTCACATAACTAAAATTGAGATTAGTCTTACCAATTAGTGACACCTATGAATCTCTTGTTCATTAGAGCCACGCTCACCCAAGCGGGGTGTTCTCTTTTTACCTTGGGTAAGTAGGGTGGTAAACGGTTATCACACGCCAAAATTGGTTGGACTCAACGGGATATAAGACGGTCTTGTGTTCTGGGGCTAGTAGATGGATTTAAGGAAATTCGTCGACCAAGAGTTCTAGAGGTAGAATTAGTCAACGTGACTTACCGAATTTACACAATTATGGGATGTTTCGCCTAAGCGATGCTCATTTTTGTTTCATATTTGGGTCTTGGAATCATTTATATTATTTAGTGGGAGATCATTATATAAATGCTAAAACTTGTTAAACATGTTTTCACAGGTAATTTTTAAAACAATGGATGTTAATTTTTCTTTTTTGTTGTAGCATTTTAATTCGTAATGCCAACTTCTTCAACTCCATCGACTACTTCACTAGGCAAAGATTCATGGCTAAGGTCTGTAAAGGACAAATGTATCTTAAAAGATGACGGTAGTAACTTTCTTGAATGGGAATCCAACATCAAAAGTGCCGCGTTGTCCGACAATGTGCTCACTTACTTGACCAAAGCTCCTCCCATCGAGCCCGGTCCAAGGGCTTCATTGGCGGTGCGGACCACCTATGATGACCATGTGAGGATGTCGAATGATATCAAAAATGTGTTGATATGGTCGATGTCCCCAAAGCTCAAGCTATCATGCATTTATTTAAATGCGTACGAGATATTCACTCGTATGATTATTATGTTTTCACAAACACCTAAAGTCCGTCAATACGATGCGGCGGTATGCTTCTTTGAAGCTAAGCTTGAGAGGGGCCAAAAGGTTGGTCCCCATGTACTCAAAATGGTCGAATATGTCGACATCCTAGGAGCGTCTAGGGTGTAAGATTCCTAAGACTCTTGTGGTGGATCGTATCCTCCACTCACTTCCCACCAAGTTTGCCCACTTTAGGGTGAACTACAACATGAATGGCATGGATAAGAGTTATCATGAAATTCATTCACTCCTCACCCAAGCGGAGAGGGATATGGAAGCTAGTGGGAGTGACAAAGGGGATGTTTTAACCATGAAGTTAAAGAACATGTCCCTTGAAGTTAAGAAAGGAAAAGGGAAGGAAAAGTCCCAATTCAAGAAATCGTCAAAGAAACATAAAAAGGGAAAGGGGAAGACCGTTGAGAATGGTAATCCCAAGGCAAAAAGTGTCAAACTCTCCGAGGCCGAATGTTTCCATTGTAATGGGAAGGGGCATTATAGGATGAGTTGTCCCAAATACTTGGAGGATCTCAAGGATGGGCGTGTGACGCCTATTGGTATGATTTCCTCTATCTCTATGTGATAGACGTTAATTATGCTTGCACTTCCACTTGGGTACTTGATACCGGATGTGGCTCTCAGCTTTGTAATCATTTGCAGGGTTTAAGGGACGTGCGAGCACTAGAAAAAGGTGATGTGGATCTCCGCATGGGCAATGGAGCTAGAGTAGCGGCCGTTTCCGTGGGAACCTATGTGCTCACTTTAGCTAGTGGTCTAGAGTTGTATTTAAATAAGTGTTATTTTGTACCAACTTTAACCAAAAACATCATCTCCATTTCCGCGTTAGACGCGGAAGGCTTTTGTTTTATGATTAAGGACAATAGTTGTACTTTTTCATTAAATGATGTGGTTTATGGCAAGGCCATTTCAATTGGAGGAATTTATGTTTTAAATGATGTTAATGACGTTTATCATGTAGAAACTAAAAGCTCAAAACGGATAATCCAAACGAATCCTACCTTTGGCATTGTCGTTTAGGCCACATAAACGAAAGACGCATTAAGAGACTAGCTTCATCAAAAGTGCTCAAACCATTTGGTTTTGAATCTTATGGTACTTGCGAGTCTTGCCTTTTAGGCAAGATGACTCATGAACCTTTTGCGGGAAAAGGGACACCAGCTAGTGAGGTTTAGGCCCTCATACATACGGATGTGTGTGGACCATTAACCATCACCGCTATAGGAGGTTTTCACTAGGGTCATTACTTTTACTGATGACTTAAGTAGATATGGGTATGTCTACTTAATGAAGAACAAGAGTGAAGCTTTTGACAAGTTCAAAGAGTTTTAAAATGAAGTAGAGAACCAATTGGATAAAAAGATTAAGACCCTACGATCCGATCGTGGTGGTGAATATCTAAATTATGAATTTGATTCACACCTAAAATATTGTGGTATAGTATCACAATGGACTCCTCCTGGCACACCACAACTAAATGGTGTGGCCGAAAGGAGAAACCGAACTTTACTAGATATGGTTCGGTCTATGATGAGTCTAACTGAGCTTCCTAGTTCATTTTTGGGGTTTTGCCCTCTTGTCTGCAACATTTTCACTAAATCGAAGCCCGACTAAAGCGGCCGATAAGACTCCATATGAGATATGGACAGGGAAAGTCCCTCATTTGTCATTCTTGCGTATTTGGGGTTGCGAAGCGTACGTCAAAATCAAGTCTGACAATAAGCTTGCACCCAGGCCTGACAAATGTCTTTTTGTAGGATATCCAAGGGAAACACGTGGCTATTACTTCTACAATAAACACGAGAACAAAGTGTTTGTTGCTCGCGATGCTGTCTTCCTAGAAAAGGAGTTTATTTCTAGGAGACAGAGTGGGAGAAAATTTGAACTTGACGAAGTTTGAGAGCCACAAACCGAGAATGAGGTAGAGGAGAACGTGGAGGATAGCATTCCCTCTTCCTCTAAAACGATAATTGTTCTTAGAAAGTCAAGTAGGATTTCTAATCCACCTGACCGCTACCTTGGTAACATCGAAGAGGATGGTGTTTTGTTACTTTTGGAAAGTGATGAACCCACTACCTACAAATCGGCCATATCTAGTCCCGACTCCTCACTTTGGCTAGTAGCCATTCGGTCCAAAATGGATTCCATGTACGAGAACCAAGTATGGGACTTGGTGGATTTACCTGAGGGAGTGCGACCCCTTCAGTATAAATGGATATACAAAATTAAGCTCGGCGTGGATAAACATGTGGATGTTTACAAATCTAGATTGGTGGCAGTAGGTTTCACCCAAGTTCATGGTTTACACTATGACGAAACCTTCGCTCCAGTCGCTATGCTTCGGTTGATTAGGATAATCTTAGCGGTTGCCGCATTTCATGATTATGAGATTTGGAAAATGGATGTCAAAACTGCCTTCTTGAATGGGATTCTAGAAGAAGAGGTAAACATGATACAACCTGAAGGTTTTGTGGATACATCTAACCCTAAGAAGGTATGTAAGCTTAAGAAGTCCATCTGTGGTCTTAAGCAAGCATCTAGGAGTTGGAATCATCGGTTTGATCATGTTATTAAACAATACAGTTTCACTAGAAGTGTGGAAGAACCGTGTTTATAAATGAAGTTTAATGGGAGTAAGGTTGCATGCCTTGTCCTATATGTGGATGACATATTGCTTATCGGGAATGATGTTCCATCGCTCATTTCCATTAAGGAGTGGCTAGGGAAACACTTCCAGATGAAGGACTTGGGAGAGGCACAACGAATCTTGGGTATCCGGATCTATAGGGATAGGTCCAAAAGGATACTAGCATTGAGTCAAGAAGCTTATATTGACAAAGTTCTTGACCGGTTCAATATGAAAGACTCCAAGAGAGGATTTCTACCTATGGATCAAGGGATTACTTTGAGCAAGTCACAGTCTCCCTCCACCACTAAGGAAATTGAACACATGAAGACCGTCCCTTATTCTTCCGTTGTTGGGTCTATCATGTATGCTATGATTTTCACTCGTCCCGACGTTACGTATGCCTTGAGCATGACAAGTCGTTATCAATCAAGCCAAGCCTGGTGAGAGTCACTGGGTAGACGTAAAGAACATCCTTAAGTACTTGAGAAGGACTAAGGATTCGTTCTTAGTGTTTGGAGGAGAAACTGAGTTGCGTGTAAGAGGTTACACGGACGCAAGTTTCCAAACCGATCGGGATGATATGAAATCCCAATCGGGCTATGTGTTTATGCTAAATGGAGGAGCTATTTGCTGGAAGAGCTTCAAGCAAAGCGTTATTGCAGATTCTACAAAAGAGGCTGAGTACCTTGCAGCGTCTGAGGCTACGAAGGAAGCTGTTTGGATTAGGCAATTCATGGAGGGACTAGGAGTAGTCTATTCTGCCAAAGATCCGATCACTCTATATTGTGATAACAGTGGAGCCATTTTTCAAGCCAAAGAGCCGAAGTCTAGTAACAAATCTAGACACATTGAAAGGAAATACCATGTAATTAGAGATTATGTGGAAAGGAAGGAAATTGACATTTGTAAGGTTGGGACAGATGATAATATTGCTGATCCTTTAACCAAGCCTTTATCAAAGGCTAAGCATGATGGTCATGTCGTCGCAATGGGATTGAGACGAGTACTAGATTTTCTTTAGATTATGGATATGTAATAATTGGATAGTGTATCTCTTATTATATATATGATAATCACATTCATTGTTTTTGCATTCATTCTTTTATGAATCTTTTATTTAGTGTGACTAAATTATTAAATACCTTGTTTATCTGAATAAGTTGTGGAAACAATGTTGAACACTATTCAAGTGAATAAGATGAACATTGTATTTTGTTCCTAGTCACTTAATGAGGTGATGTCTCGGAGTGACTAGATTGTGAGTCGATTGATGGTTGTTCAACACCATGAAGTCATACGTGATCACTAGTCGATTACACTGGCAGAGTGTGTGACACTTTGCCGGAAAGTGACCATTTAGAGAATCCCTTAGTTCTATTATATACGCCTGGTCGTGATAGGGATCTCTAAGATGTTCCTATGAGTCAATTCTTTTGACTGGAGACTATTATCTGAGCAAGTGCAGTTTTCGAGTGACATTGGTTTTTGTCCTAGGTCGTGCCGTGAAAGGAGGCCAAAGGGCATTTACTAGGTCATGGTGATCTCTATTGTGCAATAGGATAGATAGGGCATACATGAATTGTCCACCCACGTTGTGTAACTATATCTCAAGGCCACTCGAGGAGTTAATGACTACAAATGCGTGGCCACGCTCAGAAGTAATCTGTGAGAGATTTTTCCGGTCAGGTAGTCACACTCCTGATCGAGAAAACCACTCGCGATATGTTCATGTGTAAGTGCGACCTGAAAGACACCTTGCATTGAGTGGGAGATTAAAACAGACAAGAGAATTGGTAGCGCACACCTTCTGTTGGACAAGTGGGAGATTGTTGGATTTAGTGTCCTCCACAATAGTGTGTTTACATAATAAATCTCATTATAGGAATATCATCAGATATTTAATTATTTGATCCTCGTCAGTTGATTAACGTAAATCGATAACGGTTGGCTGACTAGAGTTTGACGTTATTGTCGTGAGACGGCGGTGATCAACTAACCCCTTTCGGTCACACCTATAGGAACGAACTCCAATTGATAACTAATTAATTGTATGAGTTACAATTTATTTAGTCCCTTGATTTATATACTAAAAGGTTAGTCGACTATTTTAGAGAGATATCGAGTTGCGAACTCGAGGCACGACAGTTATTATTTAATTATGCGATAATTGAATAAGAAGTTTTAAGTGACGGGTTTTAGTTAATTAATTGTTAATTCAGTAAAATTATACTAATTGATTAATGTGATTAATATTAGTAGGTAAATAATATGTGAAGCGGTACACGTATATTTACGGAGTGGTTTGGACGAAATTAATTGGAAGCATTTAAACATAATACGATGTTTATATTAAATTTACACGTATTTGTGCGACAAATATAAGAACCAAAATGGACCCGTAAATAGGACATTGGACCGTACAAATGGAGTATAGTGGATGATTATAAACACAATCATTTCACTTTACTTGTGATACTTCCACAAATTATCTTATAATTATATTTTACATGTGATGTAAGATTGACAAATATAAGACAATTTCAACACTTCACTACTCACTACTCCACCCGCCACTTCCTCCTATATACTCCAATTTGGTTTTCATTTTTGCACACTACTTCATTTTGCATGTGAACAAAAATTGCTTATCTCTCTAAAACTATTATACATCATTTTCTAAGAAGTTAGTAATCAAAATATTATTACTAAGAGTGTTAGTAATATTACAAATATTATCAAGGGTTAATTTTACAAGTATCTAGTTAATACTTGTAAGATTATTTGTGGGTGTAGTTCTTGGGTGCAACTTGAAGGAGACTTTCTTGTTGAAGGTTTTTCAAGGAGGATCATCCATTTCTTGTTAGCTCAAGAACAATTAAGATAGGAGATCTTGATTGTGCCCATATTACCATAAATATCAATGTAAGGAAATTGTTTTTCCTTAATTTCTGATTTTATGCTTTTATATTTGCATGCATGTTACATAGATCACTAAATGAACATATTATGAGATAATTTGTTATTAATTAGAGAGTCTAATTAGGATCTATGATCTTTCAGTAATACCCCGTGTTTCTAGTCGTACACTCGGTCGAGTATAGCTGGTCCACTCGGTCGAGTAAACCCACATTCGATCGAGTGAACCGAGCACTCGATCGAGTGTCTTGTCTCAGACCTAATTTTACGCGTGGGGGCTTCGTGATGATGGGTCATGGCATATAAACCCTTTTTCAGATTTTCCCTCTCATTTCTCAACCCTACATATCTCCAAAGTCCCTCTCTATCTTCAGATACTCTCAAATCACCCCAACAACCTTATCCTTTAAGAATCTTACCTTAGCTTGAAGATTTGGTATCAAAGCTTCATTTTTTCTCATTTCTTTACACTTGTAAGTGTTTATTTACTCTTTTACCTTCTTTTTTTATTATTGGTAATAACCCACCCTAGATTTGGGGGTTTTCATGAGTAATGTTAATTAGTAACTACTATTCGTATTGTGAGTAACTTAGGGGTAATAATAAGGGAGTTGTGTTGTGTAATAGTGTATGATGTATTATGATAGTTATTATATGGTATTGTAGGATGAGACGGTTTTATGAGACGGTCTTCTGAGACGGATCTTGCCTGTATTGGATTGCTTATGGAGTATGCTAAAATGTAGTTTTATCCTAGTCGGTTCAATAATGTGTATACATGTTTGTGTGTCTTTTACATCATTTGCATATTATGAATTGTATTACATCACATGGTAGTATTGAGGATCTTGGCGAGTCTTTTATGTTGTTGAAATGCATTATAACATGATATTGGTTTATGATGACTTAAGGTGTCGGGTTAATTGAGTGATAGATGTCCATGGCATGGTTGGAAAGTGTATTTCATAATTAGTCTCATTGGATATGTGGTGTTCCATATTATGTCTTGGTTATTGTCGTACATGTTGAGGATGTGGTTGTTGTTAAGAAGATGTAAGACGGTTGTGAGACAGTCTTACGCTAGGGTCGCCTCTTAGAGCTTCCCACTCCAAGAGGGATGTGCACATTAATGACTTGAGTTACGGAGGGACTCGTGTGGTTTAGGCATAACGTCTGGCAGGGGATCCGATTCGCTCTCGGGCCCGGTACCATGGACGTGTTTCGAGTACCTATTTGTATTGTGTGGTGTCATAGGCGTGTCCCTGGCACCGGTGTAGTTGTGGGTACGGCTTTGCGTGTCCCGGTACCCATGTGATGATGTATAATCATGGGTTATGCCTTTTATTAGCATATTGCATACTTACATATTGCATCGTATTCTATGTTTAAATATTAAAACTGACGTGTGTGTCTTAGTAAATTGTCACCTAAATCCGTGGTGGCCTCTGTCGATCCATATGATATTTCCGATCATATGGGGAGCAGGTTAAGTATAGGTTGATTTGGTGTCACGTGGGAGACGGGACGAGTTTTGGACTTGGAGTCGAGTGTCACTTCGTTAGAAGAGTATAGTAGTCATGTGTTTTATCATTTGTTTTATTTATTCATTCATGGTTATGTAATGAATTAAACACTTTATTTATATTATTTGTTTCTTAATTGGAACTCCGATTCACCGCCTCGGGAAACCGAGATGGTAACATCCTCCCATAGCCTTGGCCGGGTAATAAGGGGTGTTACAAAGTAGTGTAAGAGCGATGATTTTGGAACCTAAACCAATGAACCAAAATGAACCTAGGTGTGTCTAATAAAATGAACTCGACGTGAGTACAATAGGGGGTCGGTTTTTGATAAGTAGGCGCCCTCATATAAAAACTAGTGCCTATTGTCTTGGTTGGTCATTACGTGGGTGGTTATGAGTATGGGTAACGCTATGTGAAAAGTGGTGTGGTCACATGTTTGTTGTGGCAAAGGATGCATTCTTATAGTGTGTGGTTATATATGATATGGAATATGATAACTTTTGGAAGTTGGGTAAGAAGACTATGTATATAACATGTTTCGGGAAGGATTGTTGTGTGTGTGTGTGTGCGCATGCATGAGGAACATTGGTTTCGTTTCTTCGCATACAGATGTCGTAAATATGTGTTGGAGCAATTGGTGCACTCCTACATGTGTGTCGTGATTGATGACGAGAATTTTGCATGATATAGTGGTTTGTATGATGTATGATAACATATGAAGTTGGGTGAGTGGATTAATGTATGTAACATGTTTTGGAAGCAGTTAATGTGTGTGGGTGTTCCATTCTTTAATCATTGATATCGTATGCGTGTTTGAAGTTACTAGTACTATCATTAGAGTATGAGTATTGATGATTGTTGGTAGAGTAAATACGAGTATATATGAAAGTAGTGTATCAAGGACGGCGAGTATGATGTCGTATGAGCTAACTCGGGATGAGTTACCGATAGTCGGGGGACTCCCAAACCTTTCCTTATGTTGTAGGGTTACCGTCGTTCAATTTAATCGAGAATTGAAAGCCGTAGAGAGTCACTCGAGTGCGTACGAGTTGAAACTCGACCGAGTGCACCTGGTCACTCGACCGAGTGGACGATCCCAGAAACTGGCAAACATCTGGGGATGGTCACTCGATCGAGTAACCAAGTCACTCGATCGAGTGGAGCTGCACTCGATCGACTGCCGCACTCGACCGGGTGGACCTGATGGGCTGCTAACTCGTGTAAAACTCCTTATTTTTCTATCTCATCTTCTTCACATATTTATTTTTCCTCATATCTTCAACACTAAAATTTCTCTAAAAATAATTCAAAAACTCAATTGTAGTTGTTTGTTGCTTGGATTCAGTTTTCTATTCCATTTTACTTCCTTAATTTTCGCTAATTTAACAATGTAAGGGTGTTCATCCTTCTCCATTTTTCCCCAATTTAATTTTATTTAGATCTACATTAAATGCTTCTAATTTTATGGATTATTTACATGTTTTTTTGTTTAATCCATGATAGTTATGAACCTTCTACACCATTATTGTTGTCAAAAATCAATTTTTTATGTTGAAATTTTGTCCACCATTGATGAACACGGAAACTTGTGTTTATGAGTCAATGATGGGATTTTTGTGCTTGTTATTGGATTTAGTTGATTAATAAAGGCCTAACCTTTTTGTTAGTGATAGATTTGGTCTTTCATGTGGAAATTTCATCCTAAAAACCCGTCTTAATTTTTGGATTTTAGGGTGTTCATCCCCAAATTTTAATTTTCATTAATTCATATTTGAATTGTCTCTTGGTTTCAAAAATTCTTGTCAATAATGTGTTACCTTGATTTGAACTATAAAATTTGTCTAAACGTTTCCCAAATTTTCGAAAATGTGGAATTATACCGAAAATTTTAATTATGAATTCACTATTGAATTAATGAAGTCAAAAGTTTGGTAATTGTTTCTCCTCATTTTAATTGGAATTAGACTTGGTATAGTTTCACAAAGACTCCATTTTTCCAAAAATCTTGTGTTTAAGTTAACCTTGTTTTGACAAAAAGCACGTCATGCTAGAATTTATTTTCAATTATTGTATAGTAATTTAAGGTGTTAGGGAAAGTTTCCATTTATTTCAAATTACTTCAATCCTTATCTCTTCCAGTCGGTGTCTTGTTGTGTGAACCTGAACCTGTCATGTGGCATGTCCAGGCCATCAAGAACGCCCGAAGCGACCATGGAAGACGACCAAGAGCCGGTAGCACCTTCCGTGATTGAAGTTCCGGAGTATCCGGGCATCGGGTTTGAGTGTGAGCCCCGGGAGAACACCGCCCTTGTCTTAAGACTTAGCCCTATGGTCCCGACAAGGTGTGTAGAATCACATATCTGGTCGTTAAGTGTAGGAATTTGAAAGTACTAGGGAAGGTTTAGCTTATACCAAGTCTTGAGTTGAGTGAGTTGATTTTACAAGGTAACCTATGTATGATGATTAGTATGTGCTAAAGGTTGGATACATAGCGACTGCTTGGACTCATAGTTTGTGAAGGAGGTTGAAACGCATGTGAGGGTGACCCTTATTGAGTATGATTCGGGGATTTTGGTTGACAAATAGTTGGGTTCAGATTTATAGAATGATGTGGGAATAGTTGATACGACCAATTACATGAAGTAGGGACGATTCTAAATAATAGGCGGTGGAAAGAACCTAGGTTAGTTCTAAGTAAAGTTTGAGTACGAAGCTACTAAAGAACGGTTGTATACGCGTGATGTGAGGAGCGGTGGCTATATTATTGTACCGACGACGGTTTTCGAGCTGTGTTATTTTGTGAGATTAGGAGTCTGATATGTAATGCATAGAGATTCAATTATGTTGTTATGGTATTTCGATCACTTATATTGTATGGTATAATCGTTTAATTTATTTAAGCAAGTATGTACAGTTGTTACAAAGTTTGTTTTAAGGGGGTTATGTGAGACCCTGACCCTATGACCGGTAGCATAGATGTTGTTTGCAAAGTTGTCTTATAGTTATTCTGTGAAACATCGCATCACATCGAGTTGATATTTTCCGGGAGGCGATAAATCTGACACCAATGACGCAACCTACCTTTGAAAGGATCCATGATTTTTTTTTGTGGAATAAGAAGGGAATTTTTCGTAGATATTTTTTTGTTTCGAATGATGAAATAATGAAGCACAAACTCACTACTTATACAAAACAATCAGCGCTTCTTTTCAGAAAAAATGAGGAAGCCCCTTCTAACGCTAAGAAGCTCACGCACCTTTGGGCTGATTCTATGGATTCGAACCTTGAATTGCCCTTGTCTAGTTGTCTTTTCCTCTGACACCTCTTTTCCCTGGCCATAATGCTCGCGCCTCTTATGGCTGGCACAAGAATTTTTGTCTTTTAATACAATCACATTTTCTTGGATTCACGTTTTACAAAATCCGAAACGGTTTTCATGCCTCACCTCTAAACATACGAGTTTCCTTTTATTTTTTTAGAAAGGGGGAAGGGCTAGTTGCACTGATCCGCGACGAATCATTTCCATGATAAAACAAAATTCAAGCAATCGATTTTACAAAATGTCATCTCATAAATCGCTCTCACAAATTCGAGTCTCGATTTCGAAAAATTCAAAAATCAACACATTCACAATTCCTTTTTTGGATTTCCCTCTGATTAAATTCAAAAGACGGTTTGAATTTTAATTCGAGTTGCAAATCAATCTCGGCAAATTTGATGCATTTTCAAAATTTTATGCAAATCAAGTTAATCTCATTCAAACATGAATTAATTTCTCAAAAATCTCGATGCAATTCCCCTTTTAAAAAAAAATCCAAGCGTGACTTTCTTATCCGATAAGCATAGGAATGCATTCGAATCCCTTGCCAAGAAAAACATTCTAGCTACAAAATTTGTATGTCAAGATGCTTTGAGAAAATTGGGTGTCCTTGAACAAACAAAGGCATTTTTTTGAGTCCATGGGGTTAGCAACCCTCTTTGAAATGAATGAATTGACATACCCCTCCTGACCTTGGAGTTTATTAGCTCCTTGAGGGAGTATAAGATTGAGACTCGAGAATGTGTAGAATTCCGTCTCAAAAATAAGAATAGAACAATGCTCAAAAGTGAATTTGGTGACATATTTGGGCTTACATATCATGACCGGTTCAAAAAGAAACCATTGGAATTTGATGCCGAACCAATTTGGCTAGCTATCTCCGGTCGTAAGTTCACTACTTTCAAAGAGTGCCATGCCTTGTACATTCATCATCTGGGTATAAGGTATTGGCACAAGTTCGTGGCAAACACTTTGATTAGTAGGAAAGAAGCTAATCACTTGACGGAATTAGACTTTGTTTACCTTGAGTCTTTCTTGAATGTTGGTGGAAAACCCAAGAGTAATAATATTCTTCAACCATTGATAAAAAGATGGTTGGATATTGAGAATGGAATGGATGGTGCGGCCTTTATTGTTAATGGAGGCTTGGTGACAAGGTTGGCAAGACATTTTAACCCGGATTTCAACAAGGATAACACTTATAAAGCGGTTAAAGGAAACCACCTTCTTGACATGAGCAACTTGATTCACAAGTTTCATAGGGTCAAGCACGATAACTTGGACCGTAACTATGAGTGGCTCATCAAGGATGCCAAGTCCATTGTCTTGCCGAGTAAGATTTGTCGCATCTCCACCCACCGGACCAACTACCTCATCCCCGTTTCCGAGCAAGCCGAGACCATCATCAAACAACAACAACAACCAAGAGAAGAACCCTCATCCTTCATTGTTACACCACCTTATCTCTTTGCCTACCAAGAATTCAAAGCTAATGGTGCTATGGCGGGCAATGACTACTTGACCCAACTAATGCAACACATGCATAGAGAAGCTCACAATGACCGGGTGAATGCATATTACGCCCAATATCCACCCCTCTACCATCTTGCTAAGCAAGGACTCCTTGATCCTTCGAGTTCTTTGCCGGATTGGGTGCATAGGAAAGTGTTCTTTCCTAATGCTTCTCAAGATGAAGAAAGGGATTCAAGGAGAGAGGAGGAAGTTGATGATGAGAGCGGGGAAGGTAGTGGTCTTGCCAAGATGATGAGGAAGAAGAGCAAAGTTCAAGTTCAAGTGAAGAGAGTGGTGGTGAAACCTCCGGTTTCATGGAGGTAGATGACGATGATGATGTCACGATGAGTGACAATTGATGGTTGATAAGGCATGAAAGAGGGCACTATAATGCGGGGTTGATCACTTATGCTAGTACCAACCTATTCCTGTGTGAGTCTCCTACCACACTTTTTGTTTTGTTTTTATCTCATGTTTCCATGACTTGTATAATATTTAACTTGCATCGCTTTGAGAGTTATTTCGGGCTCTTTGTAGTTTTGAGTTTGGAGTCCTAGCACCACTCAAGGGAATCCAACCTCGGTCACATTGAGGTGTTTATCTTTTTGCTCCCACTACAAGAATCCAAAATGACAATCTTCATTCATGCCTTTTGAATGAACTTCCCTTTCTTTTTACACTAGCAATAGGGTTTTGTCCGATTTGGGGAAGTTCAATCACAAGGAATGCGAGTTAATTCAAATTAGCTCTCCAAACAATAGAAAGCATGCAGCATGTAGTATAGACTAGTTTGCATTACTTGTATATATTTATCACATGTACATATTCCATATAGCTTTCATTTAGTATAGAATCATGCATCATTCATTTCATTGCATTTGCATAATTCCCTATTGTTTTGTCCATTGGGGGCAATGTCCATTCTAAGTGTGGGGATGAGGAATTCTAACACTTTCCTAACTCAAAAATGATAAAATGGTAAAATTTTCAAAAATCCAAAAACATGTTCTTCCTTTTGTAGTGTAGAAATGTATATATTGTATATATATATTTGTTTGTTCGTGTTCACTCCTATTACATTGGACCGACTACGCCACATCCGAGGCATGAGGAATATAAAGATAGCATGGTATGATCTTTCCAAATATCATTTTTCCTCTCTATGTTAATGACTATGTGGCTTCTTTTTGTTTGATGCAGTACAAACCAATATGATTCTAGGAGTTGTATTTATATTATATGGCATACTAGTGATAGTAGAATTTGTATTAGGTTGTATATACATCATGGCATGTAGTTGCATTTTAGGAAATTGTTTGTGAAAAATGTCTAGTAGGGAAGCTTGGCAAGTGTATATAGAGTCCCTTGTAGATAATTTTTCTCCTTGAGACTTTGTTTGATAGAATACCCTCAAGACACCCTAGGATGTGTCATACTAGTATCTTTTGACCCATGGACCAAGGCCTAGTCAAGCGTAGCTTGTGGTGTGATGACTCCTTGGCTACCGTTTATTCCAAGGTGACCTTTGATGCCATGCAACCGTTTTTCAATTAATATCAGCATGTTTTGCCAATACAAAAGAGAATGGGCACAAAACAAAAATCTCCAAATTGAGTTCAAGTACCAAAGTGAAAATCCAAAAGAGTTTGCAAGAAATTGCATCAATGAAAAGATGAGCAAAACTAGACTCCTAAGCTTCAATAAAAGGGCCCTTGCTACAAAAAGGGGTACTTTGAAAATGTTCACAAATGCAAAGAAATTGCCAAGTATCAAAATTGCCAAACATCAAAAGTGGCAAAGAAATGTTCTCAAAAGTCAAATATCACAAGAAATTGGAGGGAGACAAAAAAAAAAAAAGCAAACTACCATTGTGAAACTCAAATCATAACAATCCCTTTTATCCATTGATGAATCCTTTCTTTGTTGCATGGTGGAGAGGGGACGACCCTTCTTCTTGTCTAGGCAAGAGGGGGAATTCCGCGATCCTAAAGTGTTTCTAACGCCATAGGGAGCCTACTCTTCACAAAAGCATTTAGCAATTGAGGATAAAAGTACCCTAGTTTAACACAACTTGGAGGTGATTTGTTGGTATCCTTTTGGACTTAGTAGCTTGGAGAGATGATATCTACAATGGAGTGTGTACCCTTAGATTGCTTCCCCTCTAGATGATTTCCGCCACTTAGATGAGGAAAGTGGCTATTCTTTTGTAGATACATCCATTACTTGTTTTTGTGCTTAATTCTTGGATGTATCACCATTATGGCAAGCCCCACCTTGCCTTGCAAGAAGGCATCTTACCTCAAGGGTGTCTTATTGTGAGTTGAAGGGGCGGAGTGAGACCCGCTATTTGTCTCACATCGGCTAGTAGTATTAATAAGGTCATAGTTTTAGTCACCTCTTTACTCGGGACGAGCAAAGGTTCGGTTTGGGGATATTTGATGTAACTCATATTTGTGCACATTTAGTCCCTGAACTAGCCTCATTCCTATGCTTTCTAGTGCTTATTAGAGTCGTTTCTTATCTTTAGTTCCCTACTTTGCATATTCCTTGAGGTTTTGTGCCCTTGGTAGGAGAGGATTGCTAACTTTGCACTTATGGAGCAAAGTGAAGCTAAATGGAGTGCATCTAATGACCAAGCATCAAAGAGGAGACCATTACTAAAGGCCTAAGTGAATAAATGAAGTAGAAATGGGCAATGATGAAGAGCACCACGACCTACCCACGATCCCCACAGATCCTTGGGCAGTCAAAGAAGAAGAAGAAGAAGAAGAAGAGCTGAACAAAGATTCGGGAGTCTCAAGCATTGATCCGGGCGTCTCAGCCCTTAATTCGAGCGTCCCGAGCCCAGGTCGGCCGTCTCAAGGCTCAATCCGAGCGTCTCAACCTCAGGTCAAGCGGATCACTAGGTAGAGCGACTTTGCTTCAATCCACAATCCGGGCGGCTCTCTCTAGAACATGCAAAGCATTAATCATATTCTTTTTAGGGACTTAATCGTCATTTAAGCCCTTAGTTACCCTAATACTTGTACTTACTATCAATACCCCATTATGTTAGGGGATTAAGAAGGAAGTTTTACCTAGTTAGAATTTAGAATTAATCAAGTTTATCAAGTTGTAATCTCTTAATTCAATATTAATCAAATCTTAATTGCTCTTTAATCCTTCAAGTGTTCGTAATTTTATTTGGGTAATTTGAAGATTATTTGGGTTTATTAAAGACTTGACAACTCTTAATCATTCATCAAGTGTTCTTCTATTATTCTTAGCTTTTTATTTGGATCATCGTCAAAGTAGGTATAATCCCTTTTACCCTTGCTTATTTATTTAGCTTACTCATTCACCATGTTTAACTTTGCTAATATAATTGACACCCTCATTAGCATGTTTATCATAGTCATGAGTGAGAAGTCTCTTAGCTAGGGTTAATGGGGGATTAGGGGAACTATAACATGGGGGTAGATCTATACTTAATCTAATATGTTATCATATGATTGCTTGCTTGTTGTAGTGTTAACCTATGCACATGTTATGCTTGATAAAATGTTAGACTATGAAACCTTGCATTTTGCACATCTCTTATCTATTCAACAAGACTTATAAGATATAAACTAACTCGAGTCTTGTTAGACCATGCATAGAAGTGAATACGAAGAAAGTAAGTCAACTTTTAGGTGTTGTACAGTCTAGACGCCTCGGCTCCAGGACCCAAATCTTCCTATAAATCGTAAGATATAAACTAACTCGATTCCACTACAACAATAATTTCTTGCAACTATGAAAATATGTTTTTATGATCACCACCATGAATCCCCTATGAACCCATGACACCCTAATGCCTTTAATCTATTGTTTACAAACCCTCACTTTATTTGCTTGTTTTGCTTTAATTTATTTACATTTCATTGTTATAGTAGTGTAGCTTGATAGCTCATATCTCAACCCAATTTGTTCCACCCTAAGACATAGTTTTCTACAACCGATAACTTAATTCAATACCCGTCCTTTGGGATCCGACCTATACTTACCACTCTACTAAGAGTAATATTGTTTTGGTTGGTTGACTTAGACGACAAAGTTTCGAACCGCACCACTCTAGCATCGTTTCGAGACCTTTGCCGAGATGAAACTGACCGATCTAAAGCGACACAATCAAAAGCATCTTCCCTACGCCGCCGAGCATGGCTTTTCGACCGCCGTATGTCCACATAATGGCGTGCGGGTGGCCTACGTCCATAATACTACTCTATTTCTTCGACGTACTTTGCAAGCAAATATCGAACCAATTACAATGGAGCAACGAGATCAGATTTTTCATGCTAAGTGCCAGGTGAAAGACAAGTGGTATGTGTGATTGTTGACGGAGGGAGGTTCACCAATGTGGCATCAACAGAGATGGTGGATGAATTGACACTAAATACTATGGTCCATCCAAGACCATACAATTTACATTGGTTTGGTGATGGTAGCAAGGTGAAGGTTATGAGGTAGGTGCGTGTTGGTTTTACAATGGGTTCTTACAAGGATGAGATGCTTTATGACGTTATTCTTATGGATTATTGTCATATTCTCCTAGGGCGTCCTTGGTAATTTGATCATAATGTTAATCACAATAGAAGGAGTAACAAGTATTCTTTGTTGGTGAATTTCAAGAAGATAATATTGGGTCCTATGTCCCCGGAGACAATTCGAGCTATGCACGCGAAGAAGGGTAAGAACCAAGTCTATCTATTTTTGCTAGTGAACATGCAGTGGAGCAAGCTATTGATAATGGTAATACAATCTATGCATTGGTCACGAGTGAGAGTCCTATAAAAACCGTCACAACGAGTCATGAAGATGGTATGCTTAAGGAGCCATTGCACGAGTTTAAGGATGTCTTTCCCGAAGATGTACCACCGGGTTTACCTCATATTCGTGGGATTTAACATCAAATTAACCTTGTGCCAGGTGCCCCACTTCCTAACAAGGCTGCTTATCGTAGTAATCCTGTGGAGACCAAGGAGTTACAACGTCAAATTGAAGAGCTTATGGATCGTTTCTATTTTCGTGAAAGTATGAGTCCTTGTTCCGTTCCCACTTTGCTAGTGCCTAAAAAAGATAGAACGTGGAGGATGTGGATCGATAGTAGAGCGGTAAATAATATTACTATCAAATATCGCTTTCTTATTCCAGGACTCGATGATATGTTAGATGAGCTTCATGGTTCAGTTATATTTTAAAAGATCGATTTGAAAAGTGGTTATCATCATATTCGGATGCGTGAAGGTGATGAATGGAAGACAGCATTCAAAATGAAGCATGGTTTGTATAAGTGGTTAGTGATGCCATTCGGTCTCACTAATGTGCCAAGTACCTTTATGAGGTTGGTGAATGAAGTTTTGAAACCGTTCTTGGGAGAGTTTGTTGTCGTTTACTTGGACGACATTCTGATCTATAGTAAGAGTATCCAGGCGCATTTTGAACACTTATGGCAAGTGTTTGAAGCACATCAAAAACAACAGCTATATGGTAAGGCCGAGAGGTGTACATTCTTGGTGGATAACGTGGTGTTCTTGGGTTATGTGATCTCGTAAAATGGAGTATCGGATGATCAAACGAAGATAGAGGCTATTCGTTCTTGGCCAAGTCCTAAAAGTGTGATCGAGGTTAGATCTTTTCATGGACTTGTTTATTTCTATCGATGTTTTATTCGTGATTTTAGTACCGTTACTAGCCCAATCACAGATTGTATGAAGAAAGGCACATTCCATAAGAATGAGGCTTCCGAAAGGGCGTTTGAAGCAATTAAGAAGAAGCTATGTGAAGCTCCTGTGTTAGCATTACCCAACTTCTCACAAGCTTTTGAGGTCGAATACGATGATAGTGGTGTTGGGATTGGAGCTGTTCTCGTTCAAAATAAGTGACCCATTGCTTATTTCTCAGATAATCTAGAAGGAGCTCGACTTAATTATTCAACTTATAATAAAAAAATTCTATGCAATTGTTAGAGCTCTTGATCATTGGAGTCACTATCTTCGCCCGAGTCACTTTGTTCTACACTCGAATCATAAATCTTTGAAGTATATTCATGGGCAGCAAAACTTGAATCCAAGGCATGCCAAATGGGTTGAATTCTTTCAATCGTTTCATTTTTCCTCAAAGTATAATGACGGAAAGAGTAATATCGTCGCAGATGCACTTTCGCGTTGTTATTAATTGCTATCTACACTTGAATTTCGGTTGCTAGGCTTTGAAACATTGAAAGACTACTATGACTGAGATGTTGATTTTGGAGAGATTTACAAGGGGTGTCAAGCTGGTTCATTCCAACAATTCGTGATTCAAGACGGATTCCTCTTCAAAGGCAATCTTCTATGTGTACCTAAGCACTCGGTTCGTGAACTATTGGTGCGTGAAGCACATGAAGGTGGGTTAGCTGGTCATTTTAGTGTACAAAGGACGTTAGATGTATTGAAGGAACATTTTCATTGGCCAAAGGTACAAGGAGATGTATAAAACATTGTGAGTAAGTGTGTGTATAATACTCCGTATTTTATAATTATATAAATAATATTATATTGCATTTATACGAGTTATGTTATAAGACGGATAATAAAATAATAAGGATAATAATACACTCCCACCAACCACTATATATATCCCTCACCTTATCCACCCATCACCCATCTTATCCATTCAATATCTCACAAAATCCACACAAATTAAGAGAGGAAAAGGGAGAAAAGAGAAAGAGGAGATTTGGAGAGTTTGTCCCTCCGCCTCGAGTTCGTAAGGTAAGATCGTCTCACTAACTTATATATATTATTTTATTAAACTGTCTTGACCTTGACCCAACTTAGACTGTCGTGGACCACCCTCTTGACCCACCGTTGACCATCCAATACGGGTTTGACCGAGCATATACATGTTTATAGCTGTTTTGTGCGACCGTCTTAAGACGGATTTTTGACCCATAAACCGTGGCTGACCTCGGTTGGTTTTATGATAGTTGTGTCGAGGGGAATGAGGAGGTCATAGTGGTGGTCTTGGGTGGTAGGTAGGGTGGTTGTAGGTGGCGGAATCGAGGGGCAAATAGAGGGTGTACGGGCTGTGTCGTGGTTGTGTCGTGGTGGCTGTTGCGGTTCGTTGTCACTGTTGAGGGTATTTGGGGGTGTGGGAGGTGGTCACCAAGGGTTAATGACCATCGTGGCCAGGGGTGGCGTGAAGGTGGTCCACGGTGGCGGCGTTATGGTGGCTGTTTTATAAGTATTTTGCGGGTGAAAGTGGAGTGTCGTGTGTGTGTGGCTTGTTGTTGTTGCGGCTGGTGGTGGCCTCGTGGATGTCGCCTTGGGTGGCTATGGTAGCGGTCGGCCACCATGGTCGAAGGTGGGGGAAGGTGGCCCACGGTGGTGGGCTATGGTGGTGGTTTTGGGTAGTTTTAAGACGGTTTTAATTAATTGAATTCGTATTTAGTTTAATTAGATTAGTTAGTAATTAAATATATTTAATTACTTTAATTAGGTGACGGTTTTATGAAGCGGTATTATTATTGGATTTGGATTGCTGATGGAGCTTGCTAAAAGGTAGGTTTATCCTACTCAGTTTTAATAATTTGTCTAATTGTTAAATGAGTCATAATTCATTCATTTGCATTGAATGAGTCGGCAATTGGCATGTTATACGGTATCTTGCATTTATTGTATTGTCTTGTATGTCGGAGGACTTGGTGGCTTACTTGTTATCATGGAGACGTGAGGCGGTTGGGAGACCGTCACACGCTCGGGTCGCCTCTGGGAGCTTCCCACTCCAAGGGGGATGTGCTCATTAATGGCTTGAGTTATGGAGGGACTCGTGTGGTTGACACACGACGCCTGGCAGGGGATCCGGTTGGCTTCTGAACCCGGCACCTCTGGGCATATCCCGATACCTGTTTGTGGTTGTTGGTATGTCTAGGCGTGTACCAGTACCAGTGTGGTTGTCAGTATGTCTGGGCGTGTCCCGGTACCGTGGTGGTGGTCATTTGATAGTATGTCATCCATATCATAGTCATGTTACATATTCACACACTCGAGTCTGTCACACTGCATTTATTGAAACTGACGTTTGTGTGTCCGTATAATTGTCACCTATTACTTTTGGGGTGGCCTGTGTCGATCCATATGATATCCTTTGGTCATATGGGGAGCAGATTATGTTCAGGTTGTTTGGATAGTACGTGGGAGATGGGACGAGCTTGATGATATCGCGAGACGTGTCTAGTTTGCTAGAAGAGTATAGATGTCACGAGTTGTGTTTTATTTATTCATTTGTTTACGTTTGTGTAATTCACTAAACATTATGTTTATTTATAAAATGTTCATTTATCGAAGTTTTAAAATACTACCTCGAGAAACCGAGATGGTAACGCTCCAATTATCTTGGTCGGATAGCTGGGTGTTTCAAAGTGGTATCAGAGCGACGATTTTGGAACCTAAACCAATGAAACAAAATGAATCTAGGAGTGTCTAATAAAATGGACCCGACTTGAGTGCAATAGGAGGTCGGTTTTGGGTGAGAAGGATCCCTCATTTCAAAACTAGATCCTATTGTTTCGGTTGGTCACTACGTGGGTGGTTATGAGTCGGGAAACGTGAAGTATAATCTTGTGTGATTTTATATGTGCAATGTTAAGTTGGCAAGTTATCGCATGACGTGGTTTTGTATAGGTTGATACGTGTTCATAGGTTTCTTGTCTTGCTTGATATAACCTTTCATTGGCATATGATAATATATGATAGTTGAAATGATGCAATCGAAATGTTTACTTGAATGAGGTGTATGTGATATGAGTAGAGGATCGTTTCATGTGAAATACATTTACTTGTATGAGCGTTGAGTGCTTAAAGATGATGACTTTTGAAGCTATAATTTGCATAGTTGATAGGATTCTTACATGATGTAGTTATTCATTTATTATAGGTTAATATGCGAAAATTGGATGAAAAGAGTAATGTGTATAACATGTTTTGGAAATGGTTGTTACGTGTTGGTCTGTAAGAGGCAATACCCCCGTCTTTTAGCATTTCAATGCCGTATAAATGTTTGGATTTCACTAATTCTATAGTTAGAGCAAGACTAGTAATAGTTGTTAGTAAAGCAGTCGCTAGTATAAGAAGTAATCGCCAGTCGGAAATTGCAAACCATAGAAAGGCACCCAGCCGAGTAGGAGCTAGTACTCGACCGAGTATCAGTCACTCGACCGAGTGGACCCTATCACTCGACCGAATGGACCAATTTCCAGAAACTTGAAAATTTCTAGAAGTGAGTCACTTGACCGAGTGGAGAAAGCACTCGACCGAGTGGACTGTCACTCGACCGAGTGTGTTAGAAATTTATATCTCATTATACTCAACATATTCATATATGTTTCACTTTAATTTAGTCATAAAAGTAATTAGATCTTATGCATGCAAACATAAATAAATATAGAGAAGAAATCGTCATTCTTACATTGAGATTTCGGATCAAAGGGCACAAGTAAGATCTCCTTCTTACTTGTTCTTGAGCTTTCCTTATATGGATGAGCAAGATTCATGTTTAGAATCTCTCCCAAAAGCATATACCCAAGGAACACCCTTAAAACCAATATTATTATGATCTAGTAATAATATTAATCATACTTAAATTTGACATAAAAATGTTATTTTTGCTCTTGAAATTTCGGTTCAAGAGGGAGTATGTGAGAGTTTATTTTTGCTCTTAAGCATCATCTCAAAAACTAGAGAGAAGAACTAATTTTTTAGACTAGAATGAATAATAGATTGAAGAAGAGAAAAAAAAAACTCTCTCCTTTTCTTATGGGTGGCCGAAAAAGATGGCCTTGGGTAGCATGCCCAATGCCTTTTATTTTTGCTCTTCTCAAAAGCTAGGTTTGCATGGCTACTAGTAAGATATAATCATTGTGTTTTCCACTTAAGATAAAAACACAATATATATCTTACACACCCTCCATTATTTCGGCACATTCAACATAAAATGGATGGTCCATTTTATTTTGTCATTTGTCAATTGTAACATATGTGACATGTTACTTGACATATGAAATTGTAATGTATTTTTAACATATTAAAAATCAAAATACTCATAAAATATGTCATATACAAAATCGGCTAGTAATTCGTAATTAGTTGTATCAAAATGGTTTATCAATTATAAATCACAACATCTTGTGTTTATAATAAATCATTCATTCAATCTTAATTCAATATCAGTTGTTTCATAAACAATAATTTTATCCAAGTAATAAAACAATTCGATTACTTAGACCGTATCTCATTTAATAAAATTACAATAAGACACGTAAACTTAACTCACAAATCACCCGTCAATTTTAAGCAATTTAGTTAACTCGTATCGGCATACGATTAATTAAATAATCAATTAAGAGTATTTCCCTATAGGTATGACCTAAGGGGATCAACTAATCACCACCGTCGCACGACAGTAATGTCAAACTCTAGTCAGCCAATCATTACCGATATGTGTGGACCAGTTGACTGTAAAATATTACATCCCACATGTATTCTTAAAACGAGATTTAAACATGTGATCATCATGATCAACAGTTGTGATCGCATTATTGTCGGAGGACACATATTCCAACAATCTCCCACTTGTCCTCGACAAGTGTGCGTCACCAATTCTCTTGTTCTATTACTATCTCCCACTCAATGCAAGGTGTCTTTCAGGTAGTACTTGCAAGTGATCATATCGAGAGTGGTTTCCTCGATCTGGAGAATAACTGATTGACCAGAATTATCTACCATAGATACCTTCCGAGCGTGGCCACGCATTTCCAGTTCATTACTCCTCGAGTGGCCCTGAGATATTGTTATAACCCTGACAAGGGGTGGACAATTCCTATTGCACTTATTCCCTTCGACTAGCCACAGCCATCATAACCCACAATATGCCCATTTGACCCCATTTACGAAGGTCGTAGTAACACAAATCAAAGTTAATCAAATCGTGCCATCTTAGGCGAACAAAGATTTAGTCAAAAGAATCGACTCATTAGAATACTATAGTAGCTCTCGCCACGACCAGGCTATATAAATTTGTCGAACTCTATAAGCGGTCATAAGGCCCGACAAAGTGTTCCTAACTTGATCGCCTATGTGATCGACTAGTCATCTCACATGACTCTATGGCACTTGAACTTGCCATCAATCGCATCACACTCTAGTCACTTCGAGACGTCACCTCATACAAGTGACTATGGGCGAATACCATGTTAATCCGGGTTCACTTTAACGGGGTTCAATATTGTCTCCACAACCCGTTTGGATGTAACAAAGTATAAAAGGAGTTTTTAGATTTAAAAACTCGAACGACCAATGTGATTATGTAGACACCTCAAAATGTCTACCGGCCTTTGAACACCCGATGATGAGGCCTTTATTTTATTCGGAATGAAACTTACTTGAATTTGATATAAGTTTATTTATGCTCAAAATTATCCCAAAAACAACCATTTTATAGTCCAGTCCACTTCGACAAATTACTATATTCTTAGCCCACTTAATTGATTAACGGCACAAACCGTAAACAGGGTTATACGCTTCTACAGGCCGTACTTAAGACAATACCTAAATTGGGCCAAATAAATAAATAAGTAAGGCACTTTACCTTATAGTTCTAAGGCTTTATTCCCTATTTTTAATAATTAGTGGCCTAGCCCAAATCAAGTTAATTGCATTGTTTCAGCCCAAAACAAAGTCCTAAATCATGTTGATATAGAAGGCCGTTTTCGACAATTGGGAATTGATTTCTTTATTGATTGCACCAAAGCAGCACGTGTATTGAAGTCTAAATAGTAAAGCTAACTTGCCCGCTAAAATAAATCGTAGCAAGTTGGGATAGGATTAAACGTCTACTTACTCTGAAGTCATGGAATTGCTATGTGATAACAAGGCGTCAACATACAAATTCTATCTTACACAAATTCCAGTTATTGCCAAATACTCCGTCTCAACTAGTATAAATACTTTTCTTTGCACCCTTGTTCAAACACAGAGAAAATTCATAAAAATATACTACCTTTTCAGAAATACTATTACATACTCCCTCCGTTCCAGTGAGATGTTTACACTTCCTTTATTTTGTGAGGGGGAAATAAAGGAAGTGTAAACATATGACTGGAACGGAGGGAGTACAAAATACTACCTTCCCATCATACTTTCACAATACAATACATCCATCCTATTTTGAGCATAAAGACGCCCTAAAGTTAGTTCGAGTAAGCTAATTGTCGAAACGCCGCATCCAGGTAGGCCTGAGGGTATCATATTTATTCTTTACTTCTTATATTATCGTAATTTAGCTTTCGTTGTTTCTAAATAATTTGTATAAAATTGTTTTAAAAAACGTTTTCTTTTGTTTAAATCGTCAAATATATAATATTATAAATAAATAGTAGAGGCCGTCAGTTTGATGGGCGGTCCGGGTGCCTAACACCTTCCTTGACCGTACCTTTACCCCCGAATCCGCAATCTTTGATTTATGCCGGAGTGACGGATCAGTCCCCATACCAGGGATTAAAAGGGGCCTTTTCCGTTAAAATATTTTTGTATGTTTTTTCATAAAATCTACTGGCGACTCCATATTATTTACCTATATTTTCAAAAAAGGAGATTTTTTCAGGGATCCCACAGTGGCGACTCCGCTGGGGACAGAATAAGAGGGTGAGACTTGAAATTTATTTGTTATATTGTATATTTGACGGAATTGTCCTATCTTGGATTACTAACTTAGTCCGTACACAGGTATGATAGTTTTTATTCTTGCGTCGCTAAGCCTAAAGTAACTATATTAATGCCACTAATAATTCTTGCATGTACTTCATGTTAGGCAATTCAATATTGTGATGCTTCTTTTGTGCGTGTTATATATTGAACAATATCCCTGTTTTATTTCATCTTTATCTATTATTTACAATTGTTCAATTGAATAAAGAAAAAAAAGGCGTAGGCTCCCCGTCAGTCAATATTACGCCATTTAAGCTACCCTATTCACTATACTTAGAAGGTTAATTCGACCGACTAGGCCTTACACATATTTTCCACCTCATGACGTCGCGTTTTGGCAACTCGTCTGGTCCATATGACTGGGGGAGCACAAAAGCGAGAGATACCCTCGGGTATTTTAATGTTGTGAGTACCCAATTTCTTACCCACAAACCTAACCATAGATCCCGTAGAACCTTTGTTAGGTAATGTTATGCATGTCCTGTTTGTTATAATCTTACCTGTATTAATAATTAGCAAAAAAAAAAGGGTTTAACATGTACACACAGGTGCGTCTCAGCTAACAATAACCTCAGTCCGTCGCAACGTACATATACACTAAAACCTTGGAATGAGTCCTTACATACTTAGGTTTCAACATGTAAATATAAAAAGCATCACGTGTAAGCTAAACCATGTCCTAACATCTGCATATCGCATCGTTAGTAGGTCATGTCACCGCAGTCCTCATCTGCTTGCATAAGTCTTCCTACCCTCATTAGCCATTACATTCATCAGTCTTGCATGCACACATAATTTAAACACTTAGGAGGCATCATAGGACGTTACACGTGCATATCCATTCATCGATCAGCTTAACTGGTCTTGCATTCCATTAGTCCAGTATGTCGGTCCGTCGGTCCTGTTAGGTAATAAAAAAAAATAAAAAATTAGTTCAGTCCGTCAGTTGCGCGTCAAAAACAATACCAGCACATATAGTACCATTCCAGTGCACTAATAGGTAATAATCCAGTGGGCATGTAAAACATCCAGGTCTTAGCTAGTATTAGATACATGTACATTCAATATATGCACTCCATTCTAGTCTTGTTATAATAGAAATAAAATTTATTTTCTAAAGGCTACTATGTCATGATCCAGGATAGGGAGGCGTAAAAAAGACCTTAACTTAGTAGTCACTCCAGCTTGGGGACGAGACAGGGGTACAGGAAGACTAGTTAGTATACCCCAAACCGTAATCGTTGCTCACACATCTCCATACTCTCCATCCGCAGGCAATCCCATAACCCAACCACCAGTAACCATGTCGCTCGAAGAATCAGTCAAAGACCTTAAGAATGCTCTATCCGTTTTGACCGACCGATTGTCATCCATAGAAGACAAAATCAAGGATGACGGTAGTGGTGAGGGTGACGTAACCAAAAAGCTCAAGGATATGGAGAAACTTATCAAAAGGAACACTAAGTATGCTGACCTACTGGATGTTGAATGTAACATGCCAAACATGTGAGGCAAACTACCTCCTAAGTTTACGACCGCTGACCTACCAAAATTCAAGGGTACCGAGCATCCAACTCACCACATAAGAAGCTTTGTACAAGCAATGGCCTTAAAAGAAGTGGATGCATCAGTTTTTCCGGCTATTTTTCCTTCCACTCTAGAAGATGTAGCCCGGAGTTGGTTTTTCTCCCTAGATCCTACACGTGTATCTAACTGGGAAGACATAAAAAAATAACTTCTGACACAATACTCCAGCAATGCAGACTTGTTGATCACAAGGCGGGATTTAGAAGTTACGAAGCAAACTGAGAAAGAAGGTTTTACAGATTTCTTAGCTCGGTGGAGGAGTAAAGCTGCAAAAATGATTGAAAGACCGCCCGAAGCCGAACAGGTGGATATTTTTGTGAAAAATTTACGGGAACCTTATAAATCACACCTGCAATATGCAGGCATTGAATCCTTTGCTCGACTAAACAAGATTGGTATACAAATAGAAGATGATGTTGTCTAGTCTACTGCCAAAAATCAGTCCAAAGGTTGCTTTAACAAAGATAAGAAAAACATTGCTTCAACCTCTAAAGGGGGAGATTCAGTAAATGCCGTGGAACAAAAACCAAGAAGGGAGTTCACTGATCTAGGTATGAGCCTGTCACGAGCACTGGACCGATTAATTAAGGAAGGATATATAAAACCTATTGGACCCACTCCAGATCCAGCAAACAAAAGTCCGAAATGGAGAGAAAATGAATATTACAAATAAATAGTAGAGGCCGTCAGTTTCATGGGCGGTCCGGGTGCCTAACACCTTCCCTGGCCGTACCTTTACCCCCGAATCCGCAATCTTTGGTTTAGGCCGGAGTGACGGATCAAGTCCCCATTCCAGGGATCAAAAGGGGCCTTTTCCGTTAACCTTATTTTTGTATGTTTGTTTTATAAAACCTACCGGCGACTCCATACTATTTACTTATTTTAAAAAAGGGAGATTTTTTCAGGGATCTCACAGTGGCGACTCCGCTGGAGATTTCTTATTTACTTATTTTAAAACATGACCTAGCATGATCACTAGATTTCTTTGCGTCTGTTTTCATTAGATCTCGTATCATCCAGAACCATTGCACTTAGAGAGGCATCGTAGGACATTAATATATCCATTCATCAGCTTACCAGGTTTTGCATCTGGTCAGTTCACAGGTCAGTCCGTGCGTCCGAGTGTCAGTTGTCAGTCGATGCGTCAGTCCTGCACATATAACATGTAAAAAAAATTATCAGTCGATGTGTCAGTCCTCAGTCCTGCACATATAACATGTAAAAAAAATTAAATTATCAGTAGTTGCATAAGTCCTATGTGCAGCAAGCATTTAGTCCATTTCAATAAGCATGCATCCTAGGAAGCTAGACGCATGCATTCAACATAGTAAGTTCCATTCTTAAGTAAGGTCTCATTATAGAGCATGCATCACCCCATATTTCGTTGTAGTAGCGTGTTCCTCTCAGAAGTGTGAATATAGCCAGTCCAGTACAACAGTAATAATTCCAGGTCTTAGCTTGCATTAGATACATGTGCATTCACCATATTACTCCCTTCTAGTCCTGATTGTTATAAAAAAAATCGTTTTCTAAAAGCTAAGATGTCATGATCTGGGATAGGGAGGAGTAAACAAGACCCTAATTTTAATAGTCACTCTAGCTTCGGAACAAAAGAAGTCTACAGGAAGACTAGACAATACCAACTCACATGTAGTTTCCATCAAAATTTGATTAAATTAGGACCATCCGAGTCCTTTCTCAGTTGCATATGTATAAAAAAAACTAAGAGTAAGAACAAACATGTCAATAGAACAAGAAAATTCACTCTTATAGTCATATCATCTCATACGAGTGTTCCTGACATTACCTAAAAAAAAAAACACTAGTTTACGTAAGTGTCTAATTATAATAGGACCATACTAGTCCTTTTGAGTTAAATAAAAAAACGAGCATATGCCATTTTTATTAGTCACTTGTTCTACTTTTTACCCTTAACTAGTAGAATAGACTTGATGTACTTTAGAGCGTATCTTTTTAGTGTAGATCAGTCGACCTCTTAGAGTCAGCGTAAATGAGGGCGTGCACTAGACCATCTTTTCCATCTCTGTGGTGTGATAATTCCTTGATCGCCGTGTCTCTAACTAGGTGACCTATAGGTTTGGAGATTCCATCTTTCTACTTGATTCGTTAATTTTCCATACTTCATGTGACTACTAGTTTAAATGAGCACAACTCTCTATTTACCAAATTTGTCAATTTCTCATATCTCAAATGACCACTAGATGAGCACAAACTCATATGATCGACCATTTTTAGCAAATATTGTCATCCATTTCCATTGAGGCTAGAAAACTAGCCCAAAAATATTAAAATCATATTCCTAGTACACCCGTGCCTAAACTTACCAAATGAAACACGGGAGCGCACACTCCATGCCCTTAAAACAAGATAGGTGACCACAGGTCCCTTAGAATGAACTATGTCAAAAGTCTCAAAAATTCACAAGATAAAAAAAAATCCAGCCAAAGTTGCAATTTTATCCGTATCAAAAATCTCAAAAAATTCAAAAGACAAAAAAAAGGTTCCAGTAAAAAAAAGAGGAAAAAAAAAGAAAAAAAGTAAAAAAAAAACACCAGTCAAGATGCAATTAAAAATTGCAGAGTGATCACTTTTTTTCATTTCTCAGACGAGTCAATCCACAATAACTTTGTCTCCATTCCTCTTGGGACGATCCTTTCATTCATTTAGGTGAGTGAGAGAGGCACACAGGTCTCCAGTGTCTTCTAACACCATAGACCCTTCTACTCCATTCCATTTATCACCCTCGTTTAGCATCTAAGAATTCGGTGGATATACACTACACTTATACGGTCACAAAAGTATTTTATTTCTATAGTATTAGTTTTGGGTAATTAGCCAAACTTGTTACTGTGAAGAGGGCAAAACTCATTTTACAATATGAATCTCAAAATCCAAAAAATAAAAAATTAAAAAAAAAAAATTTGCACAATCATGACCCATACTAGGTCGGAAAAAAAAAAGAAAAAAAAGGAGAGGAAAACAGGTGTGCTAGCTAAGTGACTGTTGCGTGACTGACACACGAAAATACCTGAACAGGGGGCTACCACAAAACATAGAGTGAAGAGTTTCAGTTAAGACCATGGGCATAGGGAAACACTCAGCGCATATGTTTGACTGCATTTAGACGGCAGCCCCGACCAAAAAAGTAATAAGGACTTACAAAGCAATGACAATTCAACAGCCACACCACCTAAGCAGCTAGGACTAGAGTACTATGCCCCTTGCCCAGATCATGCTCAATAGCACGTTTTTAAAAAATAAAATTAACAGGACTAGAAATGATGCGTGTCTGTGGTCTATTTTATGACAAGAATGCATTGTCAGTTAGCTAGTGTTTGTCTCCATTAGCATCTTGCATCATAAGCATTTTTTTCCATTATCAGCATACACTACTTGCGTCATACAGTATATCATAAATTATTTGCATTAATGTCGTAATGGCACTACCATCTCAGTCCTATTATCAAGCACCCCACTTGATTTAGGAGATAAAAAAAGCATAATTTCAGTTCAATCATATTATCAGTCAAGCACACACCTTGATTCATAAGACGAGTAAAAAAATGGTAAACTTGGCATTAATGTCACAATTGCGCTATCACTTGAGTCAAGCACACGACTTGATCCGCGAGACCAGTAAAATTATCAGTTCAATCATATTATCAAGCATACGACTTGATCAGTGAAGACATGAAACGAAAAAAAGAGCATGAATTTAATGTCAGTCAATAAAGAGACAGAATACTTACGATATGATGTCGAGCTTGAAAGCAAGAATGGAAATCCGGTAAAAAAAAAATCAAAATCCGACGGGGCTCTTTAATCAGTCATCCGATCGCCAACAGAGGGTTCAAATGGCGGCACAACCGCTGTTCTCATCCCACATCAGGAAACAAAAGAATAAGACGATGCTCCTTTATCAGTCAACTCGTCACCAATCTATTGCTCAGACGATGGCTACAACGGCACAGCTGCTGTCGATCGTGTCCCATATCATGATAGTATATTTGAGCAATCATTTAAAGAGTATAAATTCGAAATCAATCGACAAAAAAAAGCACTTACTTCGACGGGACTCCTTCATCAGCCATCCGGTTGCTAATCGAGGCTTAAATGGCGGCACAAAACCGTTGATCTCATCCCATATCAGGAGCCAGCAGTCTTGACGACGCTCCGTCGTCAGTCGCCTCTTCACCCGTCCGGAGTTGGAACGATGGCGATGGTACGTACAACTATAAGAGTGATTCCATTCCGTTCCATATTAGAAGAGTATGGTTGATTGAAACTTTCCTTAACAAAAATGAAAAAATCGATCCAGAAGCAAAATACTGGTTGATTGTGGTTTCAATTTTGTGAGAACTGATTAGAAAATCAAAAATCAAGGAAATTTGGGCGTAGGATCAGAAGAAGCAAAATAAGATCTCCTTTACTGGATAAGCCTTTCACGTGACAAATCAAAGCAAATGGCCTACCTCAACTTCTCAACCCGTCATTTAATCAAGTGTGTCTAACATACTCGGTTTTAAACCAGCTTTTGTGAAATAAAATTTTACACAAATTTACTTTTGCGAAATAAAATTTTCCAGTTCAATCCCTTTTTGTGAATAAAATTTTACGATCCTCAAATCAGCTTCTTTTTCAAAATAAAATTTTGAAATCCTTTGGTTGGCAGGCCCTGACATGCATCTGAGTTCTTAAAATAAAATTTTCTGAACTTATCCTTTTTGCGAAATAAAATTTTGCAATTTTCAAATCCTTTGGTCGGCAAGCCCTGGCATGCATTTTGAGTTCTTAAAATAAAATTTTCTGAACTTGCCTTTTTTGCGAAATAAAATTTTGCAATTTTCAAACTTATCGGTCGGCGGGCCCTGACACCCATCTAAGTTTGTAAAATAAAATTTTACGATCTTATCCATCCCTTTTCAAAATAAAATTTTGAAATTCCTTGGTCGGCAGGCCCTGACATGCATCTGAGTTCTTAAAATAAAATTTTCTGAACTTGCCTTTTTGCGAAATAAAATTTTGCAAATCCTAGTTTGTAAAATCAAATTTTACATTCTAACCCCTTTTCAAAATAAAATTTTGAATTCCTCGGTCGGCGGGCCCTGACACGCATTTGAGCTTGTGAAATCAAATTTTGCAGGTACACTCTTAAGTGAAACAAATTTTTGCTTAACCAGATTCCAGACCAGCGAAACAAAGTTTCGCTCTACCAGATCCAGACCAGCTAAACAAAGTTTGGCTATTCCAGATTCCAGACCAGCAAAACAAAGTTTTGCTTTACCAGATTTCAGACCGGCGAAACAAAGTTTTGCCATACCAGTTTCCAAATTGGTGAAACAAAATTTTACCAGCTCCATTGCGGATTGACGAAACAAAGTTTTGTCATGTCAGTTCCAGACAGCTGAACAAAGTTTGGCTATACCAGTTCCAGACCGGTGAAACAAAGTTTCACTATGCTAGTTTCAGACCAACGAAACAAAGTTTCGTTGTACCAGTTCCACCTTCATTCCAGATTAGTAAAACAAAGTTTTAGTAAAACAAAGTTTTACTAAGCCAGTCACAGTTTCCAGCTACTCAAGACAGGTAATATAAGAGGCCCAGGTACGTTTCTTATCCTTTATCTGTCCCGGCCGGACTACTTTGACCTTCGTCTTACTCAGACTCGGTCAAAGTGGGGGCTTCTGTAGACACCTCAAAATGTCTACCGGCCTTTGAACACCCGATGATGAGGCCTTTATTTTATTCGGAATGAAACTTACTTGAATTTGATATAAGTTTATTTATGCTCAAAATTATCCCAAAAACAACCATTTTGTAGTCCAGTCCACTTCGACAAATTACTATATTCTTAGCCCACTTAATTGATTAACGGCACAAACCGTAAACAGGGCTATACACTTCTATAGGCCGTACTTAAGACAATACCTAAATTGGGCCAAATAAATAAATAAGGCACTTTACCTTATAGTTCTAAGGCTTTATTCCCTATTTTTAATAATTAGTGGCCTAGCCCAAATCAAGTTAATTGCATTGTTTCAGCCCAAAACAAAGTCCTAAATCATGTTGATATAGAAGGCCGTTTTCGACAATTGGGAATTGATTTCTTTATTGATTGCACCAAAGCAGCACGTGTATTGAAGTATAAATAGAAAAGCTAACTTGCCAGCTAAAATAAATCGTAGCAAGTTGGGATAGGATTAAACGTCTACTTACTCTAAAGTCATGGAATTGCTATGTGATAACAAGGCGTCAACATACAAATTCTATCTCACACAA
Source organism: Silene latifolia (assembly GCF_048544455.1). NCBI lineage: Eukaryota > Viridiplantae > Streptophyta > Magnoliopsida > Caryophyllales > Caryophyllaceae > Silene > Silene latifolia. The sequence continues at coordinate 144,340,022 of NC_133537.1, read as the reverse complement.
ATTCCAATTATTGCCAAATACTCCGTCTCAACTAGTATAAATACTTTTCTTTGCACCCTTGTTCAAACACAGAGAAAATTCATAAAAATATACTACCTTTTCAGAAATACTATTCCATACAAAATACTACCTTCTCATCATACTTTCACAATACAATACATCCATCCGATTTTGAGCATAAAGACGCCCTAAAGTTAGTTCGAGTAAGCTAATTGTTGAAACGTCGCATCCAGGTAGGCCTGAGGGTGTCATATTTATTCTTTACTTCTTATATTATCGTAATTTAGCTTTCGTTGTTTGTAAATAATTTGTATAAAATTGTTTTAAAAAAACGTTTTCTTTTGTTTAAATCGTCAAATATATAATATTATAAATAAATAGTAGTGGCCGTAAGTTTGATGGGCGGTCCGGGTGCCTAACACCTTCCCTGACCGTACCTTTTTCCCCGAATCCGCAATCTTTGGTTTAGGCCGGAGTGACGGATCAGTCCCCATACCAGGGATTAAAAGGGGTCTTTTCCGTTAAAATATTTTTGTATGTTTTTTTATAAAATCTACTGGCGACTCCATATTATTTACCTATATTTTCAAAAAAGGAGATTTTTTCAGGGATCCCACAGATTATCATATGAGTAGTCAATACTTGATTACTACTTTATATTCTATAATCCAATTTAGATCTTGTATGTAGTTGTTCATCTCAATTCAATTGAAATGACATGACTCATCATGTTAAGCCTATGAATAGGCATTGTTAGTAGGTCTTAGCAACTCCCTGCTCAACCTTGCTACATACATGTTTTCCTTTCGTAATGTATACATTTGCATTAGAAAACTTTCTGAGTACGTGTCTAGATCCAATCTAGACATAGGCTTTCTTGCCTTAAAATAGCTCCCACTGTTTTCACAGTGTGCGGGACTCATCCCTCTTGCACATCCCATGATTGCAAGTGTACTCAATTTCCGTTGTCAATTTTTCTCATTGTTCTTTATTGCCTAGAACGATTCTAGAAAATCTATTTCTTAAATAACATAGCCACAATGGTATCTTAACCATCCTAATGTGTTTTGATTATGGTTTTGTCGGAAACCATGCGCAATCTCAATTGTCAATTGTCACTTGTGTAACACCCTTACACAAAATTGCATCAAAAACACTTTGCATTACATCCTTAATGCTTTTGCAAGCACTTAAGGGTAATCTTCATGGCTTACTTGGTAACTATTACTTAAATTCGATTTGAAACAATTCATCATACTCAAAGTATATGAAGTGTTATACATCATTTCCTATTTAATTGATTCGGCAGCGGAAGCAAATGGAATCAATCAAATGTGGTCAACTTTATTGAACTAGTCATGAATCTTATCAACATAAGACTTCTTATTTGACGCTAATATTATGTGGATTTATCTCCATAAATCCGGATACTAAGATGTATTATAATACTCCAAAAGTCTTAAATCATTCTCAATGATCAATATGTCATCCACATATAAGACTAATTAAAATTTCCGTAACTCCCACTAAACCTCATGTATAAACACAACTTCTCGACTTATCGAGAAAGGTTTTATAACATGATTAAAACATTGATTCTAACTCATTGATGTCCTACTTAAGACCCTCTCTTATGTTTCACATTATCTTAGGATTGTAAGAATCTACAAAACTCATAACATGTATCGAATACATTCCTTCTATGAAGAAGTGGGTTTTAGATTCACTCGCTATATATATCTCATAATGAAACACAGTTCCTAAGAAAATCCAAATAGACTTAAGCATTTCAACTAGTGCAAAACCATTTGCAACCAATCAAGCTTTGAAATCTCTCTTTATTAGTGCAAAACCCTTTGTCACTAATCAACCCTTTTATTTCGGATTTTCATGACTCTAAGCCTTGTATTGAGTTGAGACTTAAACACTCTCATGTAAGTCATATGTTCATTACTTTCCAGAAGTGATCAACTTGAATCAAACAATTTCATTATAAGTTGTAAGCTCTTTACTTTCTTAAAAGTAACATGAATTCATCATCTTCAACAAGTGACGACTTTAACCTCCTAGGTTTTGAAGAAACAACGTTTACACAAAACGTCTCATGTAGCCAAGAAAGACCAGTTTCTTGTGACATAACATTAACATTATTTGTGGCTCTTTGAATAATTTCTCCCACTCTGTCTTCTAGAAATAAACTTGTATTTTAGAAAGACAGCTTCACGAGCCACAAACCCGTTGTACTCGTGATTATAATAAGGAAAAATGAGCATTTGTTTCTTTTGAAAACTTACAACCATAGTACCCTACCATTTCATATCTCATATGATTCATTTTAGATTTAGTGGAAAAATAATTTAGACAAAATGATAAAATCCCCAAAAGGATCAAGTAACTCAAAGTAACTTGATCGAAGTCCAAACCATATCGAATAGCGTTTGATTTCTTTATCAAACCACACATTATCCCATAATGTGTGCTAAGAGAGATTAATTTGTGATACTATATCCCATTTCATTTGGCTTGCATCAAAGTCTTCACTTGATAATCCCATCACGACTAAATCGTGATTCCTTGAACTCTTTGAACTTCTTCAAAGATTTCTCTATTTACCTTATTAAGTGAATACATTAGCGTCAAATTAAATCGTTGGTAAAAGAAAATGATCAACCTATTTTGGATCAATGATTTACAACCTCGATCTCCTTTTCAACCAAAAGGCACGAGACATCTTGCTTTGAATACAAGATACGCATATACCATAAGATCTAATGGTTTCAAGAGTACTCGATAACTCTTTGCGTTCATTATTCCAGAATCTAAGGTTCAATCTTCGGTTACCAATTTGAGACTTGCATTATCTACATGATATATCATTCTAGTTTGGTTTAGAATATAATCACCTTGATAATGGACTAGCCATACATCAAATCATGGTGTATAGGGTCACAAAAGTGAAACCTCTTTTGTATCTTAACAAGTTTATATTCTTATTTAGAGTTCATGCACTTAATAGTCATAATTAAGTACAACTATAAACCCTAAACTAGATTGATTACACAATGACTCTATCTCTCGACATTATTTGATGCTAGTCGTCATATTATAATCATCTTATGTGTCGAATACAATGATGAAAACCTCCACTGGTTTCTAATATTGACGAAGTAGTACTAGCCAAATTTATGTTAATCAAATAAACATTTAAAGAAGAAGGTCCTATTAGATGTCCCACAACTAACTTGTTGATTCTTCAATAATTTGGGGTAGTTTCCTTTCTAGCGTCCAACAATTAAGACAATGGAAACTTTATCGGTCGGGATTGATAGGTTTAGTATCGTTATTCTCAATAACTTCACTTTTAACATTACCTTGTATCAAATCCATTCTAATTTTACTTATTTGAACTTCGTCCTTTTCTTAACGGTTTAAGAGAATGCTCCCACTCAATTCAATGAGTCTTTGCTTAGAGAAGCAAAATCGAATTTCATGAAGACTACTCTTCAATTCAATTGTTTAATCTTAAAACTTTCATTGAAGTGGTTGCGTTATTTTGGTCAATTTTGATTTCAAACAAATCTAGTTACCAAAATGATGTAACGTTTCAAAGTACTTAACTCAATTAAGCATATGAGAAACAATTGTAAGTAGATATGTTAGTCAAGAATCAAAAACCGTTTTGATCAAAAATAACTTCCATCTATACTCTTCACAAGAGATCCTTACAATGGATAATTCGAGGTTTTAGAAGAAAATTCATATTTGTCTTTAGTTACGATGTTTTAATGGAGATTTGAATCAAAAATCGAAATGATATCGTATATGAATTGCGGTAAAGAAATAGAACAATATGATAACGGAATAGTGGAAAACTCAACATCTATCGTTTTATTAATACTTTTAAATAACAAGTAAAGCATTTACATAGTGACCTCTACCCAACTATTATAAATGATTCCAAGATCCAAATTCATATTAACTTGGGCACGGTGTGGCCGATACATCCCTTATCAATATAACTCGGTGGATTAAATCTTTAATCGATTCTACTTTTAGAACTCTTGGTCGATAAAATTACATTAACATTTATCTTTAGCCCAAAACACATCCGACAAGGGCACAGTGTAGCCGATTCATCCCTTATCAATACTTTTGTTGAGTTCAACCCAAATTTCGAATAAATGTGTCCATGATCCAAATCCACATTAACTCGGGCACGGTGTAGCCGATTCATCCCTTATCAACATGAATTCGGTGGATAGACATTTATCATCAACTTCCCCCACGTAACAAGGTTTGTACCCCGGTGTGGCCGAGTGCACTCCCTCACGAAATAGGTTTTCATGGTTTCTACTTTTTGGTAAGACTAAGTCTCAATTGTTTATTTTAGCGAGAGGTCATGTCAATTTATTATCTATCACGTTTTAAGTGAACTAAAGCGGTGAACTACGATAATTGTAATTGACACGGTCGGTATACTCGATTAAAATGATAATGCATGTTTTAGTTATGGCGATTTAGCGATGCATGCAACATATAAATAAAATGCAAAGCATAAAATATAAATCCTAGTATGGCCTTCCTAAAATAGTAAATCTAATAAACTATTACAAATTCGAAAACCAACTCCATTGGTCCCTTGAACTTCGGTTTTGGCACGCATCTCGAGGTAACACCGTCTTTAATGGATTGCCTTCTCGAGTGACACCGTCTTCAAGGATCTCCGGAATAAATAAATTACATAACAAATTACATAATTTCCTATTATACATTTGTAATTAAAATAAAAATAAATCTATTAAATTATAAAACGGTGATACGAGATCACAATAAATTACAACCGAATCGATATTCCCATACATTTCGGGCAATACCAATTAAAAACTAAGGCCATACTAAGCAAAATTACATAATTCAAAATTACATAAAATAAAATTATGACAATCATAAATAAAATGAAGCATTATAATATGTATGAACATGCCTAATTGTATGCTAAATCGCCTTTAAGGAGCCAATATCGTATATTAATCGGTTTTTACGGATTTGCGTGATTTAACCTTTTAAAAATCACAATAATTACATAAAATCATATTTATGTATTAGTTAATTACCCTAACCATATTAGGACTCAAAATTAGTCTCCACTCACATTATTGACAATAATTAACTTATATTTCTTAATATAGTTCATAAATGGACTCAAAATTTCAATATAGTGCTATAAACTTCAAATAAATCATAAAAATTTCAAATAAATTAAAAATTTGAAATTTTAAACTCATGAACATTATGGAAAAATACCATGACACTCATAATGTTCAAAAACTTAGGTTAAAAATTTTGAAAATTATCGAGGAAAAACAATGTTGCGGTTTATCGGATTTATCAAATATAACCATAAAAATATGAGAAAAATTATTTTTATCAACTTTTCAATTTTAGATCTGAAATAGGTGATAAAATGCAACATGTGACGTTTTTCCTTAGTCATGAAGTATGTTTTAGCAATTTTTACTAATTAAAGTCACTATTTATGTAATTTTTAATCAAAAAATCATAAATCATGCATAAAGACTTCATTATAGCCAATTATTTTACACACATCTTAAAAAATTGCATGTGACAAAATACTAAATTTCTATGACAAGATTCGAAATATAACTCATATTAACCTATTTTTCCCTTTAAATTTGATTTTATCTTGAAAAATCCATATTTCGAGTATAAGAACTCGTAAAATTATGAAACTTTACAGGTCATCATAAGATAATATATGTGAAAACATATCCTAAAATCACTGGAAAAATCGAAGTTTAGCTAATTTTAGTCCAAAAATGACATTTTTATCATAAAATCACATTTTAATGCCATTATTATATAAAATGAACAATAAAAATCGATAAATTAACCAAAATATCCTAAATACATTTTAGGACCAGAAACTTTAACATTCATGATTGATTTCGTGATATATCATAATAAACACAAATTTATAAGTTTTATTTGTTAATCGTATAACTCGGAAAAACAATAACCGATTTGCATGCAAACAACCTAAGGCTCTTGATATCGCTTGTTAGAAATCTATATCTCATTATACTCAATATATTCATATATGTTTCACTTTAATTTAGTCATAAAATTCATTAGATCTTATGCATGCAAACATAAATAAATATAGAGAAGAAATCGTCATTCTTACATTGAGATTTCGGATCAAAGGGCACAAGTAAGATCTCCTTCTTACTTGTTCTTGAGCTTTCCTTATATGGATGAACAAGATTCAAGTTTAGAATCTCTCCCAAAAGCATATACCCAAGGAACATCCTTAAAACCAATATTATTATGATCTAGTAATAATATTAATCATACTTAAATTTGACACAAAAATGTTATTTTTGCTCTTGAAATTTCGGTTCAAGAGGGAGTATGTGAAAGTTTATTTTTGCTCTTAAGCATCATCTCAAAAACTAGAGAGAAGAACTAATTTTTTAGACTAGAATGAATAATAGATTGAAGAAGAGAAAAAAAAACTCTCTCCTTTTCTTATGGGTGGCCGAAAAAGATGGCCTTGGGTAGCATGCCCAATGCTTTTTATTTTTGCTTTTCTCAAAAGCTAGGTTTGCATGACTACTAGTAAGATATAATCATTGTGTTTTCCACTTAAGATAAAAACACAATATATATCTTACACACCCTCCATTATTTCGGCACATTCAACATAAAATGGATGGTCCATTTTATTTTGTCATTTGTCAATTGTAACATATGTGACATGTTACTTGACATATGAAATTGTAATGTATTTTTAACATATTAAAAATCAACATACTCATAAAATATGTCATATACAAAATCGCCTAGTAATTCGTAATTACTTGTACCAAAATGGTTTATCAATTATAAATCACAACATCTTGTATTTATAATAAATCATTCATTCAATCTTAATTCAATATCAATTGTTTCGTAAACAATAATTTTATCCAAGTAATAAAACAATTCGATTACTTAGACCGTATCTCATTTAATAAAATTACAATAAGACACGTAAACTTAACTCACAAATCACCCGTCAATTTTAAGCAATTTAATTAACTCGTATCGGCATACGATTAATTAAATAATCAATTAAGAGTATTTCCCTATAGGTATGACCTAAGGGGATCAACTGATCACCACCGTCGCACGACGGTAATGTCAAACTCTAGTCAGCCAATCATTACCGATATGTGTGGACCAGTTGGTTGTAAAATATTACATCCCACATGTATTCTTAAAACGAGATTTAAACATGTGATCATCATGATCAACAGTTGTGATCGCATTATTGTCGGAGGACACATATTCCAACAGAGTGGACTCAGCACTTGACCGAGTGCCAACTGCTGGGTTGTGAATTTCGCAAAAATTGTGTTATTGCCTTTGTTCCGGGTGTAATTCCAGAGCAAGTATAGTTACCACCCGTGGCTTATTGAATGATGTCTTGAGTTGGATTCTCCCTTGGTCTTAATCGTTCCTCTCGGCCTCTCCTGCAACAATGAACGAACTGAGGGCTTGGCTTGGTGCCAAGCGTACTCACTCCGACGCCCAAGTCAGTAAACTCAGATGTATAAGTTGTATGCTAATTGGCTAGGAATATATTGTAGAGAGATAAGGAAGATTATACCAGATGAATAGTATATTTAGGTCAAGTTGTGTATTTCTGGATTGGATCCTTTCCTCAATGAAGGTTGAGGAGTATTTATAGACTTCACCTTTTGTCACGTAGTGGCCAAGTGGCCAAGTGGTTAGCAGGTGGAAAGACTGATCTACCCCTCGGCCGAGGGACCTATGGCAGGCCGGCGGGCCCTGTTGACTCACCGCCGAGGGGTCTTGGATATGAGTACGCGGATATGTATCCCGGCTGGCAGGTTGTCATGCCGGGACCCAGGTTGGCAGGCCGATGGGCCGCATCGGCTAGGCTGTCTAAGTCGTTGACTTGCTGTGGACATCTTTGACCTTGCTCAATATGTTGACTTGGTCAGCGGTGCAGAATATGCCCCATCAATTTGCCCCCAGCGTAGTCTATGCCGTGGTATGGGCTTCGATGTACGTCTGAGCGTATATTCTGCGCAAGTAGTTTGCAGAAAATTTTCCTGCATCGGCTTCTTCTGCGGCGGCTTCTTCTGCTCTGCCTAGTCTTTCTTAGGCCGTACCATATCCCCCCTCCACATGGATGTGTATTGGGCATCCGATGTGGAAAAGAAAGGGACGCTGGCCGAGACCGGGTTGAGATCGCTATGGTTATTTTTGATTGCCCCCGGCCGGCGGTGTCTAGCTTGGTTGATCATGTGGCCGGCGGAGAGCAGATACTTGGGAGTTTGTTGAGGAAGGTGAATAGGCGGAGAGATTTGAATAGGCGTGTTGAAGACGTTTGGTCACTGTTGCATTGATTGACACAACTGTTGCAACGATTGACATCCCGTGGTTGCATGTCCGACACGTGTCTCGCACGCCGATTGGTTGACGCTTCATGGGTCGTTTGCTTGATTGGTCTGCTTCATGGGCTTTTCCCTATAAATAGGGCAATTGCTCCGAAAAATTGGCCACCAATTTCATTCTCCAAAATTTTTCTCTCTAAACTTCCAAGGGTTTCTTTGTCTTCTAATTTCCAGAGTTGTTACTCCGGCGAGCGTTTTCTTCAAGGTAAACAAAAACTTTCCAATTTTTAATTTTGTAAGTTCGTTGTAAACATGTCTTCTGTCGACGCCGGGCCTAGTAAGCCGGGCCGTAGGTCCCCTTCTCCCGAAGTCGATCCTCGAATTCTGGAGGAATGGGAGGATGATTCTGATGTCGATGATGATGCAGAAGATTTTGGTGACGATGCTGAGGAGGCTCGTCCTAATAACGTGAGGAAGTACGTTATGGATCACGGCCTCGCTTGTAAAGTCCGTCTTGACTGTACTTGGACCCATAAGTTAGCCCGCTGTTCCGGTGAGATATTTTTCGAGAAACATTTCTTCTTCGGTGAGGGCTACGAAATCATTATCCCGGAGGAGGGTCAGGCTGTCTGTTGCCCTCCACCGGGCCACACCGGCGTATATATGCGACATTTGGAGTTTGGGCTCCGGTTTCCGCTGAATGGGTATGTTGTGGCCATCCTCAAGGCCATGAACGTTGCCGTTGCCCAACTGCACCCGTTGGCTATGAGGACCATAATCGGGTTTATCTGGCTTTGTCTCTTCAAGGGGGAGGCCCCAACGGTGAACTTATTTCGCCGACTTCATTATCTCCAGCCGTCATTCTCGGCGTGCGGTGGCATAGCGTGCACACGGAGAAGGGTTATGTCACTGGCGACAAACTTTCCTCTTGCAAGGGCCGGCGGGGTCGGTGGGTGTACGTTAAGGTGCCGAACGACTATCCGCTTCCCTGCTCCTTTCAAAGATCAAGTTAACTTGCGGTGTGAGACTAAGGCGGAGCATGACAGATGGGTCTCCCGGAAGAAACTCAAAATGGATGCTGGCAGGGTTCTTCTCTCGGAGGACGAGAGGTTGGCAATGCGGCTTTTTGAGGTAGACAAGGGTGGGCTGCCGAAAAGATGGATTCCTCCAACGCAGATCATTCTTCAGGATGAGCCGCTTTGCCATGTCGGCCTCATACCGGCCCTAGCGCAGGGTGAGTGGGGTCGGTGTGAGGCCCATCACCGTTCTCGTTGTGTCTTTGAACTTTGATTTATTTCTTCTACTTAACTCTTGCTTCGTTTCCTTCGCAGGCCATTTTGGACCGGACCTGTCTGAGGATATCCTCCGAGAATGGGATCGAACAAAGATAAAACCGTTGCTAACTTACATCCCAAAGCTCTCCCCAATGACCGCAGGAGGTCGCCGACCGATCTCATAGAGCAAATGGTGAAAAGCTTGAGTGCGGTGGAGACCCGAGCGAAGGTTGTTAGTAACGTGCCGCGTCATACGCGCAAAACAAAGTCCTCGGCGGTGGTGGCGTCGACACCGGCTCGCCTTCCATCCCCCCCCGTTCGAAGGAGACGGTGGAGGTCATTTGTATCTCCAACGGGGATGACTCCGACGAGGAGGAGGGCTCGCCCCTTGTCCGTAAAAGAAAACAGACGGCCTATACCGCGACCGTTGATTCTGCTGCTGACGAGGAGACGCGCGTTTCGGCCAAGAAGGCCAAGCACGGTATTGTTCTTTCTGTGGCTTCAGATTTAGCCGGTTCCTTAGGCGCTGCCTGTGACAGGCTCTTCGGCATGTCTGCGTATGTCGATACTTATGCTTGCTTTAAATTTTGTAGATCGGCCCCAGTCGTCCGCCGCTCCTGTTGGGCAGCAAGTGGAGGGGAGCTCTGTGCGGGCTGGTGATCAACACGTCACCGTGAACTCTTCATCCCAGAAGGTTTCCCTCCCCCAGCTGCAGGCCGGTGATCAAAATGTCACCACTGTCCCTTCATCCCAGAAGGTTTCCTTCCCCCGGCTACAGGCCGGTGATAAAAATGTCGCCACTGTCCCTTCATCCCAGAAGGTTTCCTTCTCCCAGCTCATAGATGAAGGCACGGAGCTGATCAAGGAGCTGGCGAGGTGGAACAGTCTTACCGGTGCTCGTATCGTAGAGCAGGAGAAGGTCGTGGCTCAATCCACCTTGGAGCTAAATGCCACTAAGAAGGTGGCCGCGAAGGCCAAGCAGGATCTTCTCAATGAGCAGAGGCTTAGGGGAGAGGCCGAGAGGGCGCTCTTGGCTGAAAGAAAACTCAGGCAGGACGTTGAGAAAGAGGTCCTTGCTGAGAGAGCCAAGGCCGAGGCTGCGGCAGCTGAATCTGCTAAGCTGCTGGAGAAGTGTACACTCGTTCAGGGGCGCGCCGACCTCTACCTCCAGCAGAGGAATGAATCCAGGGACCTGTTTAAGGCCCAGGCGGAGGTGGTTCGGATCAAAGATGCCGTTATTAGGCAAAAGGATAAGGACATTGAGATGCTCCAAACCGTCATGCTCCCTAACATGTGTGCTGAATTCCGGGATTTAGCCGAAGGAGCTGCTAGGGAAGTGATTGAGGAGCTCTTCCCTCTTGATGGTTCCTTTCCGTGGGACAGATATTTACAAGTCGCTTGATGACAAGCTCGAAGCCAAGGAGAAGGCCGTGGCGAGAAGGTCAAGAGGCGGTGAGGGCGAAGGCGGAGGAGGAGAAGGCAGCTCTGGCTGAGAAGGCTAAAGAGGCCTCGGAGGAAGCCAAGCGGGCAAGGGCAACTGAGGCTGCCGAGGCTGCTAGAATAGCCGCTGGGTTGCCTGCTGAAGGAGATGCCGCTATCGCTGCTGATGGCGAGCAGCAGCAGACGTAGGGATGATGTCTGTAGCCCTTTCCCCCTTTTTTGTATTTTGTATAGCTTGAGTAGGTTGTCTTTCGGCTTACCCTTATAGGGACGGCCGTTGACCGCATTCCTTGTAATCAATTTGATCCTTTTTAATGAGAGCTGGTTTTTACTTCACTTCTTTTTCTTGTGCTAGTATTCGAGCTTCAACCGTCCTTTTAGCGTCTTCGTCTTTGTCCGGGTTGTCTCCTTCCGTTATTAATTGAGTATCTTTTATGTTCCCGCCTTCGGCTTGGCCGAGGCAGTCTAGAGTGCGTGTCTCAATTGTGTTAACGCTTCCAAGGCATCTTGATCGTTTCAGCGAGTATCAACCGCGCTGGTTATAACCGTCGCAGTGTCTGCTTCCTTAGGGTGCATGCCGCTCTTGTCGGTATGTCAGTGTGAGCCGTCGTCTGTAGTGGCGTCTACTACTTGGAGTGATCGCGACGGTGCCTATTTCTTGAAGGAGACTCCCGTGGCGTCTACTACTTGGAGTGATCTGCGACGGCGTCACACCTGCGGGGTGATCTGCCGTGGCGTCTACTACTTGGAGTGATCTGCGACGGTGCTGTTTCTTGAAGGAGACTCCCATGGCGTCTACTACTTGGAGTGATCGCGACGGCGTCACACCTGCAGGGTGATCGCCGTGGCGTCTACTACTTGGAGTGACTGCGACGGTGGCTGTTTCTTGAAGGAGACTCCCGTGGCGTCTACTACTTGGAGTGATCGCGACGGCGTCACACCTCTGGGGGGTGATCGCCGTGGCGTCTACTACTTGGAGTGACTGCGACGGTGCTTATTTCTTGAAGGAGACTCCCGTGGCGTCTACTACTTGGAGTGATCGCGACGGCGTCACACCTGGGGGTGATCGCCGTGGCGTCTACTACTTGGAGTGACTGCGACGGTGCCTGTTTCTTGAAGGAGACTCACGTGGCGTCTACTACTTGGAGTGATCTGCGACGGCGTCACACCTGGGGGTGATCGCCGTGGCGTCTACTACTTGGAGTGACTGCGACGGTGCTGTTTCTTGAAGGAGACTCCGTGGCGTCTACTACTTGGAGTGATCGCGACGGCGTCACACCTCTCGGGGGGTGACTGCCGTGGCGTCTACTACTTGGAGGATGACTGCGACGGTGGCTGTTTCTTGAAGGAGACTCCCGTGGCGTCTACTACTTGGAGTGATCTGCGACGGCGTCACACCTGCTGGGGTGACCGCTAGTGGCGTCTACTACTTGGAGTGACTGCGACGGTGCTGTTTCTTGAAGGAGACTCCGTGGCGTCTACTACTTGGAGTGATCTAGACGGCGTCACACCTCTCAGGGTGATCGCTAGTGGCGTCTACTACTTGGAGTGATCTGCGACGGTGCTTGTTTCTTGAAGGAGATCTAGCTCTTGTCGATATGACAGGTGTGAGTCGACGTCTGTTTCTTCATAGAGACTGCCGCTCTTGTCGGTGTGACAGTGTGAGCTGACATCCGCCTACTGATAGAGACTGCCGCTCTTGTCGGTATGACAGTGTGAGCTGACATCCGCCTACTGATAGAGACTGCCGCTCTTGTCGGTATGACAGTGTGAGCTGACATCCGCCTACTGATAGAGACTGCCGCTCTTGTCGGTATGACAGTGTGAGCCGGCGTCTGTTGCTTCCCGATAAAGGCTGCCGCTCTTTTCGGTATGACAGTGTGAGCCGGCGTCTGCTCCTTCCTAGTGACTATGGGAAGAGCGTACATTCTGATGGAAGACTTGGATGATTTTTCATTTAGGTAAAAACATGCGTCGGGGTGCCCACAGCTGTTTTGGACACCTCCGACGTTACGTGGAGTATTCCCGAGATTTCCGGCGTCCTAATGGCCCGTTGAAGGCGTGCCCCCCCAGTTTAGCCGCTAGTTACATCCATGAGGTCGCTCTCCTGTTGTAAGGATAGACCTTTCCCTTTCTCCGATTTCTTTGCCACCTTAAGGGATTGCATGTTGCATCCTCTAGCAGCTATCTGGGCGTTCACCACCTCGTCATTCTCGTCTTTGGAGACGAGCTTATGCGCTTCCCCCCGGTCCGAGACGTACATCAATGTTAGGGCCCGGATGGACATCACTGCGTCAGCCTCGCTCAGAGTGACGCGGCCTATGAGAACGTTGGCGGATGAGCCGTCGATGACCACGAACTCAGCTAGGACATTCTTGGCCGCATTCCTTTCGCCGAACGTTACCGGGAGTCTGATTGATCCCAGTGGTACCAGCCCGGCCCCAGAGAAACTGTATAGCGGGTTGGTGCAGGGGCTTAAGTCCTCGACCTTCGTGCCGAGGCCGAGGAAGCACTCCAAACATGATATTCGTGTATGCGCCTGTGTCAATCAGGCACCTTTTGACCAGGTGGTTGGATATGTCCGAATTGACTACAAGTGGGTCGCTGTGAGGAGCGATGACTCCTTCGTAGTCCTTTCTTCCGATATTTATGTCGGGGATGTTGGAAGAGGGGGTGGCTGTGTTGGGCACAAAGTTGATGGCCTGATAGAGCTCGTTCAGGTGTCGTTTGTACCCATGAGCGGACCCTCCGTTCTCGTGGCCCCCGATGACAACGTGGATCACTCCTATCCGTTCGAAGACGGATTTCTTCTCTGAACTACCGGCGTCGATCTTTTGGCTTTTGGCAACGTACTTGCCGAGGCTCCCCTTCCGGATCAGCTCTTCAATGGCATTCTTCAGATGCCGGCAGTCGTTGGTTAGATGGCCGGTGTGGCCGTGGTACTCGCAGTACTGGCTCGTGTCACCGTCACTTTTTGGTTTTGGGGGTCTCTCCCACTTCTGGCCCTCGCTTTTGCTCAGGGCGAAGACTTCGGCGGCTGATACGACGAGAGGGCTTTTATCGTTATACCGCCTCTGGTGGTACGTTCCCGAACTCCACCCGGCGCCCGCCGAGTCCTGTTTCCTGGCAGATTTGTCAGGCCGTGACCTATTATTGTCACGGCGTCTTTCTTCGGACCGTGACCCGTCGTTGTCACGGCGTCTTTCATGCGGGTTGTCCTCCTGGCGGCTCTTCTTTTCTGAGTGCTCGGCCTCGCTCGGGCCTAGCCACGTCTTGTGATAGTCTTCTACCTTGATGGCTTGGTCAGCCTTCTTCCTGGCGGCCTCCAAGCCCAGGCCTCCGCACTTGATGAGCTCATTTTTCAAATCTCCCCTTGGGAGGCCTTTCATCAGCGCGAAGGCCGCCAGTTCGGGATTAATCTCCCGAATCTGTTGGACCTTTCCGTCGAACCTCTTCATGTAGCTTCGTAGAGACTCGCCCCTTCCCTTGATAGTTAGGAGGTCCGATGTCTCCACGGCCCTTCTCTTGTTGCAAGAGTACTGGGCTAGAAAGGCGTCCCTTAGGTCGGCGTAGTAGTACACCGAGCCGTCTGGGAGCCCCTTGTACCAACTTTGAGCCATCCCATGCAACGTTGTTGGGAAAACTCGGCACCATACTTCATCGGGCTGCTCCCATACTGACATGTGAGACTCGAAAGCCTCAGCGTGGTCGGCTGGATCACCCTCCCCTTTGTATGATATGGGTGGCAACTTGAGCTTAGTTGGCACCTGGACTTCTAGGACGTAGGCGCTGAGGGGTCTGCTCGATCACATGCCGGACGACACGTGGCGATCGGCTCCTCGCATTCCTAGCCCGACTCCTCTCCTCGTAGCGGGAGGGACTTCTTCCCTGACTCTGGCGAGTCGGGCTTCTTCTTCTCCGACTCTGATGGGTCGGACTTCTTTCATTCCTCCGGAGTGGGCCTCGTGGCTGCTGCGGTGACGCTGTCCCCCCGCGAGTGCGGTCGGGACTTATGTCCATCACTAGCATTCTGGGCTCCTCCGGTGTTTCAACAGGGCCAACCTCTTCCAAAGGTTCCGTTCAAGTCTCTTGGAGTCACGTTCGGGCCCCGGTCTCTGGACGGGTCCCGCCGCTCTTGTCGGTGTGACAGTGTGAGCCGACGTCCTACCGATGAGGTCCAGGATTTGCTTTAGCAATGCCACGTCGACCACATGTCCCATGAGGGTGACTTGGTTGGCGGGCAGCGTCGCATCTGGTGTTATTGGCATCCCGAACTCCGGTTGAATTACTCCGCCGCGGAGGGGGGTCGCATGACTCCAGAATTGTTGAAGGTATCATCTGGGTGGAGGGGCTCGTCGGTTACGAACACCTCTTGCTCTTTTGACATCTTCTTAGCTTTTTGGGTGGGTTTTTGTTGTTTTTTTTTTTTTTTTTTTTTTTTTTGGGAATGAATGTGACTAGCTTCTAGTGTCTTCCCCACAGACGGCGCCAATTGTTCCGGGTGTAATTCCAGAGCAAGTATAGTTACCACCCGTGGCTTATTGAATGATGTCTTGAGTTGGATTCTCCCTTGGTCTTAATCGTTCCTCTCGGCCTCTCCTGCAACAATGAACGAACTGAGGGCTTGGCTTGGTGCCAAGCGTACTCACTCCGACGCCCAAGTCGATGGCTCGATGTATAAGTTGTATGCTAATTGGCTAGGAATATATTGTAGAGAGATAAGGAAGATTATACCAGATGAATAGTATATTTAGGTCAAGTTGTGTATTTCTGGATTGGATCCTTTCCTCAATGAAGGTTGAGGAGTATTTATAGACTTCACCTTTTGTCACGTAGTGGCCAAGTGGCCAAGTGGCTAGCAGGTGGAAAGACTGATCTACCCCTCGGCCGAGGGACCCATGGCAGGCCGGCGGGCCCTGTTGACTCACCGCCGAGGGTCTTGGATATGAGTACGCGGATATGTATCCCTACTGGCAGGTTGTCATGCCGGGACCCAGGTTGGCAGCCGATGGGCCGCATCGGCTAGGCTGTCTAAGTCGTTGACTTGCTGTGGACATCTTTGACCTTGCTCAATATGTTGACTTGGTCAGCGGTGCAGAATATGCCCCATCAGCCTTATTTTGTCTCTTTTATTCCTCCATTTAAAATCATTTCCTTGCAAACTTCATTGTTGCTGGTTTGTTGCTCGAATTCCAGTTTTGACCCTGTTTTTAGTCCCTTAAATTGACTAATTTCACCATGAAGTGACGTTTTCTTTCCTCTTAAATTTCTCCATTTGATTTTGTTTAAACTGTTGGAATATGTGTCCTCAACAATAGTGTGATCACATGTTTAAATCTCATATTAAGAATACATAAGGGATGATTCATTTATATAGTCAACTGATCATCATTAATCGGTAATGATTGGCTAACTAGAGTTTGACATTAATGTCGTTTGACGGTGGTGGTCAGTTGATCCCTTAAGGTCACACCTAAAGGACAATTCCCTTAATAGACAAATTGATTAACTGTATGACGATACAAGTTAATCAATTCCTTAAAATGAACAATTCAATTGTGAGAGAGAATCTTAATATCTTATTGTAAAGGGATTAAATAAGATTTATTTTAGTAACTGAAATACTTTATTACTAAAATTGATTATTGTTTGTGAAACAATAGAGATAAGAATGAATGGTTAATTATAATTACAAGATGTTGTGAATTATAATTATATGACCCATTTTATTTATGTGATCAAGTATCACTAGTCAATTTATTGTATGTGATTTAATTAATTTATAAAATGTTATTTATTTGATAAATAGGCATTAAAATAATTAATAACATGTAACATGCTACATGTGACATATTGTGTGACAAATGACAAATTGACAAAATAAAATGGTAGTCCATTTTATGAAGTGGACCGAAATGGAGGGAGTTATGGTGGATTGTGGTTGATTATTTTATGGCATAAAATGCATGTAATCATGCCTACACTACAAGTCTTACACACCTACTCTTATTAGTCTTACACAACTTATTTCTTGTGAAGACCAAAAGCTAAAAAGAAAGATGTCATGCCTTGGCATTTTCCTCCCCCACCACCGGTTTTCCCTCCTCTTTCTATAAGAGAATTGTTCTCTTATTTTGCAAATAGACATTCATTCACATTTCACATGCAAAATGGCTCCATATTCTCTCTAGTTTTCTCTAAAACAAGTTTTTAGAAAACAAGAATTTGTTCATCAATTCTAATATCAAAATAAGGTTACTAGTGTAGTAATAATAACAATATTAGAATTAATTTTAAGGGTACTAGTGTATTAATCTAGTTAATTAGTATACTAGTTTAAGGGATTAGTCTTGGGTGCAAACAAAGGAGAATCTCTTCATTGGGATTTTTGGAGGATCATCCATCATTTTAAGCTCAAGAATAAATAAGGAAGGTGACCTTATTTGTGCCCAATATTTCAAACCATAAGGGACATTGTTTTTCCTCATTAATCTCTTATTTTGTTATGCATGCACTAGATCTAAAAGAACACAAATTAAGTAGTTAATTAGTTCACTATTAGAAGAGTCTAATAATAGGTATATGAACCAACAAGTGGTATCAGAGCATAGGATGTTGCATGCATAATCGGTTTGGTTTTTCCGAGTTAAATATAACTTAATTAAAACTAAAAATTTGTGATTTATAAGAGTAAGTCACGAAATCATGATGCATGTTATATATTCCGGTCCTAAAATGTTTTTAGGTCATTTTTATGATTTATGGTAATTTATTGCTCATTTTAATGATTTTTAGTGAAATAATTACATTTTTATGAGTAAAATGAACTTTTATTCACTAAAATAAGTTAACCATCACTACTGGCCGTGATTTTTTAGTATGACCTTACATGAATATTTTATTTATTGTATGTAAAATTTATATTAATGTGATTAATATTTCATGATTTATGATTTTTATGAGATAAAAATGGCATAAATGGAGGTTAAATGACTAAAATTGGTTAAACTAAGTTTCTGACCTTGAAACTTTTAAATGACCTCACATGCATATTTTATAAATTGTGTGTAAAATCTCGTATTAATTTGCTTAATATTGCATGATTTATGATTTTTATGAGATAACAATGGATTAAAAGAGGTAAAATGGTTAAATATAGTTAAACTTCGAACCAGGCCATGAAACTTTAATATGTTGTCACATGCATCATTTAAAAAGTGTATGTAAATTTTGAAATGAAATGATTTCATTTAGCATGATTTATGAATTTTTACAGTAAAAATGGCATAAATAGTGACTATTTTAGCATAAATAGCTAAAATAAATTACATGGCATGAGAAAATTATTTTAGGTTGAATTAATATCCCATTTATCAGATCTAAAGTTGTAAAATTGATTGGATTAATTTTTGAATACTTTAGATGTTTTATGAGACAAAACTGATATATTGCAACTATATTTTCTCGAAATTAAATTCGAAAATTTTAACCATGATTTTTGACATTATGAGTGTCATGGAAATATTCCAGAATATTCAAAAATTTAAAATTCAAATTTTGAAATTATTGTAATTTAATTTGGATTTATTTCATAAATGTTATGATTTTAAAGTAAAAAATGAGAATAAAATTAAATCAAGTTGAATTATTGTCAAAAATTAAGTGATGACTAATTTTTGAGTCCTAAGAGTGTTGGGATAATTAACTTGAGCTTAAATGTGATTTAAGTATTGATTTGTGATTTTAAGAAGTTATTATCACGCATTTCCATAAAACCGGGTTATATAAACGATATAAGTTAAATAGGGCGATTTGGCACATAATTTGGCATGATAGACACATATTATAATGCTGCATATTTAAATTGTTGAATGTTTTTTATATAATTTTAAATTAAGTAATTTTATCTTAGTATGGCCTTAGTTTTAATCGATATTACCCGTAATGACAGGGAATATTGATTCGGTTCTAATTTAATGTGATCTCGTATCACTTTTATTTTTACTAGTTTTTCATATTACAAAAGTATAATAGGAATAGCTTTGTATTTTTATTATTATTTGTAATTATGGAGCTTCTTCAAGACGGCGCCATTCGAAAAGGCGTTCCGACAAAGACGGTGTTCTTGGGAGGCGTGCCACTTAAAGATTCAAAGGATCCGAATATGTAATAGATTATTTGATTTTGTATTTTAGGAAGGTCATACTAGTAATTTTTATTATTGTTTTGCATTTCTTTTAATATGTTGCATGCATTGCCAAATCGCCATAACAACACATGCATATCATATCGAGTTATCGACCGTGTCAATTATAATTATCGTAGTTCACCGCTTTAGTTCACTTAAAACATGATAGATA
The DNA here is from genome assembly GCF_048544455.1 of Silene latifolia. NCBI lineage: Eukaryota > Viridiplantae > Streptophyta > Magnoliopsida > Caryophyllales > Caryophyllaceae > Silene > Silene latifolia. The sequence goes on along the minus strand of NC_133537.1, from coordinate 144,320,522 downwards.
ATAAATTGACAAGACCTCTCACTAAATAATAATTGAGAATTACCCTTACCAAATAGTAGAAACCATGAGTCCCAGTTTCATGAGGAAGTAGGCTCGACTCACCGGGGTACTAAACTTGTTATGTCGGGTAAGTGGGTACTAAAATGTTATTACATTAATTTGGATTGAGCTCAACGGAAGTATTCGTGACCGTAGTCGCATGTGTTCCAGGCTAAAGATAAATATTAAAGTAATTTTTATCGACCGAGAGTTCTAGAAGTAGAATCGATTAAGAGGTTGATCCACCGAGTTATATTAATAAGGGATGAATCGGCTCACCGTGCCCGAGTTAATATGAATTTGGATCTTGGAATCATTTATAATAGTTGGGTAGAGGTCACTATATAAATGCTAAAACTTGTTTAAAATGTTTACAAGTATTGTTAAAACGATAGATATTTACTAATTCCTTCACTTCTTATTTTTTTGTCAAAACTGTTTTCACAATTGCAATGGCAACTCCAATATCATCCGCGACCACTAGCTCTAACACTGTCACCAATGTTTCATGGCTCCAATCCTTCATGGATCGTTGTAAGTTAGAAAAAAATGGGTCCAATTTCGCCGATTGGGACGCGCAACTTCGCTTGGTCGCGGAGGGTGACGACAAGCTTCGCTACCTTACCGAGGCCTCTCCCGCCGAACCTAATTCTAGGTTTACCACCGCTGCTAGGCAATATGAGGTTTACTAAAAGGAGTCGGCTGCGATCAAAAATGTGTTGGTCTTCTCAATGGAGGCCGAACTCCAAAGAAGTGCTATAAAGATTAGCACCGCTCATTAGATCTATACGAAACTTGTGACCATGTTTTCACGAGCTCCAAGGATCATTCAATATGAGGCGGCATCCGCATTCTTTGATCTCAACATTAAGGAGGGCCAAAAAGTTAGCCCTCATGTGCTCAAGTTGATGGACCATGTTGAGACTCTAAAAATGCATAAGGTAGAGATTCCCGAGGAACTCATCATTGATTGGATTCTTCATTCCTTAAACAAAGTTAAGGCATATGTTCAATTCAGGGTGAATTTTAATATGCAAAATAAGAAAGTTTCCCTTGATGAGTTGCACAAAATGCTTGTGCAAGCCGAGAGGGACATGGGGCTAAGTGTTGGGCATTGGAAAAGAAATTGTTCAAAATATCTTGGCGATATTAAAGCTGGAAGGGTCATTCCAGTAGGTATATGACTATCCCTATCTTTTATGTTTCAATCTCAACTTTGGTATGTTGATACAAGTTGTGATGATTACCCTTTTTATTGTAATTAGGGCATCCTAGCAAGGACAAGGGAAACGAAAAGCAAGCTTGAAGGATCTTGAGGGAAGCTAGAGGTAGCCGCCCATGGAGCTAGATCTATGGAAGCTTGGCTTTATATTTCTTTGTCTTTATTTTTATGTTGAACTTTGAAATTTTAGTACTATTTTGATTTCCTTGTGTGACTTAAAAATTTGTTTGTATCCTTTAAACACGGGTTGTATTTTGGATATTGGTGACTTGGTTTGCAACCCAAGTCCCTTGCTTTATTGTATCGTTTGTTCTAAAATTTATCTTCATACACTACTTGTATAGAGAAACGTAATATTTTTGACTTAAATTGATCAAGATAGACAAATATAATGATTGGATCATTATAAGTCCATAAGCTATGAATTTAATTCTCCTTATGCCATTGTTACTTAATGTAACAACTTATTTATGTAAGATCAATTATAAAGTTCTGATGAGGTATTGAACTCTATATAGGATAATTTAATTTACCAATTGGCTACACCATTTATAAGACTCCATACGAGTTATGGGAGGGCTTAAGACTTCTAGTTTGTTCATTACATGGACATGAGTCGGTATGAGTTGTCGAACTCAGTTTTGGAAATTGGCAATCCAAAATGGACACGTTATTTTGGAAAACCACCCAAGAGATACCTGAAATAGAGAGTCTATTTAACAAATGACATGGATCAGACTCACATATTACGTGAATCAAACTGCCATAAAAGAGCTGGTCTTTTATACGCTAACATGTCAATCTAGCCAAACTACTATTACTCCATCATATATATGTTTGTAACTCACAAAGCTATCTCTTAAGAAGATAGAGGTATTTCTAAGAGATAGAGTGGGAGTAGATTAGATCGTCACAAACATGTCTTATAGTTAATGTGTTACTTTGTGAAAGTAATTGAACTATAATCTATAGAGATAGAGTGGGAGTATAGTTCAGTGGGAGTTAAGCACACATGTCTTGTTGTTAAAATGTTGCTTTGCGAAAGTAATGGTATTGTCCCAAATTGACTTTGTTACATACGAGCCATATCATTACAATCCAAAGATTATTACTCAAAGAATAGATTTACTTAAAGGCGAGGATCTCCTTAAATTGAATAGAGATTAGAGTAAATAAGGGCATAGATTGGCATGAAGATGTTGATCAAGATAAATTATGTTAGGAATCGCCACATTTCATTCTGATGAAGAATGGCAAATGATATTAAAGATTCGCTTTTCTAAAATGGGAATTTAGAGAAGGAGGTGTTTGGAACACAAAACCTTAGATAAAGATCTAAGAATCCCAACGTATTATGCGTAGCTATCTTAAGTGATCCCAAAATGGTCTTAAGCAAGCATCAAAGGATTATACTTTTCGTTCATGTGATAATTGAGAATAGTTTCATTCACATGATTGAAGAATCATGTTTATACATGAAGTTAAGTGGGAGCTAGAATGATTTTCTCGTGTCTTATATGTTGATAACATATTACTTATTGAGAATAATGTACCAATGCTCTCTTCTATGAAAGAGTGATTGGGAGACTAGGAAAAGGTGCGATATATTCTAGGTTTCTGAATCTATGTGAGAGAATATTGGCATAGAGTTGAGAGTCTTATGATGATAAGATCTTTCGGATCTGTTTAACATCGACAAGGTTCAGTAGGTTATTCATGTTGATGAAAGTGGAATTACTATGACGGAGTCATAGTCGTTCACTGAACCTATTAAGTTGTCGATTACATGAAATCGTTTGCTAATGATTCCGCCATTAGAATGCTCATGTATGCCAACAGACGCACATGCTTTGATAAACCATATGCTTAGAGTATGATAAGTCAATAACAAGTTAATTCGAATGATGGCTTGTGAAAGCCTTAAAGAACATCCTTGAGATTCTTGAGAAGAATTAAGGATTCGTTCATCTGTTTGGATGATATACTAAGTTATGTGTTGAAGGGTTGCACAAACTTTAGAATCCAAACCAAAATGGATTTGTTGAAATCCTAGGCTGTTTTTTATTGACTTAGGAGTAAGAGACTAGAAAAGTGTTTTAGTTTCGACCATTGCAAATTCTACAAAAGGAATGTAAGTGAATTGTGATAAAATGGTCAACGTAGGGAATGAGAGTAGATTCCTATACCAACGATTTTATCACAAGTTATGTGATAACAGTGAGAGCATCTTTCAAGTTAAAGAGCCGAAGTCTGGTAAGAAGACTAGACATATACTTAGATGAATTCATGTTATTAGATATAACATTGAATAGAAGGAGATAACAATGAATAAAGTTGGAATACATGGATATCTGGTATATCCACTTGCCAAGCTTTTATTGCAATTTAACTAATGTAAAAGGTACACTACAGATTATGAGATATGAAGTAGTAACAGTGTATTGACTATTCATATATGATAATCGCATTTATCGTTTGAGTTTCTTTAAACTCACCATTTACTTTGTTATATCCAAATGATTGTAGAGACATATTGAAACCCATTAAAGTGAACTGGATTGACATAGTACTCGCCCCTAGTCACTTAGAAGATGTGACGTCTCGAAGTGACTAGAGCGTGATGAGATTGATGGCAAGTGCAAGTGTCATAGAGTCATATGTGATCGACTAGTCATCTCACATGACTCTATGGCACTTGAACTTGCCATCAATCGCATCACACTCTAGTCACTTCGAGACGTCACCTCATATAAGTAACTATGGGAAAAAACAATGTTAATCCATGTTCACTTTAACGGGGTTCAATTGTCTCTACAACCAGTTTGGATATAACAATGTACAAGGTGAGTTAATAATAACTCAAACGACAAATGTCGACATCACACTCGGGTAGTCAATATCACATTACAACCTTGTGATGTATATCGTAAGTGTAAACACTTATTGATTGCAATAGAAGTTTAACATCCCATGTGTCCATGTGTTCAAACTTCTTACACTTGCAATCTCCTTTACATTCATGTTCTCTCTCACAGCATGAATCTTACCAAGTACACATCAAGGTTCCCGACCTTGGTTTCGGTTCTTTAACTTGAAAGAACTTTCTTATCGATTATCACATAACGAACGAATTTGTGATGAATGATATAACTTGTACTGATCAAGTAATCCATCCACACACAATGCACTAGGTATATGTTTTGTAGTATCTTGTAACAATTGACAAGATTATTTAGCTTAGCACTTCTCACAAGTCCTTGCTTAACTAGGAAAGATTGATTTTTGAATAACCTCTTATTTAACCAAGCATATTTCCAAAAACTTCTCATTTCTCTTTCTAGGCTTGAAAGAATTGGGATTCTCATAAATCCTTATATGTGCTCGGATTTTCTACAATATGTGTAACCTCTTAACACACAATGGAACATTCCGTCAAGCACCGAAATCGTTCATCGGATTCTACTTGAGAATTCATGACGTTTCTATTATGGCTCACCAATCAATCATCATGCTCTTATGCATATGATTCATAATTGGACATGTACATGATTATTCTAATGGCGGAAACATTAGTTACTAATAATCATGAGATCAACCGTTCATAGGTTCAATGAACGACCATGACTGCTAATGGCAATTCCATTTTCATCTACATGAATAACCTATGTGAATGTTGATATGATGTGTATCTCTTAATACTAATCCGACATCCCTTGATGCAATTGGATTCATCATTGTCCATTTTCATCCAGAATTGAAAACTCAAAAGCTTCTTTATGAAAGAAGATATTAGCTCGTCATTCTTTAATGAGTAATGAGTTTTATACATTCAAGGATGATAGCTCCCACTAAATTCCATGTCTTCACATGAGAATTTCCTAACTCCCACTCAATTCTACACATTTCGAGATTGACTTCTCAATCGAAATTTATTCAAGAATTGAAATATAAATCGCATTGCCAAGTTATTAGGATAAAACCATATATGTTCCCATCATATCCTTTCAAAATACCTATTTTGAAGTGGTCTCATCTTAACCTTACGGAAAGAGATTTTAAATCTCCAACACACTCATGTCATAATGATGTGTAGTAATGTCATTTTCAAGTATAAACAATATCTAGAATACGTCCTTCGCAAATACCCTTTTGGAAGGAGGTTTAACCATTTCATAGTGAGGTTAAGCAATGACATTTGCATGGTTAAAACTTTGGCCATTGAAGATATCGGTATATCAATCTTTGCAACTCGATCATAACTAGTAGGTTACTATGATTCATTTAGGCTCTTAAGTAAATCTCAAGGTTGAAACTATTGGTCAAATATTTCATAAACTTAGTCAAAAACTTGTTAAGACTTTACATTAGTCATTTTCTTCCAAAACTTTCTTTTGGTCTCCTCGTGTAGTTATCTTGAGAAAATTCTCTTATGATTACTACACTTGGTCTCTTTAGTCATATAGAACTAACTTGAGACCATAGATCTCATCTATTCGGTATACTATGTAAATAGATATACCTTTATTCAAATCATTCTCTCTTGCGTAGATCTTCATATACACAAGTACACAATTTTATCTTGCCTTGTGTGTTGTGTCCTCATTTTTCTCCCACTCTATCTTTAGAATAAATACATTATAGATTCAAAGATAGCATATGAGACACAAATTAATGATGTTGAAGTATAAGGAGAACTATCTCATAGATAGACTAATAGTTATTGTTTTCATATGTGTACTTGGTGATTGACATACCTTTAGGAGAGTTCATAGACTCAAAATCACTTTATAAGTGATCATACACACGCCTTAAGCATGTGGACATATAATGAAACCCGTCATTATATTTGTCTATTAGATCACTTTAAGTGAATGATCTTATGTTTCAAAACGCAAGCATTTTAAAGATGAAATTTAGAACATTAAAAGGATAAATGATAAAACGGGTGACTTGGGTTGCAAACCAAGTCACCATCATCCAAAATACAAACCATTATCCAAAATACCTTTCCACGTCAAACATGGAAACTTAAAGTTCTAAAATCCAAAACATTACTTAAAATAAGACAATGAAAAACAAAGCTCCATAAAAGCTATCCTTAGCTTCTCCATGGTTTCTCATGCTTGTTTTTCTTTTCCCTTGTCTTTGCTTGGTGGAGGCCCTATTTACAATAAAAAGGGAGATACATTATCACAACTTTGCATCATATTACCATAGTTGAATTTAGAAACATAAAAAGAAGGTTAGTCATTTACCTCTTTGGAGTGATCTTTCCAACTTTGATATCACCAAGGTATTTGGAACAATTTCTTTTCCAATGACCCATGCCATTACAATAATGGCATTTATCAAGAGGACCCTTCTTGACTTTGGATGTGCTAGCTTCACAAGACTTAGCTTTGGTGAATGTGGGAGCTTGCTTTTTACCCTTCCTTCCACTCTTCTTGAATTTCCCTTTACTCTTAGTGCTTATGTTAAGCACATCCTTGGGAGGGTTCACATTTAACCCCATGTCCCTCTCGCCTTGCATAAGTAACTTGTGCAATTCCTCAAGAGACACATCCTTGTCTTGCATGTTGAAATTCACCCGGAATTGCACATATGCCTTGACTTTGGACAAGGAGTGTAGAATCCTATCTACGATGAGTTCTTTAGGGATTTCAACCTTTTGAATTTTCAAGGTCTCGACAAGCTCCATGAGTTTGAGCACATGAGGGCTAACCTTTTGGCCCTCTTTGAAGTCGAGATCAAAGAATGCCGCGGCCGCCTCATATTGGACGATCCGCGGAGTTTGTGAAAACATGGTCACAAGTTTGGAGTAAATCTCATTAGAATTGCCTCCATCGCAAATATTAAGACATTTTTCATTGCGGCGGACTCCTTTTGGTAAGCCTCATATGCTTCCCTAGTGGCCGCGGTGGACCTAGTGGAGGGTTCGGGTGGAGAGGCCTCGGTAAGGTAACGAAGCTTGTCGTCACCTTCGGCGGCTAATTTGAGTTGGGCATCCCATTCGGAGAAATTTGACCCATTCTTTTCAAGTTTACATCGATCCATAAAGGATCGGAGCCAAGATGAACTAGCGAGAGGTGTAGCATTAGGAGTTGGTGTTGGTGTTGCCATTTGTTATGAAAAAGAAGTGGTCTACAAAACAAAATATAAGGAGTAAAACAATTGTCGTTTTAATAATACTCGTAAAAATGTATGATTTAAACAAGTTTTTAAGCATTTTTCTAGTGACCTCTACCCAACTAGATAAATGATTCCAAGACCCAAATTCATATCGACTTAGGCACGGGGTAGCCGATGCAACCTTTATCAATATAACTCGGTGGATTAACCTTTTAATCGATTCTACTTTTAGAACTCTTGGTCGATAAAATTACTCTAATGTTTATCTATAGCCCAAAACACATCAACAAGGGCACGGGGTAGCCGATGCAACCCTTATCAATTACTTTTGTTGAGTTCAATCCAAATTTCGAATAAATGTGTCCATTATCCAAACCCACATCAACTTGGGCACGGGGTAGCCGATACATCCCTTATCAACATGAATTCGGTGGATTAAAATTCATCACCCACTTCCCCTACGTAACAAGGTTTGTACCCCGGGGTAGCCGAGTGCACTCCCTCGCGAAATAGGTTTTCATGGTTTCTACTATTTGGTAAGGCTATGTCTCAATTAATTGTTTTAGCGAGAGGTCATGCCAATTTATTATCTATCACGTTTTAAGTGAACTAAAGCGGTGAACTACGATAATTTGAATTGACACGGTCGATAAACTCGATAAGATAAAAATGCATGTTTTAGTTATGGCGATTTAGCGATGCATGTGACATAAAATAAAATGCAAGCAAGAAGATAAATAAATCCTAGTATGGCCTTTCCTAAAATAGAAAAACTATTTAACTATTACATATTCGGAAACCAACTCCATTGGTCCCTTGAATTTCGGTTGTGGCACGCATCTCGAGGTAACACCGTCTTTATGTATCGCCATTCTTGAAGAAATCCGTCTTTAGGAACTCCGGAATGAATAAAATTACATAATAAATTACATAATTTCCTATTATACATTTGTAACTAAAATAAAATAAATCTATTAAATTACAAAACGGTGATACGAGATCACAATAAAAATTACAACCGAATCGATATTCCCATACATTTCGGGAAATACCAATTAAAATCTAAGGCCATACTAAGTAAAATTACATAATTCAAAATTACATAAATTAAAATTATGACAATCATAAAGAAAAATGCAGCATTATATTATGTATAAACATGCTCAATTTTATGCTAAATCGCCTTTTAATTAGCCAATATCATATATTACTCGGTTTTTACGGATTTGCGTGATTTCAACATTTTTATAATCACAAAAATACATAAACTCATATTTATGCATAAGTTAATTACCCTAACCTCTTAGGACTCAAAATATAGTCTTCACTAATAATTTGACCATAATTAACCCATATCTTAAAAAATTGTTCATAAATGGACTAAAATTACAAAAATAAGCTATTAAACTTCAAATAAATCACAAAATTTCAAATAAATTCAAAATTTGAAATTTAAACTCATGAACATACTGGAAAAAATCCATGACACTCATAATGTTCAAAATCTTAGGTTAAAAATTTCGAAATTTTTTCCGGAAAAACAATGTTGCGGTTTATCGATTTTTAATAAAATAATCATAAAAACATGGAAAAATTATTTTCATTAACTTTTCAATTTTAGATCTGAAAAAGATAATAAAATGCAACATTAGACGTTTTTCCTAAATCATAGATTATGTTTTATTAATTTTCCACTAATAATGTCACTATTTATGCTATTTTTCTTCAAAAATCCATAAATCATGCAAAAAGACTTCTTTATAGCCAATTATTTTACACACATCTTGTAAAATTGCATGTGACAACATATTAATTTTCTATGACCAGATTCGAAATTTAACTCATATTAACCTATTTTTCACCTAAATCCGAATTTAATAATGAAAAATTCATTTTTCGAGCATAACAAGTCCAAAAATTATGAAAATTTACAGGTTATCTCAAAATAATATATGTGACAACATATCCAAAAATCAATGGAAAATTCGAAGTATAGCTAATTTTAGACCAAAAATGACATTTTTACTCATAAAATCACATTTAAATGCCATTATTGTAAATTATGAAAAATAAAAATCCGAAAAATTAACCAAAATATCCTAAAACATTTTAGGACCAGAAATATTAACATGCATGGTTTAATTTCGTGATATATCATAATAACACAAATTTTACAAGTTTTATTTGTTATTCTTATAACTCGGAAAAACTTTTAACCGATTTGCATGCAAACAACCGTGGCTCTTGATACCGATTGAAGGAAATGTAGATTCATATACATACTAACATACTCATATATGTCAAAATTAATTTGTCATAAAATAAATGCGGATTTTATGCATGCAAACAAAATATAAATAGAGGAGAAATCATGTCCTTACATTGTGGATTTCGGTTATATTGGGCACAAGAGAGATCACCTTTCTCTCTTGTTCTTGAGCTTTCCCTTATGGAAGAACAAAGATCCAAGTATAGGATCTCTCCCTAAGCTTTATACCCAAGGCTTTCTCTTAATTTAATTAATATTACAAGAACTAGTATAATATTAATTAGGTAGAAAATTGAACCAAAATATTTATAAAACACTTATATATTTCGGTATTATGGAGGGAGAAGTAGAGAGCTTTTTATCTCTCTAGAATTGTATTTTTGGATGATGGTTAGAATGAATAATCACCAACACATTTTAGTGTAATATTAGGTAAAATTGGATGAAAAACCAATGATGGTTTTCTCATCAAAAACCGGGTGGAGGGGGGTTTTATGGGTAGCCAATGCATGCAAGTGTTGTTCTTTACAATACACAATAGGCTTGCATGGCTAAATAATAGGTAATCATTGTGTTGCCATTATCTTAATCAAACACAATATTAACCCATTACATCCCCTAATTTCGGCACATTTGGATAATAAGTAATCCATTTTATTTTTGTCAATTGTCAATATGTCAAATGTCATATGTGACATAAATTTGTTATGTAATTTTTAACATATTAAAAATCAACGTATTAATAAAAATACGTCACATACAAAAATCGACTTAGTAATTTCATAATTACTTGTGCCAAAATATTTTACCATTTATAAATCACAACAGATTGTATTTATAACAATTCATTCAATTTAATTGTTACATTAAACAATTTATTTCATCCGAGTAATTATACAATTTAATTACTCAGACCGTATCTCATTTAATCACATTTCAATTTGATACGTAAATTTTACTTCCAAAATCGTCCGTCAATTTTCAAGTAATTTAATTAACTCGCAACATTATACGATTAATTAAATAATCAATTAAGAGTGTTGCCCTATAGGTATGACCTAGGGGTCAATCGATCACCACCGTCATACGACACGAATGTCAAACTCTAGTCGCCAATCATTACCGATATATGTTGACCAGTTGACAGTAACAATATTACTTCCCAATTGTATTCTTTATAATGAGATTTAAACATGTGATCATCATGATCAACAGTCGTGATCGCATTATTGTCGGAGGACACATATTCCAACAATTACTAAAATTGATTATTGTTTGTGAAACAATAGAGATAAGAATGAATGTTTAATTATAATTACAAGATGTTGTGAATTATAATTATATGACCCATTTTATTTATGTGATCAAGTATCACTAGTCAATTTATTGTATGTGATTTAATTAATTTATAAAATGATATTTATTTGATAAATATGCATTAAATTAATTAATAACATGTAACATACTACATGTGACATATTGTGTGACAAATGACAAATTGACAGAATAAAATGGTAGTCCATTTTATGAAGTGGACCGAAATGGAGGGAGTTATGGTGGATTGTGGTTGATTATTTTATGGGATAAAATGCATGTAATCATGCCTACACTACAAGTCTTACACACCTACTCTTATTAGTCTTACACAATCTATTTCTTGTGAAGACCAAAAGCTAAAAAGAAAGATGCCATGCCTTGGCATTTTCCTCCCCCACCACCGGTTTTCGCTCCTCTTTCTATAAGAGAATTGTTCTCTTATTTTGCAAATAGACATTCATTCACATTTCACATGCAAAATGGCTCCATATTCTCTCTAGTTTTCTCTAAAACAAGTTTTTAGAAAACAAGAATTTGTTCATCAATTCTAAAATCAAAATAAGGTTACTAGTGTAGTAATAATAACAATATTAGAATTAATTTTAAGGGTACTAGTGTATTAATCTAGTTAATTAGTATACTAGTTTAAGGGATTAGTCTTGGGTGCAATCAAAGGAGAATCTCTACATTGGGATTTTTGGAGGATCATCCAACATTTTAAGCTCAAGAACAAATAAGGAAGGTGGCCTTATTTGTGCCCAATATTTCGAACCATATAACAATGTAAGGGACATTGTTTTTCCTCATTAATCTCTTATTTTGTTATGCATGCACTAGATCTAAAAGAACACAAAATAAGAAATTAATTAGTTCACTATTAGAAGAGTCTAATAATAGGTATATGAACCTAACATAAACCTATGCTAATCCCTTCAAATTTTGCCAATTAATGGCATGTTTTGTTTGATTAATGATATTAACCACCTTTTTCGTCATTTATGATGACAAATATGAAATTTTTATGTTGAAATTTTACCCAATTTTTTTTTATGAACTCAGAAATGTATGTTTTTGATGTGTTTGTTGCTTGCTTAATTGTTTAACAAGGACTAAAGTTGATTGTTAATTTGTTATTGCTAAATTCTTGTCATATGATTGAAATATTTTCTTAAAAAAAATTTGTTCCGAAAATTTTGAAACCTTAATGTTCATTAGTAAGCCTTGATGTTTCGTGTTTAAAGACTTATGATACGTACATTTTATATAGTCTTTTTAGCCTATTTTAGCACGTATTATTGTGTACTTTTGTACTATTTATATTGCATTATGCCCCGAATTGGCTACTTTGGTTCGTTTTGTCCGTTTTGTAGAAATGAACGCGAAAGTAGTGGAATCATACCATTTTTCATCCTTTTTGCATGCATTTAGAGGAGACGGGATTTTCCAGAGTGAGATACCGCATTGGGAAGCGTAAAGGCACGGTTTACGAGGCAGTCGGGCATGGATTTGAACTGAATTGAAGACAGAAGACTCGATCGAGTGGTTTTGTTACTCGATCGAGTGGTTTCTACATCCTTGGTTGGTCGATCGAGTGCTTTTCTACTCGATCCAGAAGTGCTGTAAAGAGGGGTTACTCGATCGAGTAACTATTCTACTCGATCGAGTAGATTTTATGGCGTTTTGCTCGATCGAGTGGTTTTATTCCACTCGATCGAGTGGTTTCTGCTGGCGTGGGCTTTAATTAGCCCGTGAATTTATTTTAGCTTACGGACTTAGTTGTTTTTCTATTTAAGCATTACGTTACTAGGTTATTAGTATCGAATTTTCCTACTATCAAAGTGATCTATTATTCAAGACTGCGTACTATTTTCTCCTTCACTGTAACTTTATTTTGGGATTTATTTCGCTCGGATTTGATTGTTCTTTACGCCGGATTCGCACGATTGTAATCTCTTTCTCCTTTCTTAATAATAAACTTCATTTCATTTGCTTTAATTCTTCGTCTTGATTTATTTACTTTTTGCCCTAATTTACTTTTTATGCAATTTAATCATCGTTTTAATATGTTGAATGCTGGTTATTTATCTACTGTTAGTTTTGATAGTATTAATAGCAATATGAGTAGCTAAATCTAATTCATGTTGGGATTAGGGGATCTACGGTAGAAATGTGACGATATAGTAAATAGTTTAGATGAATTAATTGTGAGATTCTGTCACCATAGCAATTTAATTGTATTTTACCGACTTAGTTGAGTGCACGCTTCTGAGTCACCCTTTTAATCTGGCTAAAATTAATCTTGGATCGAAATATTGGACTAAATAGGCCTGCTATGAACAGTAGACTACCCTGACGAGGATGAAAGTTAAGCTAGTGGTAATTTAGGATATAAAGTGGACCGAAAGGACCTTTCCATATCCGTCTCGCATTAATTTTTCTAAGTTGTTTACAGTTGAGCCACTGGACTACCGTAGTGAACCGAATTCCTGATATGACTCTTCTCTATCTGATAGTTTAATTCTAATTCCTGCTTTTACTGCTCTTTTCTCTACTTCTCTTCCTTTAAACCTTTAGTTTAGAAAACAATTCAAACAAACCCTCCCATTTGTGACCAAATAGACGGACTTTTACAGATATCTTGCCTCCCTGAGGACATCGACCTGACTTCCCTAGCTATATAGTTAGTTTAGTTAGTTTATTTTTGATAGGTATATGACAGACGTATCAAATTTTGGCGTCGTTGCCGGGGAGGCAATTGCCCTATCTGTCTTTGTTTCGTTTATTTTATCCGTCTCAGGGAATTTTTATTCCTTGAGGCAGTTCTTATTTATTTTCTTTCAGTGTTGTTTATGCCCAGGTCAGATAAGTTTGAGTTAGTTTCAGCTGATTCAGAGCCAGAGAGACTATTCAGGCATAGACTCCGTCTGCAGAGAAAATCACGAAAGGAAGACTTGAGTACTTTTGAGCCAGAGCTACATCATTCTCTTTTCGCAGAAGACCAGTCTTTAGTAGAAGACATTCCTATTTATGCCGATCAACAAGTAAAGATGCCAAAACTTTCTAGTCACTCGGTGCCTAAAGCATCCTCAATTACAAAGGGTTTCAATCTCCAGACTGAGGATGGGAATACATTTGACATCCGTCCTTCCTACATGAATCTGGTGGAAAGAAATCTTTATAGAGGTGTGGCAGGTGAAGACCCGAGGAAGCACATGGAGGTCTTTACAGACTACTGTTCTACTATCCCCGCCACAAAGGGGGTAACTCAAGACAAGCTTAAGGAGGTTTTGTTTCCTTTCTCTTTGACCGACTCAGCCAGGGAGTGGCTGACTGATTTGGACCGCACAACTGCAGGAGTTACTGATTGGGAGTCTCTTGCTCTTGTCTTTTACAAGAGATATTTCCCTTCACAGCGCACCAATCAGCCGAGGGCCAAGATTACCAGTTTCAAGTAAGCTCCCGATGAGACTTTATATGAGGCATGGTCCCGATTCAAGAAATTAGTGAGCTCTACTCCTCACCATGGTTTTGACCCATGGTTTATATCTAACCAGTTCTACAATGGGCTGTATGATGACCACAGAGCCATACTTGATGCGTCATCTAATGGGAGATTCCAGGAAAATACCGACGATGATAAGGGATGGGCCCTTATTGAAGAGATGGCGAATCACAGTGCTGAGTATGGAAACCCAAGGGATGGTATTAGAACAGTTCATACAGTTGATAAGCAGGTTGTGGCTCAGCTGGAAGCCATGAATGCTAGATTTGACAAGTTGGAGTTACATTCTGCTGGGGAGCCTCAGACGGTTCATATGCTTACTAGAGGGGAGACCGTCACATGTGAGAGATGTGGGAGCAATGATGGGCACACTGCTGTTGGCTGTCTTATGGAGAAGGAACAAGTCCTTGCCTTTCAACAATATAGAATTTCTACTCGATCGAGTGAACAGGAAAAGCCAACTGCTCGATCGAGTGAATTTTCTACTCGATCGAGTGATGCTATTGAAGAAACTACTCGATCGAATGGGAATTTTGGTCGATCGAGTAGTATGGACGACGGACAGATTGATCGAGAGCCTGCTAGTGCTCGATTAAGTGAGAAATCACCTGAAAGACCTCGTTCGAGAGGAAAGAAGCGTCCAAAGGATACAGAGCTTGATCCGGCTGACACGTTGGAAGAGAGAAACAAAGGACTCGAGATACCCATCATGGTTCCCTTCCCGAGGCGTCTGCAGAATACTAAAGCTAATCAACAATTTGGCAAATTTGCCGAGATCCTGAGAAGCTTGCAGGTCACTTTACCATTCGCCGATCTGCTGACACATGTACCCTCTTACCTTAAATTTATGAAAGAAATTTTATCGCGTAAGAGGCATATTAGTGATAATGAGACGGTAGCCTTGACTGAGGTAGGGACGGCCCTAGTTCAGAATAAGTTACCTCCCAAACAGCCAGACCCGGGTAGTTTTTCGATTCCGTGTCATATTGGTACCCACTTGATTGATAACGCGTTATGCGATCTAGGCGCTAGCGTGAGTGTCTTACCGTTGTCTCTAGCTAAGAGACTTGGTTTGACAAAGTTTAATTGCACTAACATGACTGTCCAGATGGCCGACCGTAGCATATCACGGCCACTAGGTGTAATAGAAGACGTGCCTGTTAAGATCGGGAGGTTCTTTATTCCCGTTGACTTCGTTGTACTTGACATCCCCGAAGATGCACATACCCCTATTATTTTAGGGAGACCATTCTTATCTACTGCCCGTGCAGTAATAGACGTCGGGGGCAAGACATTGACTTTTTAGGTTGGGGACGAGGAGCTGATATTCCATCAGTCTAAGTTCCGGAGGGCTCCCATGAAAGCTCAGCCTTGCAATGCCCTCTCTTCTATTGACCCTATTATTGACACTCCAAATGAAAATTTGGAGCATTGTGCTGCTATTGTTACCCCTCCGCCTCAGATTGAGAGCAAAAAGGAGGAAAGTTCGTCAGTTTTCCTTGCTTCAGGTACAGATGAAAACAATGAAGGAGCTATCAAAGGGCATTGTGCAACTAATGTCAGTCAAGTTGGGAGTGACAGTGTTACAGCCAGTGAGAAAGGAGCGAGGGTGATAAAAGTTCGAGCATATGTGGATGTGAACTATTCTCCTCCGAATGATTCAAGCTCAAGCTCATGGAAGCCGAAGAGGACGATCAATTTTGCTGAGGTGACGTCTTCCAGTCAGGAGCCCTCCGAGGGGCTACTGAATTGCTTTGGGAAGTGAGCGGGGAAATGCCCCGTGTACCATCTTGTATAAACAATTTTTAATTTTCCGTTGAATTTCTTTTATTGCTTTTAATTAGGACAATTAGAATTTAGACAACTTTTAGCGTAGATAAAGATTATAGACTGTTACTTTGGGTATTTGGTATTTTGGGATATTTTTTCAAGTGTTTCTATGCAGGTTTGGGGAAGTTTACGCAAATATAAAGGAAGAATGACGAATTCAGGAGCTTACACGAGAAAAAGAGCTCGATCGAGTACTTTTTGTACTCGATCGAGTGGATTCTGTTCGATCGAGTGACACCATATCAGTCGATCGAGTAAAGAAGAAATGGGGAGTTCTCGACCGAGTAAAATTCTACTCGATCGAGTAGATGGATCCACAGAGTCCTCGATCGAGTAGTTCTAAACCACTCGATCGAGTGAAATCGCAAGGGACACAGGGAGTTTTTCCTTAACTTCCTTGTTTTTGGTTCTATTTTGATTCTTCCCCATTATTTCGACTAACCTCCTCTTTTGCGATCAAAGAACACCCCAAATCCTCCACATTTCTTGCCCTTTTGCCAAATCCGTCACCTACATCTTGTTGCTTGCTAATTAATCGTCAAAAGCCCTCTACTTTCCCTCTGATTTTCGCCATTTTACTCGGTCTATTGGGGATTTTAGGGTTTGCGGTTTTTCGAAACAAAATCTCCAATTTCTGCTTGTTGTTTGTCGTTTAAGTGCAATTTGTAGGTTTATTCTTATCAAGTAAGTGATCCTTATACTTCTAAGCATTTAAATTTCATTTATTTTGCATTTCATGAATTGTATTAGGAATTAAGGTTTCGAATTCCGTTTTGGGTAAAAATTTTCGATTATAATTTCGATTCCATGCTTAATTTACCTTACTTGATGCTTAATTCCCATGTCTCATTGTTTCTTACATGTTTAATTCGAATTATGCGAGAAATTTGCGATACGGGTTCAGGACAGTCGAAATTTTCGACTTTAATCTTGGTTTTTGTTGCTGTAATTTGCTTAGTCAACCTCAATTGTTGTTTAGTTGTTGCTGTTGATGCTTGCTACCCCATCCCCTATCGTTGTTTACATATCTCTATTCGAAATTTTTGGGGAAAGTTGGGAATTTTGTGCTGTAAGTCGAATTTTTCGACTGGTTAGGGGAGTTTCCTGTTGTTTTCAGGCCGATTATCACGCCGTTTTCGTGCTCTTTCTTATCGAATTCCCCTGCCCTTGGTTTACAAGATGGATTCTAGCTCACTGCCCTCTACTAGCCAGACTTCTAGTCCATCCCTGACTGAGACGGTGGTCCCTGCTGTTACCACCGCCTCCACTTCTGTTAGTACCGCAGCCCCTGTGTTCGTAGTCTCTGCTGCCGGTACTATTTTTACCCCAGCTAGCACTACTGCTAGCTCCATTTCGGCTGCCACTTCGATTCTGACCACCACCACCGCTAGCATGCTTTGCTAGTCTTTCATCGTCGATGGTGGCCCACAGCGACCCCTCTACTCCACCACGGTGAGCACACCAGAAGTGACTCACCGCGATTGCTTGTTTGCCTTTAGAGCGGCCCTAGTTCCTCGCACCATCACTGGACGGGCTTCTACTTCGGGTTATAGAGGCCGGGGCCGAGGTCATGGACGTTCTCGTTCTACACCAGCTCCTGCTACCTCTACTTACCGCTCCCTTCTCGCTTCTACTTCACTTCTCCTTCCTTCGCACGGTCCACATTCGAGGGGATAACTCCCCCGACTCTCACCCAGAATACCCGCAGGTAATTTTTATTAACGGTGTACATCGTAAGAGGTTTTATCACCTCCTAGGTTGTGAGTTTGTACCTTCCCGGTTTTTAGATAAACCGACACTTGAGAGACTCGGCATCTACGAGTCAGTTTGTGAGCTTCTACGGGGCACGGGGATGGCCGGACTCATCACTATGAGTGGCCGTACCTTTTTGGAGCTGAGTCTTGAGTTCCTCAGCTCCTTCACCTTCTCCTCCGGGGCACACGATGCTGCCCCCATTAGTTCTTCTGTGTCTTTCCGGTTGTTTAACCGGACTTTTTCGATGACTTTGGAGGAGTTTGGTCGCAGACTTAGCCTTTCCTCTACGGGCGACGCTACCGCCCCTAGGAGGGTCATTCGTCAGCTTTGGCGGACCTTGGCCCAGACCACCTTTCCCGAGCGAAAGCTCGCACAGGTCCACCTTCCCCCCTGCCCGTTACTTTCTTAGATTAATGGGGAGCACCATTTTTGGCCGAAAGGAGCCAAACAACATCACCAACACCGAGCTCTCCGTCTTGGGCGGTTACCTGAACATTGAATGTGAGGGTCCTTTTACCCTCAACATTGCCTATCTGACCGCCCAGTACTTTCAGGCCCAGGGGCTGAAGGGGACGGGATCTATTGCCTGTGGTGGCATAGCCACCATTCTTGCTTGTTCCCTTTTCCCCGTCTGGCTTCGTGACTTGCAGTACCTCGAGGGAAAGAGGTATCTGAGTCTGGATGCCATGCTTGCTCAACATTGGCTGACCACAGACTACCAGACATGGAAGATAGACGGTTCCTTGTCTGTGGACCTACCTTGTGACACTCTCCCCCGTCTAGCCCCTTCGCCTACTGTCGCTAGGGGCGACCGACTGCCACCTCCACCGGACTACCACCTTCCACTCTGACCACCTCCCACTTTACCCGCCGCCAAGAAACGGCGTAGACTTGAGACTGGAGAGGGGTCTACACCTTCTGGGAGTGCCCAGCCTTCCACGGCTACTCCCATCCCGACCCCTACTCCCACTCCTACTCCTGCACCCACCGACCAGACACAGCCACAACCGGTTTTTTCGGACACTTTCGTACCACCTCCACCCTTTGTGGCGTCCGCGGTCATGGACCAAGGGCGCTGTGACGGTTTGTTGCTTGAGATTGCAGAGCGACAGGCTCGTATGGAGAGGGACTTAGCTCTTACCTTACACCCTCTGTACGAGTACCACTTGAGGCGACACCGTCCGATCCCAAAGGGTTAGCCACACCCTTCCTTTTACCGGTACCCAGCTGAGGGGTACCCGGAGTCTACTGAGGAGGAGGAGGACGAGGACGAGGACCCGGAGGTGGCCGCGGAGAGAGCTCGCGCTGAGCATAGGAGGAGGAGAGAGGAGGAGAAGGATCCGTAGTTCAGGGTGGAGGACATCCGTGATGAGGAGGCTGATGAGTAGCTACTGGTCTACTCACTTCCCCAGTTTTCTAGCTGGTTTGGAGAAGTTCGTGTTTTGTATGTATATCTTACTCTTTTATTTTTGTCTCCTCTTTATTTTATTGTTTTTATTCTTTATTGGTTGTATATTCCCGTTCCCTTGTATATATCTGCTGGTGTATGCTGGAGGACAACGAGGGCATTGTACGTTTTGGTTTGGGAAGGGTATTGAATCCTTTTGAGTCTACATTTGCATTTGTTTTGCATTCACGTTTATTTATTTCAGCTTGCATTGTTTGTTTATTTCATTAAAAAAATCAAAAAAACCAAAAAAATTAGAAAATTTCAAAAATTCAAAAATTCAAAAATTCAAAAACATTCACGTTTAATTTTGCATATAGGTTGAGTCGGAACGGTAGATTTCCGTGATGAAACTGCACTATAACTTGTCATTTTCACTTGAGCCTTGCACTTCTGTTGATAGTTATTAGCTTTGTCATACGCATAATCTACGCGTTTCTGTTCAAATATAGCTGACTGTTTAGACTTGACCTGATAAATTGGCAAACTACTCCATAAATTCTGAGTTTTAGAGCCCATAACTGGTGACATTCATGACCGGTTCATTAGGAATTGAGAGTAGTACTCCTTGCATAGCATGTTCATCATTTTTGCACTTTTATGACATTCAATTTCTTGTCAAATGCACACATTCGGGTTTGTGGTTGGTGTCACATGCAGGGAGGTGCTTGCAAATTTTTCCCTTTCCTTATATGTTTCACCCATTTAGCTCCACATAAGCCAAAACTTGCCTTTTTGACCCATTAGCTACATCCCAAATTGAGCCTGCCTAGTCAAGCTAGTTTAGTATGTCTTTTGTGGTTTGATTTTCCATCTGCAGTTTGGCCCGTATATTTTTGTATGAAGTTGGTGAAAATTAATGAAGGAGAAAAGAAAAAAGAATTGAAAAAGAAAAAAAAACGTGGAAAGAAGAAAAAAAATGAAAAAAAAAATTCACGTGTACAGTGATAGAAAAAGAAAGAAAAAGTTGAAAAAGAGTTTGATTTATTTCATATGATTCATTTAGACGGTGTTAAAAAAAGGGATGTTTGTGACCGTCTAACTCCTCCATTCTTATTCCATATTTTTGAGGAGATTGTGTTTGAGTTTAGTGAGCTGTGTGCCAAATGAAGGGCACTTGTACTTAGTTTTTCAGTTAGTTGAGATTCGGACGGTCTTATATGGTCCTGTTTAGGAGCTAGCTTGACACTTTTACCTCCACATTACCATAACTTGTTTTGCCTTTTCTCACCTGAACCTCACTATTCCCATATTATTTGTAAGCCCTCGGCTGTGACGGACATTATTGGTTGGAGTGTGTGCATTAGTACTTGAATTGTCTTTCATTTTTGTTGCATGCATGGTATGTAGGTCGCAGTTAGGTGAGTGACTGTCTTTCCTTCTCTCTTTTACATATAACATTCACCCTTTGCTTCATAAGAGAAGAGTGACCACGAGAGTCCGATTTTGTTGGTCTTGCAAGGTCGATAGGTCGGCTATATTTTTGAACAGCTTATAACTCGTTTGCGTATTGTCTGCTTAGCTATAACTGTTAGTTTTTGTTGCATTAAATTGGTTCAAGTAGACAAGTTAAGCTAGCTCTGAGTTTTCATTTCCGTTCCATTAGTTGCATTTTAGTTTACTCGAGGACGAGTAAAGGTTCGGATTGGGGAGATTTGATACGTGCATTTTATATAGTTTTTTTAGCCTATTTTAGCACGTATTATTGTGTACTTTTGTACTATTTATATTGCATTATGCCCCGAATTGGCTACTTTGGTTCATTTTGTCCGTTTTGTAGAAATGAACGCGAAAGTAGTGGAATCGTACCATTTTTCGTCCTTTTTGCATGTATTTAGAGGAGACGGGATTTTCCAGAGTGAGATACCGCATTGGGAAGCATGAAGGCACGATTTACGAGGCAGTCGGCCATGGATTTGAACTGAATTGAAGACAGAAGACTCGATCGAGTGGTTTTGTTACTCGATCGAGTGGTTTCTACATCCTTGGTTGGTCGATCGAGTGCTTTTCTACTCGATCTAGAAGTGCTGTAAAGAGGGGTTACTCGATCGAGTAGATTTTATGGAGTTTTGCTCGATCGAGTGGTTTTATTCCACTCGATCGAGTGGTTTCTGCTAGAGTGGGCTTTAATTAGCCCGTGAATTTATTTTAGTTTATGGACTTAGTTGTTTTTGTATTTAAGCATTACGTTACTAGGTTATTAGCATCGAATTTTCCTACTATCAAAGTGATCTATCATTCAAGATTGCGTACTATTTTCTCCTTCACTGTAACTTTATTTTGGGATTTATTTCGCTCGGATTTGATTGTTCTTTACGCCGGATTCGCACGATTGTAATCTCTTTCTCCTTTCTTAATAATAAACTTCATTTCATTTGCTTTAATTCTTCGTCTTGCTTTATTTACTTTTTGCCCTAATTTACTTTTTATGCAATTTAATCATCGTTTTAATATGTTGAATGCTGGTTATTTATCTGCTGTTAGTTTTGATAGTATTAATAGCAATATGAGTTGCTAAATCTAATTCATGTTGGGATTAGGGGATCTACGGTAGAAATGTGACGATGTAGTAAATAGTTTAGATGAATTAATTGTGAGATTCTGTCACCATAGCAATTTAATTGTATTTTACCGACTTAGTTGAGTGCACGCTTCTGAGTCACCCTTTTAATCTGGCTAAAATTAATCCTGGATCGAAAGATTGGACTAAATAGGCCTGCTATGAACAGTAGACTACCCTGACGAGGATGAAAGTTAAGCTAGTGGTAATGTAGGATAAAAAGTGGACCGAAAGGACCTTTCCATATCCGTCTCGCATTAATTTGTCTAAGTTGTTTACAGTTGAGCCACTGGACTACCGTAGTGAACCGAATTCCTGACATGACCCTTCTCTATCTGATAGTTTAATTATATTTCCTGCTTTTACTGCTCTTTTCTCTACTTTTCTTCCTTTAAACCATTAGTTTAGAAAACAATTCAACAAACCCCCCCATTTGTGACCAAATAGACGGACTTTTACAGATATCTTGCCTCCCTGAGGAGATCGACCTGACTTCCCTAGCTATATAGTTAGTTTAGTTAGTTTATTTTTGATATGTATGCGACAGACGTATCAACGTAGTTTAGTTGACTAATGATGCTTAAGAATCTTTTCGTGCTTAAGCCTTGATTTTCTTCGCAGGTAACGACTTGTATTATCGCGAATCAAAATTCCACCTTGAAATGTTGGGCCAAGATCTTTTAAAATTTCATTCTTTTTTTTAAAAAAAAAAAATTGATTTTGTTGTGGTTTTATATACTCCGTTTATTATTGTCTGATTATGTTGAATAAAGATTCAAATGTGGCCTAATGATATTATGTATGGCCTCAAAATTTGAAATTTTTTGTTTTAAAGTCCTTTTTAAATTAATTGAGTAAAAATACTTCAATTTCCATTAATATTGCTATGTATTGTCTTAAAGTTGGTAATTCCGCCTTAAAATCTTGATCAAATCTCTGATTCCTTCTTTTATGTTAAATTTGGCTTAACGGTGTTTTATGGCAATAATCCATATGAGTATCAATGTAATAACATAGTTTAAATCGAAATTTCCGTTTTAAAAGTGTACCATTCTCTTTTGAGATTTCATGGGTACATCACTAAATTTTGATTTTTATGATTGAAACATGGCTTAAGTGTCTCCTAGTGCCCCAACCTTTGTTAATGGTGATATGTGTGGAAAATACAGTGTTGATGCTCAAATTTTGATTTTGTGTGCTTAATACTTGGTTTTTTGCGCCACAAACTTACAATTTTGTTAATGATGCTACATATGGTATTGAATCGAGAATCTCACCTTTAAATTGTGCCCGACATGTTTTTATATATTTTATACCATAGTGTATAAGATTAAGTTTTAAATTTTGTATTTAAAACGTAGTTTCATTGTTTCGTAGTGTTGTTATGTTTGTTAATAATGTGTTGTTTGCTTAGCTTATATATGGATCAATGCCTTGATTACCTTTTTGGGTCGTATAGTTTTGATGAGTAAAGACAGGTAGATATTTGTTGAGTGGTAGCTTTGATGAGGGTAGTTGGCCAAATGCTAATAATTTGTGATGAGTCGTGTGGTATCTGAGAGTTATGAGTATGAAACATGTGTTTTGTTGGGATTATTGTAAGTTTCGTTTGAGTTGGGTTTGAGCCGTGTAAGTAGGAAGGTGTATTATTTTGTGAAAGAGAGAGAGTTGTTTAATGAATAAGGATGTTATTGGTCTAAATTGTGAAAATGGTTGTTAGTGATTAAATTGGATTCGATAAAGCGGTGATGTAGGTATTGTGAATGAGGAAATTGACTTTTGAGAAAGGAATATTTTATGCTAAGTAATGATCCAAAGTTTAGGGAAGTGTTATTTTGGGATCCAAAGTTATGGGTTTGTTTAGTAGAACAAAAAGGGGAGATGAGTTGCGATTTTGTGTATGATTCATGTTTGGAATTAGGAATAGAAGAAAGTGACTTGAACTTACGTAAGGTGTTTTGAATTGAGTAAAATGATTGTGTGAAGTAATTTGTGGATAGTGAGTGAACTGTAATCTAGGTTGGATATTTGTTAAGTGTTTGGACTTATGGGTAGTGAATGAGGTTTGAATCGCATGTTAGAGGATATTGATATTGAGCATGACTTGAGAACTTTGGTTGGTAGATAATTGGGATATATGATGGTAGATTTAGTATTACCAAGTTTGATTTTTGCAGTCATGAGAGTAAGAGTGTGGCGTGTAATACTTGAGGATTTAATCATATTGTTGAGGTATTTGATCATTCGTGTTATAGAGTGTAACTGTTTAATTTAAGTGTATACGCATGAAGTGTGAAAGTGGTTGTGTGGGAATCCGACCTCATGAGTGGTAGTATATATATTGTGGTAAAGTTGCCTCCTAATCGTCAAGCAAAGCGTACGTGGTATACATAGCGATCTTCTGGTAGTGCCCAATTGAGGGGAGATGATGTTGTATTATTTCTTGAGAGTAATGAGTGGTTAGGGCCGTGTCCATGAGATAATATAAGTGTTATGGCTACCGACGTGACAATTGTGGTTTTATGACGGTATGGTGATATCGTCGCCGGGTATGGGGAGAAAATAGAACGGTTGCGAAAAGAACTATTAAATAGTATGTTTGTGTCGGTAGTGTGTCTTGGATGTTTTATCTTAATTGTGTAATGATGATGGCCGTAGGGCCAAGAGTTATGCTTAAATTCGGTTATTTAATGGTGTGTTAGTCACCATCGGAGTCTATTAGTATTTATGTGATGAAATAGGGGAGTTTGGAATCGAGTTGAGAATGAAAACATTTTGCCCAGGTGACACTCGACCGAGTGCACCTTGCACTCGACCGAGTGGTCGCCTACTCGGCCGAGTGGCCTCTTACACTCGACCGAGTGGACTGCTTTGACCCTCGTTTTGTGGATATTTAACCAAATATTGAGCATGTACCCTTATTTCACGGTTTATGTTAGTTGACTTGTGTTGGATGACCATGATTGACCTTACATGAGTGATATTTTGTGAACTGTTTACGTTTGACCATATAGGGTAGATTTTGCTATTTAAGAACGATTTTCAAATGAAAGTTGTGAATTGACTTGTGTAATTGGATTACAAGAATGATGTGATAACCTTGTTTGATATGTGTTAATTGAGGTGACTTTATCTTATTTTGTACAAGTACGATGAAAATGCAAGTTATTTGTCGCATAGTGGTCATTGCATGATAGTGATTGTGGTGTTCCGTATAAGCGGAAGTGTTGATGATGAATGGGAACGGATATGGAAATATATGTGTGATCATGTGGTGGATTTGACGCGGTATATGCGTGGCATGATGTCCGTAAATGGGAATGTTGAATGTGGTTGGGTCACATATCGAGTAATTTTTGCATTAGTTAATTGTTTCCTAAACTCCGCATATTCGTGATTAATGTGCATAGATGTTAGTGTATTAGATTTGATGTGATATAGATACATAGTAATGATAATAATCGATTTATACCCCGCGATAGATAAGTATACATATAACCAACATGAATGGGAGTTAGTTATGGGATTATAGAGTGGAACCATGAGTTTACCTGACACTTGACCTTTAGGAGGCTTGTAGATGGGGGATTATATCAGTGAAACTAGAACTATATGAGATATGAGATTTGATAACGGATTTGTAATCAGTGAGAGAGTGTATTGAACCTGGATCATAGTCATTTGTTGAATTTAGCAATAATAATATGTGAGCTCATTATAAGGTTTGATAGTTGAACTTCGGGACGAAGTTCTCTTTTAGGGGGAGTGAATGTAACAATTCGGAAATTAAGGAAAGAGAAAGTACGGAATGTGAGAAAGTAGTGAGAGTTGCGAGGAAGTAGTAAGAGTTGAATACCGAACTTTTGGAAGAGAGTACACATGAGATTTAAGGGAATAGTCGAAAAGGGAAGAGTGAGGTGAAACTTCGAGGATGAAGTTTATTTTAAGGGAGGAAGATTGTAATACTCTGTATTTTATAATTATATAAATAATTTTATATTGCATTTATACGAGTTATGTTATAAGACGGATAATAAAATAATAAGGATAATAATACACTCCCACCTACCACTATATATACCCCTCACCTTATCCACCCATCACCCATCTTATCCATTCAATATCTCACAAAATCCACACAATTTTAGAGAGGAAAAGGGAGAAGAGAGAAAGAGGAGATTTGGAGATTTCGTCCCTCCGCCTCGAGTTCGTAAGGTAAGACCGTCTCACTAGCTTATATATATTATTTTATTAAACCGCCTCGACCTTGACCGTCCTTAGACTGTCGTGGACCACCCTCTTGACCCGCCGTTAACCATCCAATACAGGTTTGACCGAGCATATACATGTTTATAGCTATTTTGTGCGATCGTGGTTAAGACAGATTTTTGACCCATAAACCGTGGCTGACCTGGGTTGGTTTTATGATAGTTGTGTCAAGGGGAATGAGGAGGTCGTAGTGGTTGGCTTGGGTGGTGGTAGGGTGGCTGTAGATGGCGAAATGGAGGGGCAAAGAGAGGGTGTATGGGTTGTGTTGTGGTTGTGTCGTGGTGGCTGTTGCGGTTTGTTGTCGCTGCTGTAGGTGTTTGGGGGTGTGGGTGAAGGTGGCCCATGGTTGCGGCGTTATGGTGGCTGTTTTATTAGTATTTTGCGGGTGAAGGTGGAGTGTCGAGTGTGTGTGTGGCTTGTTGTTGTTCCGACTGGTGGTGGCCTCGTGGAAGCCGCCTTGGGTGGCTATGGTAGCGGTCGGCCAACATGGTCGAAGGTGAGGGAAGGTAGCCAACGGTGGTGGGTATGGTGGTGGTTTTGGGTAGTTTTAAGATGGTTTTAATTAATTGAATTCGTATTAATTTAATTAGATTAGTTAGTAATTAAATATATTTAATTACTTTAATTAGGTGACGATTTTATGAAGCGGTATTATTATTGGATTTGGATTGCTTATGGAGCTTGCTAAAAGGTAGGTTTATCCTACTCAGTTTTAATAATTTGTCTAATTGTTAAATGAGTCATATATCATTCATTTGTATTGAATGAGTCGGTAATTGGCATGTTATACGGTATCTTACATTTATTGTATTGTCTTGTATGTCGGAGGACTTGGTGGCTTACTTGTTGTCATGGAGACGTCAGGCGATTGGGAGACCGTCTCACACTCGGGTACCCTCTTGGAGCTTCCAACTCCAAGGGGGATGTGCACAATAATGGCTTGAATTACGGAGGGACTCGTGTGGTTGAGACACGACTTCTGGCAGGGGATCCGGTTGGCTTCCGGACCCGGTACATCTGGGCGTGTCCCGGTACCAGTGTGGTTGTCGGTATCTGTGGGCGTGTTCCGCTACCGTGGTGGTGGTCATTTGATAGTATGTCATCCATATCATAGTCATGTTGCATATTCACACACTCGAGTCTGTCACACTGTATTTATTGAAACTGATGTTTGTGTGTCCGTATAATTGTCACCTATCTCTTTTGGGGTGGCGTGTGTCGATCCATATGA
This sequence comes from Silene latifolia, assembly GCF_048544455.1. NCBI lineage: Eukaryota > Viridiplantae > Streptophyta > Magnoliopsida > Caryophyllales > Caryophyllaceae > Silene > Silene latifolia. Next base: position 144,292,952 of record NC_133537.1, on the reverse strand, counting down.
TATCCTTTGGTCATATGGGGAGTAGATTATGTTCACGTTGTTTGGATAGTACGCGGGAGACGGGACGAGCTTGATGATATCACGAGACGAGTGTAGTTTGCTAGAAGAGTATAGATGTCACGAGTTGTATTTTATTTATTCATTTGTTTACGTTTGTGTAAGTCACTAAGCATTATGTTTATTTATAAAATGTTCTTTTATCGAAGTTTTGAAACACTACCTCGGGAAACCGAGATGGTAACGGTCCAATTATCTTGGCCGGATAGTTGGGGTGTTACAGTGTGACTTGTCATCTTATGAAAAGCAAGTTCAAGCCCGGAGAATGCACTCCATTGGACCATATAGGTATATGATATGTTTTGATAATGACAAGTGTGGTTTATAGTATATATATCTCTGTTGCTCGTAATCGTTTGTTTAGTCTTAACTAGCAGCTGGTTATTTGAATGGCAAATGGCATGAGCAACCTGATGGTTACTCTCCTGCAAGATGCTACAGGTGGTTAAGAGGGGTGCAGCCTAAGGTTGGGTGGTATTCTGTGATTTGGAATCCCTGGAACACGCCTAAGCATAGCTTCTTGGGGTGGATATGGGTTCGTGATGCTCGAAAACAAAACATAAGCTTCAGGTTTGGTGTTACAGATGATCTTTGAGTGTTTGCTGTGTGGACTTGGTGTTGAAACTCAGGAGCACTTGTTTTTTAATTGTCCCTACAGCAGAAGAGTTATACAAGCCATAAATCAGGTGATGGGAGGAATTCTAGCTACTCATGATCTGTTGGAAAGGAGTCGGCATCCCGGTTCTCTTGTTCAGAAGAGAGCTTTGTATGCTATGCTTGTGTGTATGGTATACCAGATATGGCAGCAAAGAAATAGATGCAGGGAGGAAATGCAGTTGCTCAGACCTGAGAAGTTGTGCTCCCTGATTATGCAGGAAACTAGAGCGAGAATAAGAAGTAGAGATTTGACGATGGTGAAACAAGATGATGTTGATTGGTTACATAGCATGACTCTTTTGTAAAATCTATAATCTCTTGTACTTTGATATCCTTTGATTAATACACACTTACATTTTACCAAAAAAAAAAAAAAAAAAAAATAGAATGAATGAGGGTTATGATATAAGAAAACAATGTTATAGTGGTCTTGGCTATAACTTTGAAGATTTGTGAAGAAACATTGAAGTAAAGTTATAGGTGCATGAAGTATAACTTTGAAGATGCATTTAGTAATTTTGGTGATCACGTCAAGACAAGTCACGTACAAGCATTAGAAAGCTCAAGAGCTTATGATCAAGATAAAGAGATGATCCATATAATGAAGATCTCCAGGAAGATTAGCTAGTATAGGACTTCTTCCAATAACGGTATTTTTAGAAGTAATGTTGGCAAAGTAAAGTTATAGCTATATTACCTATAACTTTACTTACCAATCTTAATGTTATAGTCATTTGACCTATAACTTTGAGCAGTGATATGAGGTGTGATACCCGTCGTGAGGTGTCAAAAATAAGATTTATAATTTCCAACTACAACTATAGCAAGTGGCAGTCGGGTCGAACCACAGAGAGGCAGATGTAATTCTAGTTGTCTAAATTCAGTCTAAGGTAACAAGTGTGGGGGTTGAATTGATTTGGTCTAAAGCTAAGAGTAAAAACAGAAAACTAAAAAGATGGCTTAAACAGATAAAGAAGGGGTACTAGGATGATCGGTTCATTAAAGCTTCGGCGGCAGCATATTAAACAGGTCTAAATCGAACACAAGTGAGGCGGGAAACAAGAGGTCCTCTCGGTCCACTCTTAACAGATAGCATCTTTCGATCTCGCTATAAGTCCCAAATATCACTAATACTGACTCTCGTCCTGAAAAGTGACTAACGGTCTAAACTATACCTATCTTTCGATCTCAGCACAGTTTAGTCGATTTAATTGATAGTCTAACAACTTCCCCTATCTTTCGATCTAATGGGTCAGTCACAAATTAGGTATCTAGCTGGTCGCACATTCGATTCATTAAATACAACATTAAAATCAATTAAAACGAAGGGTAACCTCACGAGGTCAGTCGATCGACCAATAATGTCAGTCGATCGACTGACACGCGAATCAGGCCGTGTTCAATACTTTGCCGCCTACGCTAAAATTCGCCTACATCCTAGCACAAACTATTTAGCTACTCATGCTAAGGGTAAAAACAATAACTTTAATAATGAAATTAACTAATGGATTCATGCTTGAAACGATAAAGAAAACAATTAACATAAACAATAAATTGGTCATGGAATTAACTAGCAATTCTATACTAATGACGAAATAAGTAATAATCTGGAAATTAGAACAGAAGGAATACCGAATTTCGCAGAAGGAATGTAACGGAGTGATTGAAAGCACAACGAAAATCCAATGCAAAATAATATCCCAAACCCTAATTAATAAACTAAAACTCAATGTAAAATTTCTGATAATAAAGCTTGATTCCAAACTAGGTATTCTCAGTTACATTATATAGAAAGTATACGTAACAATTATTCCAAAACCTAAACTTAATAGGCTTCAAGTTCCTCAATCTTTTAATTCACGTCTGGAACAGCAGTGTGGTCGATCGAGTAAGGTAGGTGGTCGATCGACTGGGATAGCAATGAACAGTAGCTTCTGTAACCCGATAGTTGGTCGATCGACTAAAGGAGGTGGTCGATCGACTGCTTGAGCTACTACTTGACTTCTATAAACTCGTGGATTTGTCTTTTGGGCCTTGAAATGCGCACCAAGCTCGTTCCTTAAGCAAATACTTCTCGTCACATGCAATGCAGGATACTCGGGGACGGATTTAGCTTGATTTCCGCTGGATTCTTCACATTTCTGCAATAATGTACAAAAATACGGAAGTAGACGGAAATAGGGAGAAATGCAGCATAAACTACATAAATGAGCTCTGAAATGCGTGTAAAATGGGATGTAAAACATCATATAAAAGACACGCATCAAGGTGGACGGCCTAGGGTTTTAAAACAATGTTTTCGAAGCTTTGATCTTAAATATCTTTTCTTGAAAGTGTGTATTTATACTAGAATGAGGTTTGGGTCCGATTAGATTGAATAAAATTGGGAGTATCCTATTGATTGTGAAAACAACTTATGAGTTGTCATGCTATCTATGGTTTTCTAGTCATTCATATATAAACCCTAATTTAGCCCATCTAATATCTTACTAGGGTTTTTCGCAAAGATGGAATGGGCCTATGAGCCGTTTTCTCCCTTGATTCATAACTCCTTGTGCAAGATAAGAATTAGGGTAAATCTCTTGATAATATTTGTTAAAGGTATTCTATCTCCTTATATCATTTGATTTATTCCTTTTTATCTTCCAAGATATTATTGGATTAAATTATAAGAGGATTAGATTTATTTCTTGTGCAATAAACTACACAAGACTCACGGCACCTTTTAGGGTTTCGAATGAAACCTAGACCTCCTTCTCTACTATAAATACACAAGTGCTTCATCCTTTCAAAACAAACTTTTCATGCTATTAAATTACTTTGCAAACAAAATAGAGTAAAGCTTTTATAAATTAAATCAAGTATTATTTTGTTTTGCATTCGAAAATCTTTTTAGAAAAGTCGTGCTTCATATTACTATTTATTTCTAAAAATTATGTTATTGGATAATAGTGATTAGATTCATTCTAATTATACGTTCAATTGTGTCAACATCGAAAAAACAATCAAAACACTTTCTTATTAACGTAAGTTAGTCGAGTATTTAACGATACTCAAAGTGAGTTACAACTAGAGTTAGTTGTACGAGTAGGATTGATAATTTTGTAATCCGTAGAAAGGTACTAAAGTTATTAATCGAGAATAGTGGATGTAGGCTTCGACGTGTGAAGCTAAACCACTTCAGATATCGTGTGTCCCTTACATCTTTGTTTTTTCGTTATTTACGTTTTAAGTTGTTAATTATTTAGTCAAGTTTAACTCATAAACTTCGAGTAATTACTTAACATATCACGCTCATACGGACAAATCGAAAAATTGGGCATATTTACATATACTAAATTCACCCCCCCCCCAAGTATATCGGATCGATAGACTCTTAAATAGGTGGGTATTATAGCCGCGTGCTCTTGATTGCCTAACCGCAAAGAGGCTTATCCATCGATCTTACATTATTTTATTTATTTTTTATTTCCACTGCCTTACACGTGTGAAATGGATTCCAAATATCTCAAATGTCCTATCTTTGATGGGGAAATTATAGTATTTAGAAAAATATGATGACACACTACTTAAAGGAACAGGACTAGGAGTGCTGGAGAATTATTCAGAATGGACCAATCAATATTTTGGTTGCATCAACTGAAGGCACAACCTATGAAAAGAAATATGATGACTATATTGAGACTGATTACAAGAAAGCAGAGAAGAACTCGAAGGCCATGAGCTTGTTGCAAAATGGCATGACTTCGAATTAATTCGATCGCTTCTCTTCTTGTCATTCTGCCACGGAATTATGGGATAGTCTAGAACTTGCCTAAGAAAGTACTTCGCTTGTTAAGAAACATAGGATTGACTTATTGATTCAAAAATACGAACTCTTTACAATGGAGCAAAATGAATCACTTGACTGTATGTCCGCACGTTTCTCTAGCATCATGAATGAATTATGAAACCTTTGTAGGAAGTTTGAGTCTGAGGATATCGTAAGAAAGGTTCTTAGGAGTCTTACGAAAAAATGGCAACCTAAGGTTACTGTGATTGAAAAAGCAAGAGATCTCACCTTACATTCTTATCAAGAAATAATTGGTGTACTTATGGCACATGAAATTATGCTCAATAAACATGATGACGAGCCAACAAAAGCAAAAATTATGGCATGGCAAGCTTCAGTTGTTCACAACGAACCTGATATAGAGGATGAAACTATGCTATTTGCTAGACGTTTCAAAAAGGCACTCTATAAAGGCAAGTCGTCTAAATCAAACAATAACAATTTTTTTAAAAAGAAAGTGAGTGAGCCCAAATCATCGTTTGCAAATAGAGGATGCTTCAAGTGTGGAGAACCAGATCATATGATCAAGGATTATCCCACCTGGTTGAAAATTAAAGACAAATCTAAAAGAGAGAAAACCAATAATGAGTTCAAGCAAGTTATGATGGCATCCTGCTGGGGAGAACTTGACACTGAATATGACGAAGAATCTGAAGAAGAGGAGGTCGCACATCTATACCTAAGCAATACTGGCCTTGACCTAATTTCAGATAGTGACATAAAAGCATCAACTCAAGTTCAGAGTTTTGCTTGTTGGGCGAGTCAGATATAGAAGATAAAGACAAAGAGGTAATCTTTAATCGTTTTAAGAAACAAGTTAAAAAGCTTTCTAAGAGTGACTTGATAGATTACTTTGAAAAAATTATCGATAAATGTCTTGAACAAAGTCTTGAACTAAAAGAACTAATTCTTGATATTGCTGAAGAGAATCAAGTTCTGAAGGCCAACACAAAGAAGCTGAATTAAAAGTTATGGCTAATGCAGCCATAAATTCAGAATCTGCAAAGGCTGAGAAAATAGCTCTTGAGTCTAAAGTTGAAGCTATAATCTAAGATCTAAAACTCAACATTAAACATCTTCAAGCTATAACATTAGAATTGGGGAATGTTAATGAACTTCAGCTAGAGAAGCTGTAATTTTAGATCAACGAAAGGAAATTGAGTCTCTGTCTCAACAATTGAAAGAATCTAAGAGAAATGATTGATTTTAAGAAACAACATTCTGATGTGGTGTTTATTCTTAATAAAAGGTTTCAAGACTTTCGTGACAATTTAAAAAAAAAAACAATGATGTTGACCATTCTAAATGTCATGAAGAAATAGGGTCCTTAAAGACACTTATTTTACATGCTCGAAAGGTTCATGACATATGGGAAGGTAGCACAAATGTTCTAAATTTTTTAACTGAGCAATCCGACAATAATATGAAAATGGGTTTAGGACATGACTGCTATGGTCGTAAAGATCACTCTAAATACAAATCCACTCCGTCTGAACGTGATTTTAGAAAAAAATATAATATGTTGATTTACCTGAGTACTTGATTTGCAATTATTGTGGTCATACGGGTCATCTTTTAGAAATCTGTGTCAAGCATATGAAAGATTTTGATAAATGCATTACGTTTGTTAAGGTTTCTGACAAACCAATAGACGACAATATTAATCCTACGGTTGAACCAAATCATGATGAGGAACAGGGTAATGATTCTCGATGGTTCTATAATATGGGTTTTGTTAATGTTAGAAAAACTAACGAACCAAAAAGGAACCAACTCCCTAAGAAACCTAGAAAAACCCAATCCAAAGGACCTCAATCTGATAGACCTAGAGAGTCACATGAATCAAGGGTACCTCTATAATAGTTTCACCCATTTAACAAATGGAAAATTTTAAGACGTGTTTGGGTGAGAAAAGATGTGGTGTTTAGAGTAACTAACAGTAAAGGACCCAACTTAGCTTGGGTATCTAAAAATTGTATCTAATCTTTTTATAGGTAGTGTTGAAAGAAAACAATCAATAGTATCTTGATAGTGGATGTTCAAGGCACATGACTGGAGATAAGAATCTATTCCTTTTACTTGAACCCTTTGATGGAGGTAAGGTTACTTTTGGCGATAACAAGAAAGGTACGGTCATTGGTGTTGGCAAAATTGGTATTTCTTCTTCTCATGCTATTAGTGATGTGTATCTTGTGGAGGACTCAAGCATATTCTACTTAGTATTTCTCAATTTTGTGATAAAGGAAACAAGGTGGTTTTCCATACTAATACTTGTCGTATAATAATTGAGGGAAAAAGTAGAGTTATTCTTGAAGGTCAACGTAAAAGAAATGTCTATATGGTTGATTTAAATGCAATTCCTACTAATTCTTTTACTTGCATGAAAGCAACCCTTGATGATCCTTGTTTGTGACACAAATGGTTTGCTCACATCAGTTCCCCTATATTAAACAAACTCAAGAGATGGGACTTGGTGGAAGGCTTACCCAACATCAAGTTTGATCAAGAAAAGATATGTGATACATGTGCTCGTTGCAAACATGTAAGATCATCATTCAAACCTAAGAGAATGGTAAGCACAAATGGACCACTAGAACTCCTGCATATGGATATTTGCGGCCCAATGAAGGTAAGAAGTAGAGGCGGATCCAGGTATATCTTCGTTTAAGTTGATGATTATTCAAGGTATGTATGGCCTATATTTCTAAATTCCAACGATGAAACTTTCGATGATTTGTGGTACTAATTAAATTAGCCCAAAATAAATATAAATCAAAATTAGTTTTTATTCGTACCGAACATGGCACTGAATTTGATAATCAAGCTTTTATAGAATTCTGTTTGGAAAATGGTGTTGGGCATAACTTTTCACCACCACGAACTCCCCAACAAAACGGTGTCGTAGAACGAATGAATAGAACATTAGAGGACATGGCACGTACTATGCTTCTTATAGTGGTCTTCCTCGTAATGTTTGGGCAGAAGCTGTTAGTACTACTTGTTATGTGCATAACTGTGCTATAATTAGGCCAATTTTAAAGAAAACTCCTTATGAACTTCTCAGAGGTCGTAAACCTGGCATATCCCATCTCCGTTGTTTTGGGAGTAAGTGCTTTGTTCATAATAATGGCAAAAATAGGTTGAGCAAGTTTGACCCTAGAAGTGATGACGCTATTTTTATTGGTTACTCTAATCATAGTAAGGCATATACAGTCTTTAATAAAAGAACTTTATGCAATGAAGAAAGTATTCATGTAACCTTTGATGAAAACGATTCCTTTGATAAGCCTATTCAGGATGAAGAAGAAGATGTGAAAGAACCTGACTTTCGATTAACTAAGAATGATCCTCTAGAGTTGGATGATGAAGAAAAGGAAATTGAGGGCACAAATGATGAACTTGGATGTAATTCAAATGATAAGGGAAACGGAGCCCAGACTGTTGTTGATGATACTACAATCTCCTCTCAAAACAAGAATTTGGAGACTGGAGCTATAGCTGATGAAAGTACAACTTTTAATCTAAACCAAAGGATAGAATCTAGGGTTATACCTAATTCTACTACAGCCCTAGGATTGAATTCTGGGCGAATAACTCATAATTCCCAATCATTCGAAGAAGGTCACTCAAGTTCTATCAATGATGACGTGCCTCAAATTTCCAAGAAATGGAAATATAAGCATTCTCATCCAATGGTCAACATCCTTGGAAATCTGAAGAAAGGAGTTCAAACTCCAAGATCCATAAACAACCTTTGATAATTTTATTCTTTTCTTTCAACCATAGAGCCTACCAATACTAAAGAAGCTCTTGCAGAATCCAATTGGATAATTGCCATGCAAGAAGAGTTGCAACAGTTTGAAAGGAACAAAATTTTGCATTTAGTTCCAAGACCAAGAGATCGAACTGTAATCAGCACAAGATGGGTATTTAGAAGCAAATTGGATGACACGGGAGTTATTGTGCCAAACAAAGTTAGATTGGTTGTGTAAGAATACAACCAACATGAAGGGATTGATTATTACGAGACCTTCGCTCCCGTTGCTCATCTTGAAGCTATTAGATTATTGATAGCTTTTACTGCTCACAAAGGACCTAAATTATTTCAGATGGACGTTAAGACAGCATTTCTTAATGGATATCTACAAGAAGATGTAATTATAGAGCAACCCCCTAGATTTCAAGATAGCAAGTTTCAAAACCATGTTTTTAAATTAGATAAAGCTTTATATGGTTTAAAACAAACTCCCAGGGCTTGGTACGACAGATTATCCAATTTTTTACTTGAAAGTAATTTTAAAAGGGGATCGGTCGACAAACCCTATTTCTAAAATCCAAGGGTTATGACTTATTAGTTGTTCAGATATATGTTGATGATATTATTTTTGGCTCAACTAATAAGAAATTATGCGTATATTTTTCAGATTTAATTAATGCCCTCAGAATTTGAAATGAGCCCGATGGGAGAACTCAAATTTATCTTAGGACTTCAAATCCAACAAACATGTGAAGATATTATGATTCACCAACTGAAATACATCAAAGAGTTAATCATTAAATTTGGTATGGAAAACTCTCACTCTATGTCCACTCCAATGGTCACAGATAAAAAGTTAACCAAAGATGAAGATGGTAAGTCTATTGATGAGATAACTTATCGAGGTATGATTGGCTCACTTCTTTATTTAACTTCAAGTAGACCAGATATAGTGTTTAGGTTATGTGTGTGTGCTCGATTTCAATCGTGCCATAAAGAATCACATATGATTGCTGTAAAGAGAATCTTGAGGTATTTGATTGGTACGTCTAAACTATACCTATGGTATCCCATGGACTGTAGTTTTGATCTCATAGGATATTCAGATGCAGATTATGCAGGTAGTTCACTTGACAGAAAAAGTCCATGTGACATTGCCAATTTCGTTGGACCATGTATTATATCATGGGGGTCAATGAAACAAAATTAAGTTGCTATATCTACTGCTGCAGCCAAATATATTGCAGCTGCATTGGTATGTTCTCAGTTATTATGGCTTAAGCAACAATCTGATTATGGTATTAATGTTGGATGTTTGATAATACGAGTGCTATTATAATTTCTAAAAACCCCGCGTAGCACTCGCGTACTAAGCATATAGAAATTCGACACCATTTCTTAAGAGACCATGTTGAAAAGGGGAACATAAAACTTGAATTTTGTCGTACGGAAAAACAATGGGTAGATATTTTGACAAAGGCATTGGTTAGAGAACGTTTTGAGATTTTACGGCTGGAAATTGGTTTAATCGGTGGCACCTAAGCTTGTCATAAGTATTTCCGGTCTTTATGACTGACTAGAAATAGACGAGATTATATGATTGTGTCCGTATTTTCCGTTGCGAGTATATTTATGTTTAATATTATGTTATTTTACGAGAATATTCCGTTTGCTAGTCGAATAAATTTTATGCTTATTTAAAAACCAATTTTCAACTATATTTTTGTTTGACCAAAATCTATCCCACATACTCATATTGTAATACCCGGTCATTGTGGGACTCGTAATTGGACCTTGGGACGCATGAGTGGACCTTTAGACCAGATAAGAGATCACTCAAGAGGGAAGGATAACCTTACACTAAACCTATACTAGACCAAGTGGAGCTGCAGCGGACCGAGTTGGTCCACATGGTTGAGTGAAGGGTATACTCGACCGAGTGAATCCACTCGATCGATTAAGGTATCTACTCGATCAAGAGAGTCCACTCGACCGTGTGGAGTCGGCACTCGGTTGAGTGACGCTGTTCAGAGCACGGGTTAAACTTTTTCTTCCCTAACCCTAAAATCATTTCTATCTTTCTCCTTATCTCTCCAAACTCTCTCCCTTCTCTCTAAAACCCTCACAAACACCTACTACTTGGGATTCAAGCTTGGATTAAAGGAATTTCCACCTTCCTCATCATCTCCCTCATCTAGTAAGTAAAGATCTGTCCTTTTCTAGTCTTTTAAGCCCTAACTTTTGGGGGGCTTTGTTATGGGTAATTAATTAGTAATTAGTATGTGTAATAGGGGTAGTTAAGGGGTAATAATAAGGTATTTTGTAGTATATATTAGTATAGGATGTATTGTGATAGTTATTATGTGATTTGTATAGGATGAGACGGTTCCTTAAGACGGTTTCGGTCCGTATTCGGGTAACTTGAGGAGATTGCTAAAACGTAGGTTAATCCTACTCGGTTTCAATAATGTGGTGTTTTTTACGTTGATGTTGTAATTACTCTTACAAAGTTAATTATGGCATTTGAATTATAACATGTTTAGTGGCTAATTGCATCATTAAGGGAACCATTATGATGTGTTGGGTTGTATTTCATATTTTGGTTATTATTGTGTATGTGGAGGATATATTGTTGTTGAGGAGACGTAAGACGGGTTGGAGACCTTTTTACGCTTGAGTCTCCTCTTGGAGCTTTCTACTCCAAGAGGGATGTGCACATTAATGGCTTGAGTCACTGAGGGACTCGTGTGGTTGTGACACGACGTCTCCTATGGTATCCGGTTGGCTTTCGGACCCGGTACGTCTGGGCGTGTCCCGGTACCTGTTTGTAGTTGTTGGTTTGTCTGGGCGTGTCCCGTACCAGTGTGGTTGTCGGTATGTCTGGGCGTGTCCCGATTTCGTGGTGGTGGTTGTTTGATAGCGGTTCATTCATGTTATAGTCATGTTGCATACTCACACACTTTGAGCCGTGTCCCACTTTATTTATTTATTGAAACTGACGTTTGTGTGTCTGTGTAATTGTCACCTATTTCCAGGGTGGCCTGTTTCGATCCATATGATATTTTCGATCATATGGGGAGCAGGTTGAGTACAGGTTTGCTTGTTGAGATGATCGGGATTTGGGCCGCGCCTTGGACTCGGAGTCGAGTAGGGTAGCATGGATGACATAGTCATAGATGAGTTGTATTTTATTTATTCATTAGTTTATGTTTGTAATAACTAAACTTGTCATTTATTTAATAAAGTTTCTTAATTGTAATTCCGATTTCACTGGCTCGGGAAGGCGAGACAGTAACATTTCCTAATTACCTTGGCCTGGTAAAAAGGGGGTGTTACAAAGCGGTATAAGAGCGGCGATTTTGGAACCTAAACCAATGAACCAAAATGAACCTACGTGAGTCTAATAAAATGAATCCGACATAAGTACAATGGAAGATCGGTTTTGGATGAGTAGGCGCCCTCATATCAAAACTAGTGCCTATTGTCTCGGTTGGTCACTACGTGGGTGGTTAAGGATATGGGTGAACGATATATAGAAAGTTGAATGGTTGCATGAATATGTGAATTACATTAGATTCTTGTGTGGTGTAGTATTTTCCATGATGTATGAATGTATATGGGAGTTGGATGCTAGATTGATATGAGTAGTATGCTTAGAAATGGTTATTATGTATTGGTATGCGAATGATGATATTGCTCTTTAAGTTTTGCTCCGTGTGTTAATATAGTACGTGTTAGTGCATCTATCGTGTATGATTGGTGAAGTATGTTGGTGTAGATACCTCATTTCTACACCTCCCGCCAACCACCCAGTGATGATTGGGCCGCATGTTTGATACGCGAAGCGATTTATAACAGTCCGTAAGTTCATCGTCAAGTGATAGCTCAAACACTCGATTCAACCCCTGGGTCGTCATCTACGCACCGATACGGTCGTTTTGACAGTAATTAGATTTCATTTGGAGTCCGGGTCAAAAACCGCTTCATTTTCTAAAAACCGTTCAAATGTCGAGTCGGAATATTCCGGAATGTTCTAGAATTCTCTGGATAGGTATTCCTAATTAAAATTAATATTTGAAGTAAATATCTACCGTAATATTGTGTTTCATGGAATAACGAAGTGTAAATCTACCGAAATTCCATAATAAAACGTGGAAATCTTTCTTGATGAGGAGGAAATCTCAAGAAAAAAGATGCAGCTCGTGCTGCGCCTCTTCGAAGGGTCGCAGCTCGTGGTGCACCTCTTCTCCACCTCTTTTCGCATTTTCCAGAATATTTCGAGATTTGTTTCCAAATTCGTGTCATTCCTAAACTCTTCCATATGTTTATTATAAATAGAGGCCTCCGGTCTCCATATTTGGCAAGCGACTGTTCCACCCCTTCTTTCTCTCTCTTTGCATTCTAGACTACGCTATTGCCTTTCGATGCCTACGTGCTAGATCAATCGACCTCGTAAGCTCAGATCATTTTGAGTCCCGGTCACGTTGCATAGACCGACCAATTTGACCAACTCCATATTTAATCAACCTAATCAATCTACTAAATCCTCTAACGAGGGCACTTTCCACGCATATTCGAGTCGATCAATCACTAAAACGATAACTTTAGTCAATCTCGTTTCGTCAAACACGTAAGTCTGAGGGTGTAAATCCCATTTTATTATTGTACTTTTATTTTGTATCAATTAATGTAAATCTATATCAAGAGCACGTTCGAAAACCAATTCAAAATCCACCTTTTAAACCCTTTTTAACGAAACAGCAGAGGTTAGACGTCGAGAACAAACGAAGCGGCGAACATGCGCCTTTTCAGGGAAGGATCGCGACCTTGCTGCGCCTCTTCAGGGGCTGCTTCTCTGCTCTTCTTCTTCTTCCTGACTTCCTACAAGTTTCCTCCTTTTCTTATTCTTTCATTTTTCTTCGTTCTCTTTGTTATTTCAGTACATAAATCTTATTTTAACAATTCCCTTTTAATTACAATGTTTAATTCGTCCTTAATCCCGAGTAATTCAATACTTGCGGGTTTTCGCCGTTTTAATTTAAATCGATTCTCCGGGTTTCGGCTTGTTCATGTCGAGGTTCTGGAATCCTAATTTGATACATAAGTTTTCTTCCTAATCATATTTGTCTAGTTTCGTCTTAATTTAACCTCAAGTTTCGCCTTTTTGTATTTCCGACACGAGTTCATCGTATAATCATAATCATGTAAACCGCTGTAATTTCTCATTTTAATTCATTTTATGACTTGTCCGGATACATATAATCGGTTAAAACACTTCAATTCGAGTCCGATATTGATAATTCATCTTAAATCTACAAACGAACAATAATGGTGTTGTGATTCTGGCTTCACAGCCAGAACCCAGCTCTAGAACAAACGCATAAAGTGCTGCGCCTCTTCTAGAGTACGCAGCAGATGCTGCGCCTGTTTTGGGTTGGTTTCTGCCTCTGAACTCTTTCTCGCTTTGACGTAGCTCCTAATTACGGTTTAAATCAACTATTACTCGTATTATCACCTCTAATCCGACGTATTTTCATATTTTAATCCTGATTTTATTTTTCTTTTCATTTTTCTTCTTCGAAATCCCGTCTTTTAGCGTGCTTTTGATGTAGATCAAATACAACTTGTAATTTTTGTAATTTTAATAATTGTAATTCATTTTTCATTATTATTATTATGTATGATTTAATTGTATGGCATTCACATGTATTGAATCTAACATTTACTTCGACCAAATTGTTTGCTAAAACACGTGTTAACCGACATAGTCTAATTTCACGTGCTAGGATTAATCCATGTTTGTTTCATTGCATGCATTACATCGACGACATATCAAATATGAACAATTTCCCTAATCATTAGTAAAGGCCGCTATCGAGGCGGGCGGTATTAGGTGTTCGAATTAAAGAACTTCCTAATACGTACCCTCACCCCTTACTCCAGTTATCTCTTGACATCCGTGTCCATTGGCACCTCGATAGTCATTCTAGACATAGAATGCTAAAGGGTAACGAGTTCTTAGTATTCATGTCATTACTTTGTGTCTTGCCATGGCACGAGGTATTCGAACGGTTTCCAATTTTTCCACAATAAATTGATAGCGACTCCACAAATTCAAGCTTATTCAACCTTTCACCAGTTTCAATTCCTCACAAATCGGTAATGGCCCATGACGTGCTTTGGCAAACCAAGGTTCCGTGGGAGAAGTGCCGCCACCTCAAAAAACCAAACAACGCGCGGGTGCGCGCGGCGCAAGTGCGCGCGGCGCGGGTGGCCCATGTCCACAGCCTGGCGACTCTGCTTGGGATGATACACTTACATGTTACCCAGGGTGAAACTTGAACAAGGTTAGGGAATATTTTATACGAGACAGTTGTCGATTTTCATTACTGGACCTTCTTAGGTTGTTTCATTTGGTCTTCCTAGGCCGTAAACCAACTCATTCGACCAATCGTCCCGTCCGGACGGTCCAAATGCCTATTTGGGCCTAAAGATGGATAGCGATTCACGTTAACCATATTGCGGTACATACCGTTATAAGCCAAGACCCTTTAAATGCACTCAACATACCATTATAATGCCCATATGTATGTTTGTATCATATACGTGATCACCATTTGTAAACAAAACCATGACGAAATTTTGTAAAATAAAATCCATTTCAAAATGTAAACATTTTCAAAAATGGCCTAAAACAGCGCAAAATAAGCCGAAACTTTGTCCAAATGTCGAGTCAAACTTCGGGCCTCAAACCCATTTCGAAACTCACTTCGAGTCAACACTTCTACAACTACACTACAGTTGTCTGGGACAAACATTTCAAAAATTTTCATTTTCAAAACTGACTTGACACAGTGACACACACCCACTTCACGAGTGAAAGTCTTTTTTGAGTAAGTCTACAAAAATGGTCGATCGTGTTTTAATTCGTCGTCAATTTCTTATCCTTAGTCCAAAATGGTGGGAACTAGTCAAGGAAGCGTTAATGGTCAACCCGAACAACCCGTACATGGTAATGATCAAATCCTAGCTGCACTCCTTCATCTCCAGACAAGCCAAGACCAAGCTTATGCTCCCCTCAACGCTATCGAAGGTCGTATTGTCGCTGTGGAAGCTAGACTTCCTCCTGCAGAGGGTCCCATTCCCGACGCGCTCATGCACGATAATTCTCCACCCTTTGAACAACCAGGATTCAATATTCCACCAGGTCCTACTGAAGCTGAAAAGCTACTCCAGTATTTGGAAGAGCAACTAATGTATCTCAAGGGAGATGAAATCTACAGGGAAAACAATCGCAAATATGAGGCAGTAAATGCTCAACTGCCAACTAACTTCAACATGACTGACATCCCGAAGTTTAAGGGGCATGAAAACCCTTTGAACCATATTCGTACATTCAAAGATTCTATGTCTATCAAAGGCATTAAGCTAGAGATGTACTTAAGGATCTTTCCTTCATCTCTTGATACTATTCCTAAGTAATGGTTCTACTCCTTGGATCACAAGAAAATTGCTACTTGGGATGATGCTGCAATTGAGTTCACTAAATAGTACGCAGATAATGCTGAAATTCAAGTCAACATGCGCACTCTAGAGGTTCTTACCCAAAATGAGAAAGAGGGTTTCACCGACTTCCTAAGTAGGTGGAGAAAGACTAGCACACAACTCGTCGAACGCCCAGACGAAGCTACTCTTGTTGAAACGTTCGTGGACAATTTAAGGCCAATCTATGCAAACCATCTAAGGTACCAAAACATAAAGTCTTTCAAAGACTTAACTATGCTAGGAACAAGAATTGAAGACGACATCCATAAAGGACTCTTGTCCAAAATGGTAGGTCACGGATATCAAGGCACAACGAGTCGTTCTTATGGCTCCACTGGCAAGACCGACGAGGTCAACCTTGTCGAATCGTCTACTAAGAAGAATAACTCGTAGAGGAAGTTCACCAACGTTGGTGACTCGTACTCCAATGCTCTAAAAAGATTGATGAAACAAGGCAAACTCCAACCCATGGGACTTACACGTGACCCAGAGAAGAAGTCTAGGTTCTGGGATGAGAATTCCTACTGCGAGTACCATAGAGGCAAAGGGCATGATACAGAGAATTGCCTCAAATTGAACCATGCCATTCAGGACATGATTGAAGATGGGCGCTTGCCTATACCTCCAGTAAGCAAGCCTAGCAATACTCGGAATCCTCTTGGAATTCTGATGATCACAGATGAGGAATCCACCTTGGATTGTTCACACCTTATTTCTCCAGTTGAAGATAAGGTCAATGCATTAGTAAATGAGGAGAATTATTTCACCATCTCCCCTACTATCGCTGATTTTGTCGCATGGGCAAAGGGTGTAAGTAGACAAGTTTCTGAGCTAGAAGCTACAGTGGCATCCCTACGCAATCCAAGCACTATACCTAGGGGAGACATGCCAGTGGTTTTAATATTATCTCAAGGATCCACAATGCAAGAAGTAATCGCAGTGACCGACAATCTAGTCGAGCAAATAATTAACCTAGAAGCTGAAATCATATGTGAGAGACCTCAGTATCGTCAATGGAATATGGGCGGATGACGATGAAGATGTTTACCTCAAAGAATATCCTCTAGTCAAGGCTAGTGAAGATCAATATGTAGACCACCTTACTCGCTCGGGACGTCCATATCAAAATATCACTCAAGGACAAACGAGTAGTCCAGTTGCTAATGGTCCAACTACTAACACCAATGTTATCACACCAAATGATAGCGAAGATATATCTGCTGACCATTTATTAAAGCAACTTCAAAAGACAAAGGCTGATCTTTCAGTCTGGCAGCTAGTTGCAACTTCATTTCCTCATCACCAGGCTTTACAGCAAGCATTGGCTAAATTGAACGTAGTACACGACTCTACACCCAATGACCTCATCAACCTAGTATTTCAAGACTCAGTCAAGCTAAGTAACCCAGTTACTTTCTCAGATGAGGACTTGCCTCTCTTTTGCGTCACTCATAACCTCTCTCTATATATCACAGTCACATGCTTGAAGAAAAATGTACCAATGACATTGGTGGATGATAGCTCCGCAGTCAATGTCATACCACTAAAGACAGCATACAAGTCAAGCATGAAATAATTAGACTGGACTCATACTAACCAAGGCGTTCGAGCATACGATGGAATGCGACGTAAAGTAGTGGGGCTAATTAACCTTACTGTGGCCACTCGGCCAATCGAGCGAAAGGTTAATTTTAAGAGAGTAGACATTGAGGCATCTTTCAATATACTTCTAGGTAGGCCCTGGATTCACGCTTCCAAAGCAGTGACATCCACCTTACACCAAAAGATCAAGGTCCCTCTAGATGGCAATGTAGTAACGATCACTTCGTCACCTATCAAGGCCGTAATAGAGAAAATGTCAAGCAACCAAGTAGCTACAGATCCAGTGCATGAGCTTGGAGTATTTCAAATCATAAACCTTATAGAGAGCGAGTTGGCTCCCTTATATTTTAACCCATACTCCAACTTAGTGGTCAACCACATACTCAAGTCCCAGGGATACTTCCCAGGAATGCCACTAAACCCTATCAGAGAGAGTATCTTTACACCTTTTAAGGAAGGTAACTCCCAAACGATACCATTAGGCTTGGGGTACAAGCCCACAAAGGCCGAAACCCTTGAAATGCTTACACAAGTTCAGAATCGCAAAAGTAAGGGAGTCCAAATGCAACCCTATCTTCCTACACTAAATGGGAACTACGCCAGGGAAGGAGATTGTGAATATTTTCATGTATTTCCCGATCTTTGGTGGTACAGAGGCAATCAACTAGCTGGAATTGAGGTCTTCTATGATTGCTACTTTATTTCTCCAGAAACGATTCATACCGTCAAAACCCGTCAGACACCTTATCTTGACGAACAGGCTGTTAGCCTTCTATTTGGAGAGGATCGATTCGTCGAGGCAGCGCAGGATGATATCATTACCATGATTCTTCAAGACGATCATTTTAACCCTACAACACTGATCACTAACACCAGCTCAAATTGGCAGAAAGGATGGAGAAAGTCAATCAAGTGGACAAACAATCAAGGAAAACTCTTCAAGGTCACTACTGGAGAAGGAGAGATGTTCAAAGGAGAACCCGAAGATGATGAATTCGAGTCAGAGTTGGAATCAGAGTCGGAGTCGGAATCTAAGTCTAGAGAAGTCGCTAGAGAGTCTCCTCTTATCGCCACTCCCCACCCTCTTATTTCTCCTAGCATAGTACCGCCTAGTAACAGTAGCTTGGAGAATGTCCCAACAAATGTCCCTTTAACGCCACTGACTACTGCGCAGATGGCTTCTTTGTTTCAGCTATTTTCAAACATTAATATGAATAAATTTGATTCTGCTTAATCCTTGTGTTATTCTGAATACAATTCTATTTACGATGATAATAAGGATGATCCGGACCTAGACTCAATCGAATTACCTCCCTATATAATTAAAAAAATACTAGAAGCGGGGGAAGGGGCACCAGTTATAGAAAACACTAAACCTATCAACGTCGGAACGAAATTAGAACCCCAAGAACTTAGGATAGGGACGACCCTAGACCCAACTGAAAGGGCCAATTTCATCGACATCCTACATGAGTTTAAAGACGTCTTCGCTTGGTCTTACAAGGACATGCCAGGGATCGACAGGGATATTGCAGAACATCGCATTCCAATTAAGCCAGGTTTCAAACCTGTAAAACAGAAGCTTTGTCGGATGAGGACAGATGGGCTCTTAAGATTAAAGGTGAAGTCGATAAGCAATTCAAAGCCAGATTCGTAAAGTTTTCCGAGTATTCGGACTGGGTGGCTAATATAGTCCCCGTACCCAAAAAGGATGGGCGAATCCGGGTTTGTGTTGATTTCAGAGACTTGAACAAAGCGAGTCCTAAAGACGACTTCCCTCTACCACACATCGATATATTGGTAGATAATACAGCAGATCACACGTTGTTATCCTTCATGGACGGGTATGCAGGGTATAATGATGTAGAGCGAGTCGTTGTTCACTCAATCAATCAAACACATTTATATTTCTCAACAAATAACTAGTTAGTAGTTAAGTCGAGGTCGATCCACGGGACGGTGTGCTTTGGGTTTTACGTCTATCTATCTCAATTTATGCTAGTGTCACGCTTGATTTGGGTTGGAGTTGGTGAGTCTAAACTAATAGAAGCAATAAAGTAAAACGAGCAATAAATTAAGAGATTTAAACAATTAATAAAGATACTAGGATGTCATGGGTTCATAGGGGACTCATGGGAGTAGATCATACAAACATGTTCTCAATTAGAAGCAAGCACTTATTGTTGTGATGGGATCGAGTTAGTGTATATCTTACAATCCCAAGGAAGATTTAGGTCCCGGAGCCGAATCATCTAGATTGTACAACACCTACAAGTCGACTTAGTCTCCTCCTATTCAACTCTATGCATGGTCTAATGAGGCTCGAGTTGGTTTATGTGTTACAAGCCTCATTGAAAGGATAGGAGATGGGTAAAAATGCAAGGATTCATAGGCTCGCATTTTATCGAACATAACATGTGCATAGGTTGAAATCACAACAAGCAAGCAAATTAATTATGAAAATATATTAGATTAAGCATAGATCAATCCCCATGTTTGTTTCCCCTAATTCTCCACTAATCCTAGTTAAGTAACTACTCACTTATTATCATGGAAGACATGTTATCAATGGTGTCAATCATTACAACAACTATAAACATGATAAGAAACTGAGGAAATAAACAATAAAGAGTAAAGAGTAAAGATATTATACCAAACTTAAGATGAACAATTGGAAATGAAAGAATAATAGAAGAAAACTTGATTGATTCATGAAGAGTTGTCAATTCTCCAATAATAACCCAATAATCTTCAAATTACCCCATAATAATAATCTTGAACAATAATTAAGGAAAGATTTATGTGGAATGAATGAGATTAGTCTATTCTAATCTACTCCTAATCTAATCTAAGAAAGGTTTGACGCCACTAAGAGGGCTTAGTCTCTTGATTGTTACAAACGGAGTATATATAGTGGTACATCATTAGGTTAAGCAAGGGTAGATTAGTTAATAACAATGCTAAGTGTTGAATACAGAATTGCAATACCCGAGAGAAATACGCAGATCAAGCTGTTACTCCCACCACGATCCGCTCGACCTTAACTAGTGCATGGCCAGCCTGTATGGAGATCCGCTCGTCCCGTGCAGGAGCCGCTCGGATCATGACTGTGCAATCCGCTCGTCCCGTGCACGAGCCGCTCGGATCATGGCTGTGCAATCCGCTCGTCCCGTGCCAAGGACGCACGGATCCTGGCACAGGATTCGAGCCTCTTGCTTAAAGACATACGATCTATGTTATACTCTTTATTCTTACTTCTTTGGTCATCGTTCTTGCCTCCTCTTCATACTAGTCCATCCAAGATCGTCAACAAGCTTCCGAATATGCGTGAGAGACGGGAATTCCGCCTCATTATCATCTTTCCTACAAGACATATAAAATGCACTAGGAAAGCAAAATAGAAAGGATTTGACGGATCAAATGGTAATGAAATGTTATATTAGTATGCAAAATAGGTTCAATTAAGGGACTAAATGTGCGCAATTAAGAGTCACATCAAACATCCCCAAACCGAACCTTTACTCGTCCCGTGTAAAGAGGTGACTAGAACTAGACCTTTATTTAAACTATCCTAGTAATAATATAACTGATGTGAGACAATTAGCGGATCTCACTCCACCCCTTCAACTCACAACAAGACATCTATGAGGTAAGATGCCTTCTTGCAAGGCAAGGTGGGGCTTGCCAAAATGGCGGTACATCCAAGCATTAAGCACACAAAACAAGTAATGGATGCATCTACAAAAGAATTGCCACTTTCCTCATCCATTGTAGATATTATTTCTCTAAGCTACTAAGTCTAAGAGGATACCAACAAATCACCTCCAAGTCGTGTCAAACTAGGGTACCTTTGTCCACAATTGGTAAATGCTTTCGTCAAGAGTAGACTCCCAATGGTGTTGGAAACACTGTAGAATTGCGTAATTCCCCATCTTGCATAGACAAGAAGAAGGGTCATCCCCTCTTCACCATAAAGAAAGGATTCATCAATGGATAAAAGGGATTCAAAGTGTATGAGTTTCACATTTGTAGTTTGCTTTTGTTTTGTTTTTCCTCCTCATTTTCTTGTGGTATTTGATTTCTTTGAGAACATTTCTTTTGCCATTTTTTATGTTTGGCATTTTTTATACTTGGCAATTTTTCAATTTTGCTTTTTTGAACATTTTTCAAAGTAACCCCATTTTGTAGCAAGGTTACTTTTATTAAAGCATAAGAGTCTATTTTTGCTCCTCTTTTCATTGATGCAATTTTTATGCAAACTTTTTGGTTTTCATTTTGGTGCTTGAACTCAATTTGGAGATTTTCGTGCTCATTCCCTTTTTGATTGACAAAATATGATGATAGAAGTGAAAGAACGGTTGCATGGCTTCAAAGGTCACCTTGGAATAAACTTTTTCCAAGGAGTTATCACACCACAAGGTACTCTTGACTAGGCCTTAGTCCATGGGTCAAAAGATAGTAGTATGACACATCCTAGGGTGTCTTGAGAGTATTATAGCAAACAAAGTCTCAAGGAGAAAACTTATCTACAAGGGCCTTATATACACTTGTCAAACTTCCCAAGTAGGCATTTTCACAAAATTTTCTAACCATGCAACTACATGCCATGATGCAACTAACATATACACAACTCTAATGCATATGCTTCTATCAACTATTATGCCATATAAACTAAATGCAAATCCTAACAATACATAGGTACACAAACCGCAATAAAAAAATACACAACATACACAACATCCTCCTTGACATGTAAGCCCATCCTCCTTATATGAACAATAAAAGGAAATGTAAGGGAAATAGGGATTAAAAAGATCATACCAAGTGGTCTTCACATTTCCTTGCCGATGCCTCAAATGTAGTGTTGTATCTATGTGAGAAGAGAACAAAAATACAAGTATATACAATTCTACACTTCTAAATTAAATAACATGTTTTTGGTTTTTGAAAATTTTCAAATTTTTATGGATTTTGCTTTTATAAAATTAAAAGAACAAATTTTTGGGATTTTTCGAAATGTTTCAATTTTTATGTATTTTGGAATTTGAATATAAATTCCCATCCCCCACTTTATTTTGGACATTGTCCTCAATGTACATGTACGAGTACGAAAGAAAAACATGTTTTTGGGTTTTTGATTGTATGGAAATAAAGTATAAATGCATGCAATATATGACATATATAACAAATGAATGCAATATAAACTACATTATATGATGCATGCTCTCTATTAAACTATAGTCACCTATGATCAAACCTCCCCAAACCGATTTAAGCACTATTTCTAGTGTAGAAAGGAATAGGTTTGGTCATTACTGATTATGTATGAATTCTTGTCTATATGCACTTACTACATAAATCATGTGAGATATAATATAATGAAAACTAATCTAATCATGTGAGCTATATTACAATGCAACTATACTATATGAACTAACTAATGTGAAGGCAATATGAAATGTAATACAAGTGCAAGTGAGGTGTAAAATAAATGCAAGATAATTGAAAATGCAATGCAACTATACATAAGAGATAGGGAGAAAGAGTATCATACAAATGGAGGTGGTGTAGTTAAACACCGCTAGCCATCCTACTCATCATCATCATCATCATCATCATCGCGGTATCCACGTCCGCTCGATCCTCTTTGGTCATATCCTCCTCCTTGGTTAGAGAATCCCCCACTTTGGTCTCCAAAGTTCCATCCTTGGTTGCTATAGTTAGGGAACAAAATGTTTGGTTGAGCCCAAGATGGATGGGGACCTCTAGGGTTGATGTACCCTTGTTAAGCCATGTTGTAGTAGGAGAGGTATTGGGCCAAGTTGTTGTCAACCCTCCCATTGTACACTCCAAGATCAACCTTTTGCATGAGTTGCAATAAATCATTCATGTTTGGAGCTCTCAGATCTTGGGGAGTGAATGGTACATGTTGTGTTGGGTAGGGTGGAATGGGTATACAGGATGGTGGTGCGGCACCTCATTCCGGCAACTTGCGAGGTCGATGAGGTGCTTCTTCTCTTGGTGGTGGGTTGTCATGGATTTCGATAGGAAGGAGGTAGCTGGGCCTTGGGGAATATTGGCTCAAGCGGGGCTCGGTGGGTGGTATATTCCATCCCCTTGGAATGAGTGATGAACAACCCTTGGTGAACCACTCTACACTTCCGACCTCGTTGTAAGTACACCACCGGTGGTGGTGGAAGATAGCATCCTCATCTATCAAAGTGCTCCCCTTGAGCTTTTCATAGTTTCCATTAAGATTGAACCCGGGGCAAAGTTCATTGGCCAAAATTTTGATTAGGCCTCCTATCACAAAGGTTTTGATATTAGAATTCCCTTGAGCAAAGTCATTGAACCTTGTAAGCATCTCAAGGGGTGAGTTGAAATTATAAGGCCTTGTCCCTAGCACATTCAAATAAGACTCTCGGAAATTCAAGTCGAGAAGGGTGCACCTATCTTGCTCTTGTCTTCCATTGATAGTCCCGGTAATAAACCTTTCGGTAATCCGAATTATCGGATGTTGGATTGCAAAGGTATAACATTGCTTATAGGAGTGAAGTTCCCTCCCAGAAATAGCAACCCAAAGGTGGTTAACACTAAAGTCGGAGGGCTTATCGGTGTTCTCCCTTGGTACCTCAAGACCAAAAAATAGTTGCAAATTGGTCTAGAGATAACCTATGGTCTCTATTGCAAAGACGGAACATCAAACCAACCTTTCTTTGCCGAGTGGTGACTACCCGGAGATTACAAGAACTTTAGCATGAGACTCAAGTATGTATCCTCATGGGCATAGAACATTTTCTCTAGACCCATACCATTGAAAAACACCTCCGTTTGGTTCCTTATACAAAGTACTTCCAAAGCATCAAGATCTATGAATTGAGTGGGTTCATAGTCCTTACCTAGTAATTGTTCAAATCGTTGGCGGTGGTCATCGTTGGTACCTCCGGGAAAAACTCGAGTTGTGCAACACCTTGTATCATTACATTTTTTTGTCCCCTTGCCTCTTGTGGGGTGGATGACGTAGCACCCTTGCGACATTTAGAGGCGGAATCGGCGGCTTTCTTGTTCTTGCTTCTTAGGTTCAACATTTTCTTGATGTGAATGTTAGGGTTTTGGTTGGTTTTTGTGATGGGGATTGTTTGTGGGTGATGAGATGTGATTTTTAGTAGATAAGATAAGAAAAATGAGGGAAGGTGGGGGCGTTTATAACAAGGAAAGGGTGGGAGACGAGCGGATCTGGCTGGGCTCGGGCGGACATTTTAGCGACCCAGCCAAATACCGTGCCAATCCGAGCGTCCCGATGTCGATCCGAGCATCCTGTGGATGCTGCCCGAGCGTCCTGCTCAGGAGACGCGCGGATCCTCAGACAGTATGTCTTTGTGTTCTGCATTTAGGTGGGGATGAGCGGCTTAGTGCTAGGACGAGCGTCTTCTACTGGGACAAGTGTCTTCTTGAGAATCCGCTCAGATTCTCATCCAGTGCAGAATGCTCCTCAAGGCATTGTCTAGGACAAGCGTCCCAAGGTGGCTCGAGCAGATCTTGGTCGGGACGAGCGTCCTCTGGGCAATCCGAGCAGATTTTTAGACAGTGTTGATTTTTGCCTGCAGCAGAGCTCAGGACGAGCGGCTCATTGCCAGGACAAGTGTCCTGAGCTGCTCCTCGTCAATCCCTCAATGAATTCATTTGAATTCTCTCCCTTGCACCTTTTTTTTTTGCGATTCCTTCTTATCATTTTCTGAAAAATGCTCAAAGAATGGGTAAGTAACCCTCCCTCACTACTCGCATGTAAGAAAATGTAAGTAATTTAAAGGTATATACAATATTGTACAATGAAAAATTGTGGGAAAGCATATATTACAAATAGTGGTTTGATAAAGGCTCCGCCAAACTAGTTCGAATTGCCGAAATTCTTTGTCCATTGAGCTCAAGGCTCTTAGAAGAAGGTCAAAGGCTTGTGAACACGCCCCAAATAAGCATAAGTATGGTTTGCTCCAATTCAAAATGAAGCTTGGACAAGGGAGCTTGTCATTCACTCTCTTTTTCTCCTTGCCCTTGGAACATTTGCCTTTGCAATGCTTTAAACCAATAAGCCCATGATTCTTGTCAACACGAGGAATGAAGTATGGCTCATTTTCATCCGGAGACCTCCACTTACCACCTTCTCCTCTAATTTTGGCGATGATGATAGCACTTGAATTTGTCAATCCTTCCAAAGTAGAAGGAGAACTCTCTAACATTGATGACCGGATACCTTAGGAATTGAAGTTGTGGGTGCCAAGTCTCCACAAGTAAGCTCATTTGCAATTTTGTTCTTGAGCTTTTCCACCAAGTACCGTTTATATGACGATTTGACTTTTTGGAGAAGGTCCACCATATCATCTTCAATGATCATAGGTTCTATGGTGGGTGCGAAATGGTCTTCAAGGCAATAGGAAAGAGACATTCATTTTCTTCATGGAAGCATACCTCAAATTTCTCAAGGATGGGCTCCTCAAGTGAGGCAATCTCACAACTCTTTTCCTCCTCTTTACTCCATAAGTCCTTGTAAGACACATGTTCCTTATAAGCTTCTTTCACAATATTGTCATTATGTCTATCTTAATATGAATCATAAATGGGGGCTTCACTCTTCTTCAATAATTCTTCTTCCACGATCTCAATATTCACATCAAAAGACACACCATCATACTCACAAAGGCTAAGAGTATTTGGCTTTCTCAACCTCATATCTTCCTCATCAAATACCACACTTTCATACTCACAAGAGCTTAAGGAGATTGGCTCTTCCTACTTCACATCTTCTTCATCAAAGGTCATTACCTCAAATTCACATTCATGGTCAATGCTTAAGAATTCGTGAGGAGTGGTTGCTTGGGTTGTCTTTATTTGGGCAATTCGAATTTCCAACTTCTCACCTTGCGTAACTATGCCTTGAAGAACAATGTCCCTATTTTGGCTCTCCTCTAGCATTTGTTTGAAGAAGTTTTGTTGATCTCCCATCATTTGGAGAATCATATTTTGAATGGGCTCATCTTCCTGTTGTGGGTAGGTGTGAAAATGGTCATATTGTGGCATCTGGAATTGGTTGTAAAGTGGGTATTGGGAGGGTGGTTGTTGTGGATATTGGGCATGGTGATTTTGGTGGAGAAAGTTGGCGTAGTAGTTAAAATTTTCATTGTATGAGTTGTAAGGTAGGTTTGTGTTGACTTGCTCCTCAAACGCTCCATACCCATTGTAGTCATACTCAAAAGATCCACCACATACTCCATGTACCAAGTCTTGAGCCATCATAGCTAAGTCAAGGAAACAACTACAACCAAGGAAACTACACAAAAATGTAAAGAACGACGTTCAGGAACAAGTTCCTCAAGGTTTAAAGCAAAATTAAAATAGACAAACAAACAAGAACTTAATTACAAAACACCGTCCCCGACAACGGCGCCATTTTAATGTAGAGCGAGTCGTTGTTCACTCCATCAATCAAACACATTTATATTTCTCAACAAACAACTAGTTAGTGGTTAAGTCAAGGTCGATCCACGGGACGGTGTGCTTTGGGTGCTAAGTCTATCTATCTCAATTTATGCTAGTGTCACGCTTGATTTGGGTTGGAGTTGGTGAGTCTAAACTAATAGAAGCAATAAAGTAAAACGAGCAATAAATTAAGAGATGTAAACAATTAATAAAGATACTAGGATGTCATGGATTCATAGGGGACTCATGGGAGTAGATCATACAAACATGTTCTCAATTAGAAGCAAGCACTTATTGTTGTGATGGGATCGAGTTAGTGTATATCCTACAATTCCTAGGAAGATTTAGATCCCGGAGCCGAATCATCTAGATTGTACAACACCTACAAGTCGACTTAGTCTCCTCCTATTAAACTCTATGCATGGTCTAATGAGGCTCGAGTTGGTTTATGTCTTACAAGCCTCATTGAAAGGATAGGAGATGGGTAAAAATGCAAGGATTCATAGGCTCGCATTTTATCGAACATAACATGTGCATAGGTTGAAATCACAACAAGCAAGCAAATTAATTATGAAAACATATTAGATGAAGCATAGATCAATCACCATGTTTGTTTCCCCTAATTCCCTACTAATCCTAGTTAAGTAACTACTCACTTATTATCAAGGAAGACATGTTATCAATGGTGTCAATCATTACAACAACTATAAACATGATAAGAAAGTGAGGAAATAAACAATAAAGAGTAAAGAGATTATACCAAACTTAAAATGAACAATTGGAAAGGAAAGAATAATAGAAGAAAACTTGATTGATTCATGAAGAGTTGTCAATTCTCCAATAATAACCCAATAATCTTCAAATTACCCAAAAATAATAAACTTGAACAATAATTAAGGAAAGATTTATGTGGAATGATTGAGATTAGTCTATTCTAATCTACTCCTAATCTAATCTAAGAAAGGTTTGCCTCCACTAAGAGGGCTTAGTCTCTTGATTATTACAATCGGAGTATATATAGTGGTACATCATTAGGTTAAGCAAGGGTAGATTAGTTAATAACAATGCTAAGTGTTTAGAGAATTGTAAGTACCGAGGGAAATGCGCAGATCAAGCTGTTACTCCCACCACGATCCGCTCGACCTCAAGTGGTGCAGGGCCAGTCTGTATGGAGATCCGCTTGTCCCGTGCAGAAGCTGCTCGGATCATGACTGTGCAATCCGCTCATCTCGTGCAGAAGCCGCTCGGATCATGGCTGTGCCATCCGCTCGTCCCGTGCAAAGGATGCTCGGATCCTGGCACAGGATCCGAGCCTCTTGCTTAATGACCTACGATCTATGTAATACTCTTTATTCTTAATTCTTTTGTCATCGTTCTTGCCTCCTCTTCATACTAGTCCATCCAAGATCATCAACAAGCTTCCGAATATGCGTGAGTGACGGGAATTCCGCCTCAGTATCTTCTTTCCTACAAGACATATAAAAGGCACTAGGAAAGAAAAATAGAAAGTATTTGACGGATAAAATGGTCATGAAATGTTATATTAGTATGCAAAATAGGTTCAATTAAAGGACTAAATGTGCGTAATTAAGATTCACATCATATAACCAAATCAAAATGGCCAAAGAAGATATACACAAGATAGCCTTCGTCACTCAGTGGGGCACATATTGTTATACTGTTATGCCATTCGGGCTAATTAATGCTGGGGCTACGTACCAACGTACTGCGACTACTTTGCTACATGACATGATGCATAAAGAGGTGGAGGTGTACGTGGACGATATGATCGTCAAATCTAAGGATAGAAAAGGGCACATCACTAACCTTTGCAAATTCTTCCTCAGATTGCGCAAATACAACATGAGGCTCAATCCTCAGAATTGTGCATTCGGAGTAACGTCAGGCAAGCTTCTGGGATACGTTGTCAGCCAGAGGGGGATAGAAATTGATCCATCCAAGATCAAGGCCTTAATCGAGATGCCGCAACCCTGAACAGAAAAAGAGGTTAGAGGATTCCTGGGCAAAGTGTCGTACATAAGTCGATTCATATCAAAACTCACTATGATCTGCGAACCTATCTTCAAAAAGCTCAAGAAAACGGACCATACCATATGGGACGATTACTGTCAAAAGGCATTTGACAGGATAAAGGAGATATTGGCAAAGCCATCAATGCTGATGCCTCCCCAACAAAATCAACCAATTGATTTATATCTCACGGTTACCGAAATAGTCATGGGGGCTATGCTTGCACACACTATTGGAAAACAAGAAAGAGTTATCTACTACCTTAGTAAGAAGTTCTTGGAGTAAGAAAGTAAGTATCCACCTCTCGAGACGACATGCCTCGCTCTTGTGTGGGCAATAAAGAAGCTACGCCATTACATGCTTAGCTACTCGGTCAAAGTGTATTCTAAAATGGATCCCGTCAAATACCTCTTTGAGTAACCCGTCCTCAATAGACACTTGGCAAGATGGACCTTAATGCACTTAGAGTTCGATCTCAAATACGTACCTTTGAAAGTCATAAAGCACGCGCCGTGGCTGAATTCTTCGCAGATAATCCTATCAACGATACGCAAACAATAGACATGTGGTCTTTTCCAGATGAGGATATTTTACAAACCAGTACGGATTCTTAGGATCTTTACTTTGATGGGGCATCCAATTTGTGAGCATTTGGAGTAGGAGTGTTGCTCATTTCTCCTGAAGGCGAGCATAAACCACTTTCTATCAAACTCGACTTCGAGGTGACAAAAAATGCAGCAGAGTATGAAGCTTGCCTTATTGGTCTACAAGCAGCAGTGAGTTTAGGCATCAAGAACCTTCGAGTTCACGGGGACTCGTCTTTAATCGTTAACCAAATCACTGGATCTTAGAAAATCTGAAGTGAAAGTCTAGCACCCTATCAGGCTAGGATAGATCAGATTGTTCAATTCTTCGATCAGGTTACTTATTTACATATGCCTCGCGATGAAAATCAGTTTGCAGACGCTCTTGCAAAATTCGCATCCTTGATTAATTCCAGACAACATGGTTGAAATGCCTTTGTGCATCGGACGGCGGTCAGAGCCAGCCTATGTACACTTCCTTACTAACGAAGAAGAAAACCCAGGGCAATCTTGGTTCCAGGCCATTCTAAATTTTAAGCTTAATGGTACATATCCACAAGATATGGATAAGAGAGGACAATGCGCCATACGCCTACTTGCCTCTCAATACCTCCTCATGCCGGGAGAGTTGTACAAAAGAACACCACTTGGTGTCCTCTTGCGTTCACTTGATCATTCACAGGCACAGAAAGTAATGGAAGAAGTTCACGATGGAGAATGCGGTCCTCACTTGAGTGGACCTATGATAGTAAAGAAAATTACGCATATAGGGTATTACTGGACGACAATGGAGTCTGATTTCATCTAATACGTCAGGCATTGTCATAAATGCCAGATCTTCAGGAATATGCGACATGTTCCCCCCTCAATGATATATACCATGACATCTTCTTGGCCATTTTATGCTGGGGGAATAGACATCATCTGGAAAATCATTCCAGCTGGGACAGGAGGTCATTGTTACATTTTAGTAGCTATCGACTATTTTACTAAATGGGTCGAGGCGGCATCTTACACTAGCCTTACAGCCAAACATGTGGCAGAGTTCATACAAACTAATACATTTGTCGATACGGTTGCCCACATGAAATCATCAGTGACAACGGGTTGCATTTTCAGGCCGAAGATGCACAGTTGTTAGCCAAATATAAGATCAAGCATCACCATTCCTCGCCATATAGACCTCAAACTAATGGCACGGTAGAAGCAGCTAACAAAAATGTCGTCACGATCCTCACGAAAATGATTGACAATTATCGCGATTGGCCTAGTAAAATACCCTTTGCGTTATGGGGAT
This sequence comes from Silene latifolia, assembly GCF_048544455.1. Classification (NCBI taxonomy): domain Eukaryota; kingdom Viridiplantae; phylum Streptophyta; class Magnoliopsida; order Caryophyllales; family Caryophyllaceae; genus Silene; species Silene latifolia. Next base: position 144,262,116 of record NC_133537.1, on the reverse strand, counting down.
ATCGCACGTCAGTTAGGACGCCCACTGGGGCTACTTCTTTCTATTTGACTTACGGCATGGAAGTTGTATAACCCGTAGAGCTAGAGATCCCATCCCTACGCATTTTACTCGAAAGTCAAATTCCAGAAGCTGAATGGAATAGGGATAGGTATGATGAACTCGTCCTCTTGGACGAACGGAGGCTACGCGCATTACATAATGTGCAGACATATCAGGCACGTATCAAACGAGCCTTTAGTAAAAGGGTCAAACCCAGAAATATCAAGGAAGGGGATTTAGTACTTAAGTCAGTTAGAGCTCTCTTACCTGTCGATCCACGCGGAAAATTTAAACCTAATTGGGCAGGACCATTTTTGGTTAAGTTCATACTTTAGGGGGTGCAGTTAAGATCACAGACCTAGACGGGAATGAGTTTTCTAATCCGACTAACCTAGACCAATTGAAACGGTACTACCCTTAGAATAGGATAAAACGCGCCTCGTGTGACACACGTGCCGCTCTTGCGACACGAAATAAAAATGGCCCCTGGTCCGCTAAAAAGCTTATGACATTTCGCTCTTGCGTTTTGACATTTTGACATCCTCATATCATCAAATAAATTGAATTGCATTTCCTTAGGAGTAAGTAAAGCACACGCTTATTTTTCTAAGTTCATTACAAGCTCTTGCTTCGAACATTTATTCTTTTACATTTTTTCGAACTACGTACAGGGTTTGATTTCATTTTTTCTAATGAATACGTAGGCAATCCTTTACAGGATACAACTCGTTATTTCATGTTGTAAATAGAAGGACATTTTCATGTTGCATTTGAAATTCGATAAGAATAAATAAAGAAAAATTATAAAAGTTTCTTAACTAATAAAGAAAATTGCTACGCTAGGATTCTAAAAACCCCGCCATTTATTACAACTCAAATAATAAATAATTCTATTTAAAAATGACTAAGGCTACTCTTCCATTTTCTCCTTGCCTTTGTCGCCTTTGTCACATTTCTTGTCTCGACCAAGAGCGGGACGCTCTTGCATTATTTCCGACCTAATCACTAGCGGTCGTTCTCGCGGTCTACCTTTTCCATTTCGATCCACCACCATCTTCTCGGCAGGAGCATTCTTTGGTTTCTTCGATGGACAAACGACCCGATATCCGACCTTTTCTTCCTCCTAATTTATGTACTTTTGGTTCTCCTTCGCCCCTTCGCGGATCTTATAGTCTACGGGCTCGTGCTTCCTTAGCTTTTCACGCTCCTCAGGAGTGCTAGCTTTGCTCCACTGCAGATATGAGTCAGATACCCATAACGAACCAACCGGAATGGGTATGAACCACGTATTCCTTTGGACCCAGCGAATTGCCCAATCTCGACAAGACTCCAAAGTATGCGCCAAGACAGTTTGAGGGACGGTGTCTAGCTTCGGGATTTTCTGTCTTAGGCCTACTTGCCTCATCAATCTCTCCAGAAAAGTATAGACCATGAATTCCAAGCCGGGAACGTGAATTGACCGTGTTGGATCCAAAGACGATACTCCAGTCACCGATCTAAGATGCCACCATGGCACGATCCACCTAATCAAGGGCCCACCTTCACTCTTCAATTTATTTTCCCAATAATTGCATACTCGAGTGAAGTCCACCATGTATAGACTCGTTCTCATCACAATTGATCGGGAGCAATATCCTGTCACGTCAACTAGGGGCTCGATCAACCGCAGCCTTTCCATTAGCCATATCTGCAAAAAAGGGACGGGAGATAATACCCAAAAAAAAACGGTCGAATAGGACAGAAAACGGGTCCTTACCTGTAAAATAATAGGACTCCCAGGATAAGAATACTCGCGGTTCGCCTTCCTATTGTCCAATCCTAGAATGGTCTCCCCTAGGACTAAGCATGCTCGGCTCATGTGCAGTTCCATTTGCTCCACTATGCCTAAAAATCGAGGGTCACCGCTCATCTATTTGTCCACATGCCCTCGCAAGACATAGCAATGAAGAAGGCAAAATCCATAAGCCCTACGCCTCACCACATAAGAGATAGTAGGGTACTCCCAATTTATAAATCGATCGACAAATTCAAACACACGGACACCTTTTGAGGTCACAAGATGGTCTACCTCAGCCTTGGTCTGTCCAAGCAAATCCCTAAATTTATTTTTATAGCCTTGAGAGCTAGGGGGTATAGCCGGAACACTTTCTGTGTCCCATCCTCAAACCACAACAATTTCTTAACGAAAGTGACAAATTTCGCCTACCGGAAAGGCAAATACGTGAAAATTCTCGTCCAAATATTCAAGACAAGCATCCAAAAAGGGCCTAATTACCTTCACTAGCTTAAAACTTATGATTGATCCTAAGTTAAAAGCACACATGTTGTGTTTCTCCACATTCGTAAATTAATTCATCCACTCCTTAATACGATATTCAAAGGCATCCATATTTTTGGAAATTTGAGACGATATAGGAGTTTTATGTAATAGACGAAGTCAAGGAAGTGTAAATTGTGAGAATAGAAGCTCAACCGAGGCCTCTATTTATACTATTCGACGTTTCCTAATTTCTGTCGAGAACCGACTAGCTGGAGAGAAGACGCAGCAGCAGCTGCGCCTCTTTGAAGGGTCGCAGCTCCTGCTGCGCCTCTTCCCTAGGCTCTTTCCCTCGTTTGACAGCCGTGGGATCTTTCCTAATCTGTTTTAGTTAAAGTTTCCTATTCCTATAGGGACTTAATTCGGTAATTTCGATTAATTACCAAATTTATGTTGCCTAATCTTTTACGGGTTCGCGTTTCGAGGCAAAGTCGACATTTTCGCCAAATACGCACACTTACTCGTTCTTTTTTTTTTTTTTTTCAGGGAACCATTTCACTCCCTCTTTTCAAAAATGTTTATGACAGACTTAGACATTTCTTTTAAATTCTTTTTTTAGGGGGTAGCCCTCCCTACCGTCCGGTCGCGTCATTTTGTCCATTTTCGGGCACTTTGTTTTTCATTTTCTTTGTTTTTTCGCGCTAATTTAGGCCATTTTAATTTTCTACGTGAATTCTTTTATTGCTATATGTTTTTCTTGTGATTTCCTACGTGAATTTCGGCAGCATGACGGCACAAACCGTCACATGCCAAACCTATTTTTCAAATCTAACCTGTAGATACAACAAACACCCAGCAGCAAAGGCACAGGCTCCTGCCCAAAATGACATCCAAAATCTACAAATGTACAAACACAAAGTCAGCAAACTAGTCCTGACGACCCCTCAGCTCAGCCACTGTCGCCTCAAGGGCAGCGATCTCAGCATCTCTGGCCTCGAACTCTCTCAGGAAACGGGCCATCTCCTCCTGAGACTGCGCCAGCTCACGCTCTAGGTCATGCTCCCTCTACACAGAAAAATGAAGTGATACTTCACTTCACGAAATTGAAGGTAATAAAAATTAAAACGGGTACAAAAAGTTCATAGCTGCCACCCCGAGCCACCTCTAGGGCCTCAATGGCTGTAACTCGCAGCCGGTTGGCCATCCTTCACAGCTCCACATGCCTGGACGGTGCCACCTTCATTCAAATACGGAGAAGGTTCAAGCAAATGCATTCCTATGTAATAAAGCATAGAATACTAAAAACATCCAAAGCTGGGGGCTTACCCTCCTCACAACGTGCTGCCACTCATCCAAGCCAGCGTCAGTCACCGCCTCGCTGAAAGACTGGATCTCCGAGATCACTGATACATGAATTTTACATAGACCTTTCTAGCCTTTATTGCACGTATTTCCCTGTAATTCTCGTAGTTTTATATTGCAAAATGCACCGAATAGGCTACTTTGGTTTGTTTGGCCTTAATTGCAGGAACGAACCCGAAAGTAGCGGAATCATGTTTTTTCAGTCTCCTTAGCATGCATTTATGGAGATGGAAGATTTAGAGCGGAATTACTATGTCTCAGGAAGCGTGAAGTGGTCTCGGAAGCTAACCAACGAAGAAAGCAAGCTGGTTCAGTGGCTGGTACTCGATCGAAGCCTTTTCTATTCGATCGAGTGAATATGGTGGTCAGTGATGTTCGATCGAGTCCCTACTGTACTCGATCGAAGGGTGGTGATTTGAGGTTCCTCGATCGAGTTGTTGTTTTGCTCGATCGAAAGGTTATGCCAAGGAATGGTTCGATCGAGGAGTTCCATTTCACTCGATCGAGCACTTTGCTATATTACGCGAGATTTTATTTCGCGAGGACTTATTTAATATCTTAGTTATGTTTAATAATTATCTTCCCTATATAAGGAGAAGACGTCATTAGGTTAAAACATCTTTTTTACTCTCTTAAACAACTCTTAATAACTTTTAAGCATTCAATAAGCAGACTTTCTTTTCTTCTCTTGTTCGTTGGTTGCTTTGCTCATTATTTGCCGGATTCTAAACTTTGTAATCATCCTTTCTCTCTTATTCAATTTAATCTTCTTTTCATCTTTAATCCTTATTCTTAATTACTGTTATTGTTTAGTTTATGTTAATTAATCTCTATCATCTTTATAACACGTCTCTTGCTATTTCATCCATTATTGTTGTTTGTTTCATCATAAACATGAGTAGCTAAACCCTTTTATGTTGGGATCAGGGGAGCAATGGTAGTGATACAATGATGTTGTGAATAGATTAGTAGGTTTATATGTGAGAACTATTTTATAACAATTTAATTGTAATCGTTTATTTGAGTGCACGCTTCTAAACTTGTTAATCCGGTTAAATTCAGACCTAGATCGAGAGATTGGAATGAACAGACCTGTTATGAACAGTAGACTACACTAATGAGGGTGAGAGCTAAGTTAGTAGTATTTTAGGGCAGAAAGTGGACCGAGAGGACCTTTCCTTTACCCTTCTCACATTAGACCGACTGATCTATTTATGACAGAATTGGTTAATTACCATGGTGAACCGACATTCTAGCATTTATCTCCTAATTTGATCACATCCTTTATTTCTTGTAACGGAAGATGGGAATACATTTGATATTCGGCCGTCTTACTTCAATTTGGTTAAGAGGAACCTGTATTGTGGAGTAGCTGGCGAAGACCCTAGAAAGCATATGGAGGTCTTTACTGATTACTGTTCTACCATTCCCGCTACTAAGGGAGTGACTCAAGACAAGATTAAGGAAGTCCCTTTTCCTTTCTCTCTGTCTGATGGAGCCCGAGAGTGGCTAACTGATCTAGATAGAGTTACAGCTGGAATTACAAACTGGGAGACCTTGGCTCTCGCTTTTTACAAAAGGTACTTTCCTCCACAAAGAACCAAAGCATTGAGAGGGAAGATTACGGGTTTTAAACAAACTCCAGATAAGAGCTTGTATGAAGCGTGGGGTCGATTTAAAAGCTTGTTCGGTCCGTCCCACATCATGGTTTTAACCAGTGGTTTTTGTGCAACCAATTCTATAATGGGTTGTATGACGACCACCGTGCTATTTTGGACGCTGCAGCTAACGGTTAGTTTCAAAAGAATATTAATGATTACAAAGGTTAGGGAATTATTGAAGAGATGGCTACCCATTGTGCTGAATATGGGAATCCTAAAGGGGGTATTAGAACGGTTTTTACTATTGATAATGCACTTGAGGCTCAGCTGGAAGCCATGAATGCCAGATTTAATAAGTTTGAGATGCAGGCTGAAGGGAATCAAAGAAGGTTCACTTGTTGACTAGACAAGAGACCGTCTCATGTGAGAGATGTGGTAGTAATGATGGTCACACTGCTGTAGACTGTCTAGCTGAGAAGGAGCAGGTGTATGCCTTTTAACAATATAGGCAAGGAGGCTCCTATTACAAAAATCAAGCTGGAGTCCATCCTAACTTGAGATGGACTAGTCAAAATGTCTTAAATCCAACACCTCCAACACAGCAACAACAACCATATCTTCCACCTCACAAAGCTCATCAACAAGGCTTCCAAAAGCCTCCATCATTTCCGCCACCGCAACAAGGTGCCTCTTCTAGTGGCATAAGTGATATAGCCGAGTTGAAGTCAATGGTGCAATCATTGACAATTCAGTTGCAGAAGAGTGATCAAGTGAAAGATGCCGCTATTAAGTCACTTGAATCACAAATGGCTCAATTAGCTACTAATCAATCTTTAAGGCAGCCAGGTCATTTACTGTCACAACCTGATAAGAAGCAACATGAGATGGTAAATTTAATTAATCTGAGTAGAGGTCTTTCTTATGAAGGACCCAAAATGCCAAGTAAAGATGCTGAACTTTCTGACCTGGAAGTCGAAATTTCTGAACATAAACAGTCGTCATATGACGAAACAGTGCTGACACCAATAAAAGTCCTCGATCGACTAATTTTAGGTGGCCGATCGAGGGATATTGCTGACAAGGTCCTCGATCGAGGAGTTGAATGTGCTCGATCGAGCACTGCTGAAAAGAGAGATCCCGATCGAGTAACTGAAAATGCTCGATCGAGAAAAGCTGCTGATAAAAGTGCTCGATCAAAGGGTATTGATGCTCGATCGAGTAATTCTGATGATGAGCGTGATAATTCTTTGGCAAAGAGGAATGAAGGACTAGCTATCCCAATCACGGCTCCATTTCCAAGAAGACTACAGAGCAAGAAGGTTGAATAACAGTTCGGTAAGTTTGTCGAAATTTTGAAAAGTCTTCATGTTAATGTACCTTTTGTTGAGTTACTGACCCAGGTACCCTCCTATATGAAGTTTATGAAAGAAATATTGACACGTAGGAGGCATATCAATGACCATGAGACGGTGGCTTTGACTGAAGTGGGCACTGCCCTAATTCAAAATAAGACCCCACCTAAATTGTCTGACCTGGGTAGTTTCTCGATACCATGCCATATTGGGACCCATTTCATCGATAATGCATTGTGCGATTTTGGAGCTAGTGTGAGTGTCTTACCGTTGTCTCTCGTTAAGAGGCTTGGTTTGACCAAATTTCATTGTACTAACATGACCGTGCAGATGGCCGAATGTACTTTATCACGGCCCCTAGGTGTCTCAGAGGACATACCTGTTAAGATCGGGAAGTTCTTTATTCCCGTTGACTTCGTAGTTCTAGACATCCCCGAAAACTCATATACTCCTATTATTTTAGGACGACCATTTTTATTTATCGCTCGCGTAGTAATAGATGTCGGGGGGAAACTTTAACTTTTCAGGTAGGCGATGAGGAGTGACTTTTTATCAGTCTAGCATTCGCAGGGCTCCTATGCAAGTCCAATCCTGCAATGCACTACCCTTTACAAACCCTGACACGGAATCTCCTATTAATAATGTTGAATCATGTGCTGCGATTTGAACACCTCCTCCCCAGATTGGGAGCAATATGGAAGACAATTCTGTCGTTTCTGTTGTTAGAGGTACATACGGATTGGACATTGGAGATCCCGGTGATTAAAATATAGTGAAATTTGAGCTCACTAATAGAGAAGATGCCAAAGATAAAGACCATGAACGGAGAAAGCAGGACAAAGAAAAGGAGAAAGTGAAAGCGTATGTGGATGCGGATTATTCTTCCTCAATTCATCCAAGTTCATGGAGGTCAAAAAGGACGGTCCGTGATGCTGAAGGGACCTCCTCCAGTCAGAAGCCCTCTTCTGGGCTATTCAAGTGTTTCGAAAGATGAAACGGGAAGCCATCCCGTTTGTAAAAACAATTTGTAATTTAATTTGTTAGACACTTTAATTGCTTTTAGACAATAATTTAGATTAGTTAGTTTTAATTAGCGTAAGACCAAATATAGACTGCGTATTGTAAATTTGGTATTTTACGGAAGGTATTTCTGTGTTTTTATGCAGGTTTGGGGAAGATATTTGACCATTGGGATGCGTGCCAAAGAAAAGCCCTCGATCGAACACCTTTTATGTTCGATCGAGCAAATTGCCCAGGTAAAGCCCTCGATTGAGTGATTCACTGTACTCGATCGAATGGTCATATTTTAGGGGTCCTCGATCGAGTTGTCCTATACTCGATCGAGCAAATTGAAGAGGAAAAGCCCTCGATCGAATAACTTCCAAGCATACGATCGAGCAGAATGCAAAGCAGGGGAAGAGTTCTCGATCGAGCACCTGTAAAGTCTTCGATCGAAGTAAATGACAAGGAAATCTCTCGATCGAGTTGATTTAAATCACTCGATCAAGCACAATGCACTGATAATATACGAGGGAGTTCCTTCTTCCTTGTGTTATTTTCAAAATATCCCCCTTTTTGTTCTTCTCTAATCCTCGAAAACCCTTAATCCCCAACCTCAAATTTCCATTTCTCTTCCCCTAATTTACCAATTAAACTACCCAAATATTGTTTATTGATCAATTAGACCGTTTCCCTTTTAAATGCTTCACAATTTTTGACTCAAATTGAAGGTTTTTGAAGCTAGGGTTTGCGAAAATTCGCCTCATTTCGATTTCTTCGTATTTTGTTGGTTTTAATTGCAATTTTTGTTGGGTAATTATCACAAGTAAGTTCTTTCCCCTACTCTTTAATGTTTAATTGTGTTTTTGTGCTTAAAATTCGGAATTAGGGTTTCGAATTTGTGAATTGGGGGAAAATTTCGATTATGATTGATTGTTTTTTTATTAGAATTTACTTGTGCCCTTAGGATAGATAGGGTATGACTGCCCCTGCTTCTATGGTGTGGGTTAAAAGTCGTCGTCAAAAACTACCTAACCAAAACAATATTTATAACTTCACAAACTACTCTTAGCAAAGAGGTAAGTAAAGGTCGGATCCCAAGGGACGGGTATTGATGTAGGATTTTCAATTGCAAATGGTTGTGTCTTAGGGTGTCGGAATTTGGGTTGAGATAGGAGATCAACTAAACTAATCAACAATATAAAGCAAAGTAATAAAAACAAGCAAAGTGATTAAAATGAGATGTAAACAATTGATTAAAAGCACTAGGGTGTCATGGGTTCATAGGGGATTCATGGGAGTTGATCATACAAACATGTTCTCTACTAGATTCAAGCACTTATTTTTGTGACGGGATCAAGTTGGTGTATAAGCTTACAATCCCTAAGAAGGTTTGGGTCCCGGAGCCGAATTGATTAGATTGTACAACACCTACAAGTCGACTTAGTCCTTCCTATTCAACTATATGCATGGTCTAATGAGACTCGAGTTGGTGTATAAGCTTACAAGTCTCATTGAAAAGATAGGTGATGGGTAAAATATGCAAGGATTCATAGTCTCGCATTTCATCAAACATAACATGTGCATAAGTTGAAATCACAACAAGCAAGCAAATTAATTATGAAAACATATTAGATTAAGCATGAATCAATCACCATGTTAGTTTCCTCTAATTCCCCATTAACCCTAGTAAAGGAAACTACTCACTTATTATCAAGTTTAACATGCTAACAAGGTTGTCAATCATACTAGCAAGGCAAAACATGATGAATAAATGAAAATGATTAACAATAATTAAACAAGGTTGAGAGAGAATTATACCTATCAAGATGAGTCCAAATAATAAAGCAAAGAATAATAGATGTACTTGATGATTGATGGAAGGTTGTCAATCCTCCAAATAAACCCAAATAATCTTCTAATTACCCAAAATAAATGAAGAACAATAGAAAAATTAAGGAAATATTAAGTATTGAGATTTGTATTACGACTAGATTAAAAGTTGATTACAAGATTAAGGAATAATTAGAACTTGATTAAGAAAGTATTAAGAGAGCATGCTAATCTAAGTAGTACAATGGGGTATTTATACTAAAGATGTGCTACAAGGATTAGGGTTACTAAGGGCTTAAATGACTATTAAGTCCTTAAGAAAAGTTTAGGAAATGCTCATCTCGAAGGAATTGAGCAACTTCGTTTTGCTAGTCTCGCCATGATCCGCGCGTCTTGGGAAGTGGCACGGGTTCTCTGGACTGTGATCCGAGCGGGTTGTCTGGGAGACGCTCGGATCCTATGGCTCCAAGACGAGCGTCTTGGCTGCGGAATGCTCGGATAGTGGGGGTTGTAAACGCTCGGATTGGGTGTGATCCGCTCGGATCCCACGGTAGACTGCTTCTCTTGTTTTCTTCCTTCATAATCCGCGAGGATCATTTCGGGGATGCAAGGATCCTTTCATCATTGCCCATTTTGCTTTATTATCTACATAGGCCTTCTAGTGATGTCTTCTCTTTGATGCTTGGTCATTAGATGCGAGCAGGTTAGCTCCAATTCGCCATGTAAATGTAAGGTTAGCACTCCTTTCCTACCAAGGGGACAAAACCTCAAAGAATATGCAAAATGGGAAACTAAAGATAGTAAATGACCCAATTATGCACTATAAGTATAGGAGCAAGGTTAATTCGGGGACTAAATGTGCTCAAATATGAGCCACATCAATCATCCCCAAACCGAACCTTTGCTCGTCCCGAGTAAAGAGGTGACAAAAACTAGGACCCTTATTTAAACTAACCTACTAATATAGCCGATGTGAGACAATTAACGGGTCTCACTCCGCCCCCTTCAACTCACAACAAGACAACCATGAGGTAGGATGCCTTCTTGCAAGGCAAGGTGGGGCTTGCCAAAATGGCGACACATCCAAGCATTAAAGAACACAAAACAAGTAATGGATGCATCTACAAAAATGAATAGCCACTTTCGTCATCTAAGTGGAGGAAATTATCTACAAGGGAAGCAATCTAAGGGTACACACTCCTTCATAGATATGGTTTCTTCAAACTACTAAGCCTAGAAGGATACCAATAAATCACCTCCAAGTTGTGCCAAGCTAGGGTACCTTTGTCCTCAATCGTTAAATGCTTTCGTCAAGGTAGACTCCCTATGGTGGTAGAAACACTGGAGGATCGCGGAATTCCCCTTCTTGCCTAGGCAAGAAGAAGGGTCGTCCCCTCTCTACCATGCACAAAAGTGGCTTCGATGGATAAAGGGATCATTTGTATTTGAGTTTCATATGGGAGTTTTCTTTTGTTATTGTTCCCCCCCCCCCCCCATTTCTTGTGGCGTTTGACATTTTCAGAACGTTTCTTTGCCATTTCTTTTAATGTTTGGCATTTCAACACTTGACAATTTCAACTTTTTCTTGCATTTTCTTTTGAACATTTTTAAAGTCACCCTATTTGTAGTGAGGGTGCTTTTATTTGAAGCATAGGAGTTTTTATTTTTGTTACTCCTCTTTTCTTTTGATGCAATTGCAAACTTTTTTTACTTTCATTCCAATTCTTGCACTTAAATTTCGAACAATTTTTGTGACCATTCCCTTTTTGATGACAAAATATGGTAGAATATGGAAGATTGTTGCATGGCTTCAAGGGTCACCTTGGAATAAACGGTAGCCAAAGAGTTATCACACCACAAGGTACTCTTGGCTAGGCCTTAATCCATGGGTCAAAGGATACTAGCATGACACATCCTAGGGTGTTTTACAAGTATTCTAATTAGCAAAGTCTTAAGAAGAAAAAGTATCTACAAGGGCCTTATATACACTTGTCAAGCTTCCCAAATAGATGTTTTCACAAAATTTTTCCTAAATGCAAGTATATGCCATGATGCAACTAGCATTAATGCAACCTAATGCATATGCTTCTACCAACTAGTATGCCAAATAATCTAAATACAATCCTATAATCACATTGTTTATACCGCATCAATCAAAATAAAGCCACATAGGCATTAACATAAAGAGGAAAAAGGAGATTGGAAAGATCATACCATGCGGTCTTCAATGTCCTCATGTCTCGGATGTGGCGTAGTCGATCAATGTGAAAAAGGATAGACAAACATAATATATACAAACACAATATATATATATATATATATATATATATATATATATATATATATACATATATATATATATATACATATATATATATAGGAATGGGATCATGTGAGGATACACTATCTTTTTGAGGATTGAGGATTTCGTTACAATATCACAGGTTGTTCAATACAACATCACAGGTTATTCGATAAAATATCACACAAAAAAAACACCTGTGCAAAAAAAAAAAAAAATTAATTTTTTTTTTCAAAAAATTTTTTTTTTTTTTGGCAAAGGTCAAATTTTCCGTGATATTGTATTGAAGAGCATGTGATATTGTATTCACTAATCCTCAATCCTCAAATATTTAGGAGTTCTCACCGGATCCCGACTCTATATATATATATATATATATATATACATATATATATATATGTATATATGTATACATATATACATAGTGTAAAGATCAAGTAAGTCCACCCATTAAGTGTGAGTCCATAAGTCCTCATCCAAGCCATTGGATGAGGAAGATGGGTGGTGGAGATCAAAGCACAAAAAGGTGATTAATTAGCTAAATAAACACTCTCTCTCACTACCTTAACTAATCCACCTTAATTATCACTAATTCCACTATATATAATTTATCATCACACCCATTTATCTCTCATCTCACACAATTCATTCACCTTCTCTATCAAAAACCCAATAAAATCAAAATACCAATAAATTCAAAACCAAAAATTCAAAAACATTTCCCCCTCTTTTCCTCACCAACCCACCCCCTCACCCGACACCACCACCATGTGACGCCGCCACCACCACCCACCCCCACCGGCTCCCACTACCCATCACCACCCACACCCTCCATCCCGACACCACCCACGCTTCTTCCCCTCCTCTCTCCTCTTCACTCATCCCACCCGACACCCCCACACGGCACACCCACCACGCACTTCTTCAGCCACCACCACCACGCACTTCTTCAGCCACCACCGCACGAGAACCACACCACCACAGCGGCCTCCACCAGCAACTCAGCCGCCCCTCACGCTCCTCTCTTTCTTTCTTCTCACTCCTTCTCAGCCGCATCTTGCTGCTGCCGCCAAAGCAACCGTGGGTGTCAGACTGTGGTGGCCGTCTTTCTCGCTAGTTTGCAATTTTTGCGTCCATATTTGACTGTGGTGGCAGTCTGTTTGTGTCATATTTGTTTGTGTCATAATTGTTTGTTTTTGTTTGTAGATGAAGTGCACGCTTTTTGTTTTTCTTTCCATCTCTCTTCTTTTTCTCTTACTTTTGTTAAGTTACACGTTTTTTATTCTTTTTCCTTTTTTTTTTTTTTTTAACAAAAATCAGATTTGGCGTTAATAAAGTTTTAGATCTGATTTTTTTGTTTTTTTAAGTTTTTGTTTTATGTCGATAAAGTTTTAGATCTGATTTTTTTATGTCGATAAAGTTACATTTTTCTTAATTAAAGCTATAAATTTCTCGATTAAAGTTACATTTTCCCCTATTTATTAAAGTTACACTTTATCTAGTTAAAGTTACACTTTTCTCTACTAAAGTTACACTTATTAAAATTACAGTTTTCTCTATTAAAATTACACTTTTTTCCATTAAAATTACAATTTTTTATGTTAAAATTACATTTTTTTTCCAGTTAAAATTACACTTTTCTCTATTAAAATTATACTTTTTTCTGTTAAAATTATACTTAATTCTATTAAAATTACACTTATTTCTATTAAAATTACACTTATCTCTATTAAAGTTAAAGTTACACTTATTTCTATTGAAATTACACTTTTCTTTATTAAAATTACACTTTTCTCTATTAAAATTACACTTATCTCATTTAAAGTTAAAGTTACAGCTATTTCTATTAAAATTACACTTTTTTCTGTTAAAATTACACTTTTTTCCATTAAAATTGCACTCTTTTCTGTTAAAATTACACTTTTTTGTTGTTGTTAGAATTACACTTTTTTCTGTTAAAATTACACTTTTTTCCATTAAAATTACACTTTTTTCTGTTAAAATTACACTTTTTGTTGTTAGAGTTACACTTTTTTCTGTTAAAATTACACTTTCCTGGACTAAAATAACACTTTCCTGGACTAAAATAACACTCTCATTGGACTGAAATTACATTTGCCTGGACTAAAATAATACTTTTCTGGACTAAAATAACACTCTCATTGGACTGAAATTACACTTTAATGGACTAAAGTTACACTTTTAATATGGACTAAAGATACACTCTCAATGGACTAAAAATACACTTTAATGGACTAAAATTACACTTTAATGGATTAAAATTACACTTTAATGAACTAAAATTACACTTTTAAAAGACTAAAGTTACACTTATAAGTCACTCAATTCACAATGAGTTGTGTTAAAATTGGAAAAATTCAAAATAATATTTGTCGAAAAAATTGAGTTACACTCGTAAAACGCAAAATATATTGTAAATTTGCTTCAAATTTTCAAATTTCAAAATAAAATCCGTCAAACCGCAAATTTTTTTGTTAAAATTACACTTTTTTCCGTTGGAATTACACTTTTAAAACAGTGAAAGTGTAGTAACATTTGTATAAAGTTTCAGTCCAAAAAAAAAAATTATGCTCAAAAAATTTTTTTTGTGTATAATTAATCCATTAGTGAATGTATAATTAAAGCTAGAAAGAGAAAGTGGATTAATTAGTGTATAGGAAACTCATTAGTGTTAAGTATGCTTTTTTGCTTTCAATCTCAACCATCCTTAGTGGAAGATCTAAGGGATGTAGAGAGGACTTATGGACTCAAACATTTTGGTGGACTCATAAGAACTTTACTCTATATACATATATATATATATATATATATATATATATATATATATGTATATATATATATATATATATATATATATATATATATATATATATATATATATATATAAGACTACACTATAAAGGAAATGAACATGTTTTTGGGTTTTTCAATTTTTCAAATTTTTATGGTTTTTATGATTTATGGAATAAAAAGACATGTTTTTTTCAAAAAAATTCAATTTTTATCATTTTTGTTTTAAAAGTCATGTTAGACTTTCCCATCCCCACACTAGTATGGGCATTTTCCTCAATGGCCAATACGATAGGAAATTATGCAAGCTATATGAGAATGCATGATTTCTACACTAAATGCAACCTATATAACATATAAACAAGTGAATGAAAACTACACTACACTATATGATGCATGAATTTTTGTTTAGTTGGAGAGCATAATTTGAATTAACTCCCAATGCTTATGCTTGAACTTCCCCAAACCAAATGAGACACTATTGCTAATGTCAAAAATGGGAAAGTTCATGCACAAGAATGCTATGCATGAAACTAATTTTGTCATTTTGGATTTTACATGGTAGGAACAATAAAAGACACCTCAATGGGACCGAGGTGGGAGTCCTTTGAGTGTTGCTAGGACTCAAACAAATGATCAAGATAAAAATTTAAAAACAAGCGAAATGAAC